>NC_092207.1:93951322-93976822 GCF_043381705.1 Parasteatoda tepidariorum
TGTATGTATAAAGTCTATGGAAAAAAAAAAGTAATTTCTATAGACGACGTACAAGTTGGTTACTTTTAAGTTCTATTTAGCATTTTATGATAAGTTTATGATTTTATATAAGAAGCTTCCCCAGTCAGCAAGGGTCTAGTGTTTTGGACAATCTGGCCAATCATTTACCAGCAATTACATCACGAAAAAAACCATACAAAATCGGCCTGTCTATTCTTTTATTTACAGAAATAGTTGCAAGAATATCAACGTAATCGAACGTCAAAAGAGAAAAATTACAATTTTGATTCGTTTTTACAGATGGCGCCATACAGACTCTAGGGAATTTTTGAGATTTTCTGTATGAGTATATTTCGGAAAATTATTGCCCATTCATTTCAGAAAATTTTCTTTATTTGGAATATTGACTTTTTATGCTCTTTGAGAAGGAACGATATCTACGTCCTAAAATTAATAATAGAATCTCTTTTTATTCATAAATTTATATAGAAATACTCATATGAGCCATTCTATACTGTGTGCATATATACACACCTTATTGAATATATTAATATTGAAAAGAAAATCTTTCAAAACAATTATTTAAAGTTTAAGAATAGTTCTTGAATCTACAACTGTTCCAGACGAAAATTCATTCACCGTTCACTTTTTACAACAAAATTATTCTCAAATTAACTGTGACATTTTTCCTTTCAAAAGAAAAATGACAACAACAAAAAAATCGTGCAAATATATACCTATTTTTCCTTTAAATCGAGTAATAACTAACGTCAGACAACCGTAAAAGTGATTAATTCGTTAGGGATGTCAATAACTTTTCAGTTTTACTCAACTTCTCTCCTAATTAAGAATAGGGCATTATTAAAATGGCGGATTCCCGACAGTCATGAAAAGTAATCCGATTTTTGCTTTCTACCCGCAATAAAGACATCAAACGGGTAGCGTGAGGCGTTGACAAGGACTACCTGGGCAACGCCTTACAGAAACTTAGCCAAGCACGAACTTGTCATTCCAAGAAGTGATTAGAAAATCGCGTTTAAAAGAGTGGTAATGTTTGCCACTTTTAGTCGGATTTTCTGCATTCTCGTTAATTCGTTGTTAAATAAAGACGTTGTGTTTTTGTTGGAAGGTGGGGGGGAATTCATGCCGGCACGCGTAATTATAAGAATGGGAGAAATTGTTGGGGAAAATATCTTTCTTTTTATTAGAAAAAATTTATTGTTCTGCCTTCAAACGTTCCTTTCTTCTTCTTTCGAATGAAAAGGCGTGTTAAGTTTCTGGCTATTGAGTTACTAGAAATACTACACCATTCTCTCGAGAAAAAATTTTGCTAATATATTTATTGATAATAGGGCAATAAAAAATAAACATATTCATTTCTATATTATTCTTGCCATGTTTGAGAAATAAAACGAAATTCTGCATCCAATTTGCCTTGTATATATTGTGCGACACGTTGAATTTTTTTTCCTAAAATATATTAACACTACGAGCAGGGTGTCCTACGTTTGACTGAAGGTAATATTTATATCTGTGTATTGAACGTTTGTAATATAGTCTAATTTACTATAGTCCGGGTTGACGGTTTCAGAAAATTCTAATAGTAAAGCAATTACAGTTAAAAACATTTTTTAATGTTTTATGTTTTTAATATGTTTGCGTAGAATTTATGGTTTAGAGCATAAATATTTCCTCTTAGAGTTCCAGGTTTCAGTTCATTTTTTGATAGATGCCGCAACAAGAGGTAAACGTGCAAAAAAAATAATTGAAAATCACATAAGCTTTTTTCTAAATCATTTAATGAATGAAAATCGCATTTTAATATTTTCAAAATAATCCTCGTCAGCCATTAACATATGACGTCATGAGGATATAGTTACTTTTCTTTGATTTTCAACCGTTGCGCCATCTGCCAAACAGTATGTGAAGTAAAATCAAAAAACTGCAGTAAAAAAAATATGGGCTAGTCACAGGAATTTGCTACTAGACCTGTTCCTTTATAACCGCTTTTCTGCAATAAAACGTTGATCACACAAGAGAAATCAAGTATATGTTCTTTAAGCATTATTTATGCGTCGCGTAAGATCTTTCAAAACTTCTGCGCATCTAAGCACGTGTATGATCATTGATGCTTCACCCCAATCCGAAAGCAACGGTGAATATTTAACCCTAATGATTATGACTCTTTAAACTTACTCAAAATGTTAAAGCTTCATTACACTAACCAAGCATAATTAAAAACAAATACATTTATTTTAAGTATTCACAAATCGATTAACTTAAGTTTATAAAATAATTCTGTAAAACTAATTATATATATATGTTTAAAAACTTCTCAAAAAGCTGATATGATAATTCCTTTAATTTTCCTCGGATAACTTTAACATTTATTTTTCAACTAGATGCAAGTGATTGGAAGAGCTTAAATTCCATGGAGAAAGCAATCTAGCAATGATTTTAACATTACTGCTTCATGAAAAAAGGCTTATGTATCTAAGTTTATAATTTTTTTAAAGAAAAATCAGAATGCATAAAATTTATGTGAAACAATGCACTTTATTTACTTCGAAGATTTCAAGGGTTGAAAAATATTATTTATATCGATCGATACGAATTCTGCACCCAGCTTGCAACGATCACAGTGCTGAAGTAAAATATCCTCAGTGGTAGACGCATCATGGGATAGAGTATCGTTGCCGACAGGCTTACCGTGAGATGTTTTCGTGGTTTTCCTCTCTATGAAGCGGAAATGCGGGTGAGTTTCATCGAAAAGTCCTCCACGTCGATACATAACTCCTAATACTTGATCCAGGAGTTCCCTTGTCTCCTGGGTTGGATTGGAAATTGCAAGGCTTCGGAGTTGAACATGGTTAGTCGAAAAACCAAAACTGGATCGGCTGTTCAACGGCGCTTATAAAATAGTGTGCCAAAACCTGATCCTTGTATAGATAAAATTTGAGCTTTCGCAAAATCTGTAATGTCAAACGCTAAACATACTGGGGAATAAGCTTTTTGTTGCATTTATACAAATTATAGATCTTACCTAATTTGGATAAGGGGATTTCAAATTGGAAATTAGTTTTGCTCTTAAAGCTATAGATTTTTTTAATTTATATTTTTAGTCTATTATTTGTTAAGCTATTTTGTTTTGTTAGTCTATTTTCATTTGTTGTTTCGGTGTTAGGGCACATCATCAGGATTAAACTTGCGTAGTCATAGAATCCCATAAATATCATCATACGCCACTAGGGGTGGTTTCCTTTTCTGAAGCCTTTATCGTGTGCTTTTGAGCAATTTATAAATATGGAAACGCCTCTAGCCACGTGCGACGACATTTACGATTATGGGTTACTATGCCAATAATCTTGATGATGTGTCCTAACTCCCCTAAAAGGTTTTCGCTACATTTATGCGACATTCTGTAATCTGTGGAAATAAGTAGTTTCCATTTATAAACTTTAGTGTTTGAGTTTATTTTTCAGATTCGTTTTCAGGAAGGAAGTGAAGGGAATTCAAGAAACAAGCATTCAATCAATGTGACGAACGAAATCGTTATCTATAAAAGAACGAACAATTTCTTCTTTCATGCCGGTGGAGAGGGATGAGCCGCCAACTCATCTTTTGAGTCTTTGGCCGATTGTATGATGATCCGATATATATATTTGTATATTCAATTAGAATTTTAGATTTAAGTTAACCATTGAAAGTAATAATAAATGTGTTCCAGTTTATTTGTGTACGTCATGATTTTTAGCAAACTCTGCTTTGTGAGTTAAATCCACATAATCCATCACGTTTTTAAACTTGTACATTTCGACAGAAAATAGGCTAAGAATTTCATTTAAAAATGTGTCGTGGAGATTGCAACAACAGATTTGAAATCAGTGATACGAAAGTATCTAAAATCTGTTTAAAAAATCTCATGCAACTGAAAAAAGGTTTAATTATTGTATAAAGATAAAACGCTTATAACTAAACATAAACTTTTGTAATTTAATACTGCCGAAAAGAATTAATGCTTTTTATCGGTTTATATTGTAAAATAATTTTTTTAATGTCTGTTCTCTAACAATGCAACGATATAAGACGAAACCCTTACTTGGTTTATTTATTTATATAAAATCGATAAATTGTTGCTTTAGATCTGTAAAGCAGTGTACTTTTTCAGACAAGATCATGAATTTTTTTACTTTATTATTGCATTGTAGTTGACAAAAATGCGTTTTTTCAGCAAAATAAAACATGAAAATCAGACTGCTTTTGTTAGCACATTTTGCTTTTTAGCAAAACTCTTCTTTTTCATAGAGTTTGCACGTTGAGTAATGTTTTCAATTCAACATATAAAAATTATTTTCTTTTCAACAGAAGTTACAAGTTAAATTTTTTGTGGCATATTCAGCATTGATAAAAATGCATATACAAACTAGACATTCATTTTATAAAATTATAATTCAAATTCATGTGTGCAATCTCATTTTTGTTATGCAATTTTGAGAGAAATCTAACCTACATTCTTATAAATTTATAGGTAAAAATGGCTAAATAGCAATTTATTTTTATGTTATTTTACCATATACAAACAAAACAATCAAATAACCATAAAAAAAGATATTCAGACTAGTAAGCTTGAGAAAAAAATTCTATTGATTGTTTTTACCTAATACGGCTTAACAATCAGAATTCTAGAACAACCTTATGAAGCCATTTTGTGCTGCACCCACAGAGCTCTATTGCCCATTTAAATTTTATTTTTATGGTTTAGAAACTATACTAGTTGCAAATGGTTACAAAACCGTATAGTTTTGTATCTATGGTTTTTTAACCATGCCTATTGTAGACAGTTTGAAAACTTTAAAGGTAAAGAAATATTTCTTACCATAAACTTTGTGGTTAATTTGATGGACAGATTGCTGTTGGTTATTTTACCATAATTTCAGAATGAAAATTTTGAAACTGTAACCATTTATAAAATTAAGAATTTGCAAAGAAACACTGTAACGTTTTCTATAAAGGTTTTCTTGTCTACGAAGATGCCTTTAAATTATTCGCATACATATCTATAAGACTTCATGTCTTTGAGAAAATGCAACATTACATCAATTCAAAACTTCAAAGTAAATCACAAAAAGAACTCTTAGAAATCTTTCCGTCCAAAATGAAAGATACTAAGTAAAAGAAATGAGCTCTTTTCATAATGTCACACCAACTGAGAAAGAGAAAAATAAGGTGTAAAAAGAAATACAGTGTAAGTAAGAAAAGTTCTAAAAAAATGGACAAAAAAAATATAAACACTTCGAAAGGCTCAACAAGATTAAGGCGACAACACTTTCAAAAGGTTTTCTGAAAGATTTCTTTTTCATTTCTAATCTTTATCAAGAAAATGTTTTATTTGAATAACTGTTCCGCTCTGTAACAGCTCATGAATTCTGATCGCGGTTCTATTTATGCGCTATCAATGAATAATTTGCCTCATTTCTTGAATAATGAGAATGCAGGAGAAGAATATTAAAATGCCACAAACGTGCGCCAAATACGCAAAATATTTTAGTACTTGGCTTAAACAGTAAGGGATCTTATTCGAATTTCATTTTTAAGCATATTTTTGGTAGTCGAGTTGTTGAATTGAAAAGATTAGGTGCCTGTTATTTGAGTTTTCGGAATTTTTGATATTTAAACGTGCCGAGAATATTTAGTAGAGGATGAAAATTGAAAAAGAATGTTCTAATTTTTATTTTTCCTCTTTTCCCTCTCGATGTGGTTAAAGGAATCGTTTGAACTATTTGATTAAAGGCTCGATAATAAGCATTCTGATGTCACGATTTCTCGGAATATAAGAGATTAATTTAGAACGCTCAAACGAAAATACGAAATAAATATTTTCTGGGTAAATGGAACATATATTTCCGATTAGCCAATTTTAATGAAACTTTTCTGCCGTATATTGTAAGTTTAATTTTATAATAAAAAATTTTAAAAAATTACTTTCGTCGTAACGACTATTTGTATTTTTTCGTTACTTAATTACTAAACAACTCACCTTTTTTCTTAGAAATAATATTGCTAGATTTTAAAATATTAGAGTTTAATTTAGAAAGTTCAAAGGAAATTAAGATACACGTCGTATCTTGGGTAGAAATAAAGTTAACATTTAATGTTTTCCAATTTACTTTGGATGAATATTTATACCAAAATAGAGGTTATTGTAATAATAAATAATAAAAAAATCTAGCAACACAAACAGTTTTTGTTTTCGGCAAAGTCAAATAATTTTTACTTTACTTTACTTTCAATTATAATTTTTTACTAAAAACATGCTTTTTTTAATTAGAAATGATGTTATATTTTTTTAAAATCTAGAAGTACATTTTAAATCACTTAAACCACAATATGATAAGGTATTTGCGGCGTAAATGAGGCAAATATTTTATATTTCTCAACTGAAACTAATAAAGCGTTTAGGCCTTAGAATATTTTTTCTTCATGATAAAGTGTTTTAAGCAGTTTCATTTCGGCATAATAGTTATTTTCTTTATTTTCTTCAGATAAAATTATTAATTTTGAGCAAGAATCACTATAAAACTTTTTTTTTTGTTAATAAAATATCCTAATTTGTACTATAATTTTTTTTTTCTAGCATAAACTTTTATGATTACATATCCATTTTATATTAATAACGCAGCCAACAAAACCAGTTTTAATATATATGACGCTAGTTACCCAACCATTAGATTAATTTAATTTTCAAATTTAGATAAAAAGTTACGATAGAAAAAATTTTGTAAATTTTTTGTGTCAGTGCATTCCAAAAATTCAATTTGTAAAAGAAAGTACAATTTGCAATCGATTAATTTCATGTAATAAATTTCAACAGGAAATAAATCGATTAAAATGGCAAAAGTTCTTTTCCGAACCATTAATTATACCTTTCTTTTAATTCATTACTCATTAATAATTTTATCATTCATTTAGAGAAGGAAATAAACGTAGCAATTATTACGTGTATGAAAAACATTATCGATATTTTTAGACAAGTATTCAATACATAAAAGAAAATAATCATATCCACAATCATCTCTCAAACAAATACTGCATATCATTAAGAATAATCGATAAAATCCCTCCCTAACACAATTTCAGTAAACAAGAAGAGTTACAAAATGTTCCACGCTATTTTTCCATCCATTTTCAAAACTTCACAAAAATCCCTTTTTTAAAAAGGGAATTTTTTTCCCTATTTAACTTTTCTTTGAAGTTCTGAAAATAGCTGTCCGCACCTGTCCAAACCACATGTTCAGGTCTATGCAAAGAATCGTCTCAAATCAACTTTTCTTCCAAGTACATCATAGACTTGGTGTCACGCCTCCTCTCAAACCTATTATGGTTGATGTTTGTTGTCAACATCTAAAGTCAAAATATTTCTCAATTATATTTTATAGACGTGGTGATGAATTGCCGCAAACATTCGGATGGCATGTTTGCGAAGCTGAATGGAAAGATGATTGTCAGAAATTATGATGAATTTAAAATGCCTAGTTTTTTTCAGTTTTGAAACAAGTTAAAAACTGATAGAAATAAAAGATTATAGATAGAAAAATTACAGATTGTTAAATAATAGCTTACTCAGAGCGAAATTATTTTTTTTTTTAAATAATAAACCAGCGATCGAAGATGTTTTTTATGACTCAAAAATTTTTTTATTTTAAGCAGTAGCTTTTAAAAGGTTTTCTTTAAGAAAAGTTTTGAAGTTTTAATTAATTTTTTTCTTTCTTCTAATTCTCAACTTGTTTACTTACGGATAAAACAAAAGCAATCGACTTTTTAAAAATTCATTGAAGAAAAGACATAAGAAAAAGACATAAATGTACGGTATGCTGCATTCTGTTTAAGAAATCAGATTCCATTCTTATAAAGTTTTAATTATAGTTAAAATTTTTGACAAAAGATGGCACTGCTAAATGCGAAAAACTGTAAAAGTCTTTACTGCATGTGGGTCCATTTCAATGCACAATTAAAAACATTTATTGCAGTTTTATATTATTACTTTGATCAATGAATAAAATCGCTGATAAATTTAAAATGATCAACGTTGTAAATTTTGAAAAAAAAATTAACATTTTTTAAATTAAAAAACAATGATTGCAAATAATGGTCTATGGTGATTTTATTTCAAATAATGAAATTAAGTTCAATTTACTGAAATATCAAATTTTGTTTTACTAAGACATTTCTTAAAAATAATTTACAACTTTCAAATTGAATTTTATTTCTGAATTATTCACAACTCTATTTTACTGATCTTCCACGCGCTTTCCGAAAGTCCTCAAAACGAGCAATGATTTTAAAAATTTAAAGAAAAACGAAAAGAGATAAAAATGCATGATTTGTGTCGTTCAGCTTAAGGAAAAAAAATTGTATATTTTAAAATTATTAACAAAGATCGCCAAAAGAGTGCACTGCTAAAAGAGAAAGACTGTGAAACAATGTTTTCATCTTTATAGTAAACTATTACAGCTGAAATATTTGCAGTACTCGTTTTGTCCTCAGAATTGGTTGCTTTGGTTGAAAAGAATGGTTATTTCGAATACCTTTTTATTATTTGCCAATGTTGCTCAGGCTTATGCACATAATCTTCTGAAATGAACTTTTTTCCAAATAATTTATAAAACAAATAATATATATATATATATATTTATCATTCAAGTACATTAATAGGTTTTGATTGTTAATAATTTGCAATTTATAATGTTTGTTGGTAAATCATTGGTATATTTTAATTAATTATTAAGAATAGTATTAATGACCTAAAACCNATATATATATATATATATATATTCATACATTTATATTTTTTGTTTATTTTTAGAGGAAAAAAATCTTTCCAAAAGAGAAGATGTTTGTCGATTTCAAGGATGTTAATTTTCCTTTTTTTTAAATGTATATGGGCTACAGAAATTATAAGTATCTTTCATCAAAAATTTTGGAACAGAAAATCAATTGTTTACCGACAGTTTAATAAAATAATTTTTAAATAACTTTTTTCTCATATTTCTTAAAAAGAAAATAAATTATAATATTCCCAGCTCACTGTGCTCGAGTCCAATTCAATTATATTATTTGAAATGCTTTATTGATATTGGCAAAAAAAAGTATACTAAGTTAAATATTTTAGAATACATAATCATTTATTCACATTCATTATAAAAAAATAATTGTGAACTGTCATTTAAAAAAAAAATAAAAATATTCATCAACCTGATCAGCAGTCACATAAGGAAACTATCCTCTATCTGGATCTAAGCTAAGAATAACATCCTCGCCCATTATTGATACGAAAACTGAATAAGACTATCGTGTTGTAATAAAATTGATAACCCCAATGTAATATTTCTGTGAGGCAAAACATAAAAGGCTTTAAAATAACGGAAAAAGAAAACATTACTCCATAGCTCACAACGCCCTGCGAGTAAATCTTCCTTTACTCCATCCAAAATGTAAAAAGAATAACATCATCCCGCTGACATTTCTAAACGCTTTCAACAATAAATTTTCATTTTTATGCACTTCCATAATCACAACTGCATCGTTTCTGCAGTGCTAAAAGCTACAACAAAATGTGGGTGTCAGGACATGGTAATATTTTCGTTCATCTCGTTATACCTCGGTCGGCCTTATCGTGAGGCCTTTGAAAAGGTAAGGCCGTAAATTGCGTGGGCTCACACTATACAGTGCTGTGGAAACATCTAATGGTTGCTGGCAGGGTTTCCCTGTAACCGCACCTTTCTAATCAGAAGGGGGTGAGACAAACAAGGAATCAGACGATATAGAAATAATAAAAAAAACAGAACCAAAAAAAATATATTCTCAAGAGGCTTTATAAAGTGTCGCCAGGGAGCATGCTCAGTAACCATCCTTGAAGCAACGCGCTGGGGGTCCTCCGAGAAGCGTAATTGGCCCTTAAATTTGACCTTTAGCCTTTAAAAAATATTCTGAGAATCTTGAATGAATACCCTTTGCACCCACGGAGTCGTGTTGTTAAAATTGAAAGAAAATCTTTCAAATAGATTTTTTACGGTTCTTCTTTTGCCAAAGAAGCGTGGAGAGTTATGGCTTCAGTATCTTAAAATATTCGTATTGCTTTGATATATTCAGGAATGCCCAGTCAGGGTAGGTTTTACGAGAATTGAATAAATTATGGTATAATGAATCTGAAAGATTGTGTTTGTTTTAGAACAGTAAAGGAATTTATGAATTACGGTACACGGCTTTAATATGCGTTGAAAATTTTGACGATATCAAAGTAAATAAATTTTGGAATAATAGCTATAGCATGAAATATTTAATTCTATTGTTTTAGCATTGTTTTAGTATTTTTATTAATTACTTGAATGAACATGCATAAAATTTTGATTATAACTCTCTGAAATAAGCTATATTCTATTAACATCACTCTTAAAATCTTATTAGAAAGTTTTTTTATTCATTTGGAAATAGAGAAAATATAAATTTTATGTCTTATAATAATTATTTTTCTCCAGAAAATATATATATGAATGAATTGTTTTATGTCGGAAATTAATAATTATGCTTGTTTGCAAGCGGCAAAGGGATTCATGAATGACATTGCAAAAAATAAATATCCATGGTAAAGTTTAGAAGATGCACTTTGAAACAATATATGTTCAAAACTACCAGAATACGGTAAAATTTACCGGTATTAGGCTCTTTGTAAACAACAAAAACTCGGTAGTTTTTACCGAAACGCTTTGGTTATAATTTTGGTAATTTTAACTATAAAATATGGTTTTATAATATGTGATGAAGTTTGGTAAATTGTATTTGGTAACAAAGTATCTATCCTCTTCGTAGAAGTTGAAATTTGTATATTATTCTTCTCACAAGTCAGAGTTTTATTTAATTCTAAAAAACTTTTTTTACAGCTTAATCTTATTTTTCAAAGTAGTAGAAATGGGAAAACATTGATTTACTATATCTGTAATATTTAATTCATTTTTCATCACAGTTAAATACTTCATAAATGTAAATTTGTGGAAAGGTTTAAACAAAAAGTCAGTCAAAACTTTCCTTTATATATACCTTCGTGAACATTTATATTTAGTTTTTTAATTATTTTTACTGAATCATGTTTAAGTTAATTACTAAAGATGAAATCGGGATTTTAACCAGTATTATTCTACAGTAAAAGATTTAGTGCATGTTAATGCACAAAATTTTCCTTAGCCTAGTTTGTCTTCATGTAAAAAGTTGCGAAAATATCAGAAATGCGATTCGTAAACAAACTTCAAGCGAGTTATTGTTGTTCCTCATTTGAATCAAATTTACCTGTAACTTGCAATTTTAATCTTATTTCTAAAAAGAGTTGTATAAATATCGGGATTTTGATTCATCAACAAACCCTTTAAGCAAAGTAACGTAAGCCATTTTAATTAGTTTTGTCTAATTTACAGTTTTACCCACATTTAAAAAAGTTGACAAAATATTGAGATTTTGATCCATGAACAAACCCTTTAAGCAAATTAATGTAAGTCATTTCAATCAGTCTTGCCTATAACTTGCAGTTTTCCCCTCGTTTAAAAAAGCTTACAAAATATCAGGATTTTGGTCCATAAACAAAGCCTTTAAGCAAATTAATGTAAGTCATTTGAATTGGTTTTGCCTATAACTTTCAATATTATTCTCATTTAAAAGAGTTGACAAACTTATCGGACTTTGATCCATAAACAACCTTTAACCATGAATGTACCTCATTTAAATCAGTCTTGCCTAACTTGCAGTTTTACCTTCATTTAAAAAAGTTGACAAGTTAAGAAGCTAATTTATTTAAAGAATATTTTTGAAAAAAAATCTGAGGAAAAACTTGTATAAACTTCAAATTGGTTACTGATAACATTACAGCTTGTGACAAACTTTCACAAAAGCTGTCCATGCATCAATCATATTCTTTACATTAAGTAACACCAAGGAATATCACATTATTCATTAGCAATTCCATGTTTGACCTTAGGTCATGACCTTGCCATTCACTTCAATTTCAAAACTCTAAAGAGTCAAAAGTTCGTCGCTCCAATCAATTACTCTTCGCACAAGAAAAATAGCCAAGATTAATGCTGAAGGAAAAAAGAACATCTTAATGTTTTTAAGCAACTACTTGAAAGAATTTAAATATGGGACCAAGTTTTTTGCTTCATATTATTTTATTAGTTTTCCTTGTAGTTGAGCACTTTACCTGATACTGAATGATGCAAGTTTAAAATGGTGGAACCTTCTTTCAAGAGACGAAACTTCCTGACCCATGACCTAGGAAAATTTGTCTTGTCGATGAGATATGTTTTTTTTATCCAACTAAGGGTGGAGAAACATGTCAAATAACCTGTTTTATTCTTTCATTGAAAAATAAATTTGACTTGAGGTAAATGAAATATATTCATATGAGTGCAATAGCTAAATAAAAGCAAAAAATAATGTAAAGGATTTTTCTTTATCGTGTAACGATAAAGAAAAACATTGAAAAGAGAAAGTTGTTATACACCTACACCTTGCACTTATATGACCAGAAATCAAAATAAGTTTTTTTTATTTTTTATTATTCAATTCTCTCTCTCTCTCTTTTTTTATTTATTTATTTATTTTTTTTAGTTAAAATAAAATCGTTCGATATAATCATTTCCATTCATAATAATTTTTATTTTAAATACAAATAAATAAAATAAAACTTTCAAAAACTACATTTTTAGTGGTTTTAAGAGGAGAAAATAATTCAATTTTTGTCAACACTAAAAACATAGGACTCATGACTATCACAAAACATGGAAAAATAGCATGATTTTTTTTTAAAATTTTTTAAGATTTTTGTCATATTTACAATTATAGGACGCATGATTTTGAAATGCATTGGAATAGCTCAGATAAAATTTTTGCTTTAATTTCGTAAAATTTTTGTCGCATTTAAGACCATAGAGCACATGAATTTCGAAAAATATAGAAAAAAAATCATGTGATCTTTTTTTTAAAAATTTTTGTCACATATAAAACCATTTGATTCATGACTTTCTTTTATTTAAAACCATACGATGCATGACTTTTGAAGGACAGATAAAATATAATAAATTTTTGTAAACCATTTTTGTCACATTTAAAAGCATAGAGGGCATGAAAAGCATGGGAAAAATTCGGATGATTTTTTTTATTTATTTTTTGGGGGATTTTTATCACGTTTAAATACATAGAACGCAATATTTAGAAAGATGTGGTAAAAATTTTGAGGATTATTCTTCATTTATTCTGGCAAAAATAAAATTACTATGTTATTAATGAAGTTCTTAAACTTTTATTTTATTTTATTATTGTATTTTTTCACTCTTGTTTTCCGATTTTTAATCTGTTGCTTTGTAATGAAAACTCTTTTCATTTAACGCAAAATCATTAAAACTCTGTAATTTTCGTATTTCCTAATTATTTCAATAGACAGTCTAAGAGAGTGCACAAAAGACTGTTAAACATAGTCGAACTATTAAAAATAATAAGTTTTAACAAATTCATTCAAAAATTCTATTTTTAGACTTTGCTTCAGATTATTTTCAAAATTTTTATTGACTGCAGCAAAAGCAGAAAAGCATGACAGTTAATTTCGCTACATAATTTATTAATTAATTCTTCATAGAAAATAATAAATCAAAAAACAATATGATTGCTACGTGAATAATACCTGTAACACAGCTGTCATCATAAAAAAGAGCATAAATCAACTGTCAAACATCATCAAGTTATTAAAAATAAATGGTCCTAACAAATTGATTCAAAAATTTTGTTTCTAGACATGAGTTTTCAATGATTTTTTAACTTTATTTTTAATTGCAGAAAAAGCCTGAATTTTATTCAAGCAAACTTAATTTCGAAATATAATTTGTCAATTATTTCGTCATAGAAAATAATAAATAAAAAAAATTCTGATTGCTACTTGAATAATACATATAAATCAACTATCTTCATAAAATATTGCATAAATCAAGTGACTAACATAACCAAATTATACAAAATAAATTTTTCAAACAAATTTGATTCAAAAGCACTGTTTCTAGAAAGGATTTTAAATAGTTTTTCAAGAATACTTTTTATACTGTAGCAAAAGTAAAATTTTTATTAAAATAAAGCTTACTTCACAATATATTTCTTCAATTCATCATTGAAAATAATATGAAATGAAACAACACAAAATAAATGTTCAGAAATACTTTTTTTGGAAAAAAAATTTGTAATTTTTCTAATCTTTGTTAAAATTGCTGCGACACTATAAATTTTATTAAAGCAAAGCTAAGTTCTCCATATATTGTTTTTTTCATTTCATCATTGGAGAATATACTTAGTAAATTAAAACACCATCTAAATATTATCTAAACTGTCAAATTAAAATAATGCATAAATCATCAGTCAAGCATATTCAAATTTTTAAAATAAATGTTCCAAACTAATTTAATTTAAAAAATATTATATCTAATTTATTTTTATCGTAATTAATTTTAATTTTTATTTTATTTATTTATTTCGAATCACAGTAGCAGGATTTATTTTTTTAGAATAAAACTGATATTCTAATAGATTTTGTTATTTCATTTTTGAAAACAATGCGTAATGGCATTGTTTTCAAAAATGAATTCAGCATTCAGATATTTAAAAAATATCTGAATGCTTATTAAATAGTATATAAATCAAATGTCACCATAAAATAGTGCATGAAACGCCTGTCAAACATAGTCAAATTATACAAAATAAATATTTCAAACAAATTTGATTTAAAAGCACTGTTTCAAGAAAGAATTTTAAATAATTTTTCAAAATAACAAAAACAAAATTCGTATTAAAGCAAAGCTAACTTCACAATATATTTTGTCAATTCATCATTGAAAATAATACGCAATAAAACAACAACAAAAATCTGAATACTACCTTAATCCTTTTAAACCTATTGTATTTGTGCAATTTTTTTACTTTTCCTGATAGGATTATCGCATCAACTACATTTTATTTTTGGTTATGTGTGGATCTGTATTCTCTTTTTCATCTCTTTTTAGTCTCTCTGTCAAAATCTTTTTGTGGACAAAGTTTTCACCAGATTCTCTAAGATAGAGGGGAAAAAATGAGAACAATTTTGCTCTTTTCTTCTCATATTTTTGTTTCATCATTTTTTTTTCTTTATAGCCCAAGGATCTTCTCTGTCAACTTTCTTTAACTATTTCTCGATCATCTAATCTTGTGTTTTTTTTTATCTCTTCCTTTATCGTAGTATATGGGCAATTATTACTGTAGTTTTTTGTTTCGATATTAGTGGCCAGTGTTCCAATGTGTTTTGAGGGAAGAACTGAAAAAGAAAGTTTCGATAGAAAGCTTTGGAATTGATGGTTCTTTGTTACATCGCATCATTTCTGCCCACCAATGAATGATCATAGGATTTTCAGAAAATCCTGTTTGAAGTGGTGATTTATTGGATTTTATTTTTCAAATCTCTTAGTCTACGATATTTTGTTTTTTAGTTTGACACTTGATGTTTTTTTTAAATATAAGTGACACTCTTTAAAACTGTAAATGTCCTTTAAAATGTAATTATTTTAAAAAGTGCTACATTTTTTGCTCAGTTTTTGAACTTCTAGGAAAAAAATCATACACATAGTAGCAAAAGTTTTTAAACTTCCAGGGAAGAATCCTACACATAGTAAAATTTAAATTCTTAAATGCTACCAAATAGTAAACTCAAACAAGACATATTTTGTGATAAGATTGCATAATTGATAATAATAAATGAAATAGGATATTTAATTTTGTATGAAACAAGTTCGTGGTTTTATTAGCGTAGCATTCTTTTATTTCTTCGTCTACTTCTTTTTCTTCTGCTTCTTCATCATCTTCTATTTCAGCTTTTTCATCATTTTCTATTTCTACTTCTTCATCATCTTCTATTTCTGCTTCTTCATCATTTTCTACTTCTACTTCTTCTACTTCATCCTCTTCTTGTTCTTCTTCTTATTGTTGTTGTTATCCTTATTATTATTAGCATTTAACTTAGCATTAATATTACTATCAGCAAACTTAAAACCTAATAACATATTTTGGAAAACAGGTCATGGTATCATAGTATTAGATGTTAAGGAATAGAATATGAGAAGAAAACCATGACGCTCTATTGACATTAATCTACTCTTCCAATATAGTTTACTGTAAAACTAGAATAGTAGTTTAGAGACTACAGTCTATAGTAATATTTATCTTGCAATTTTCCAGCATGAGTTTTCAAAAGTCCTGAGATGGCACCAGTTCTCGAATAGATCTTTTGCCTTCTCCTTCAAGTTTTTTTTATCAATTTAGAATGTAATTTGATAGAGTCATTATGCTTTAAATTGTGATTGTCACTGCAATTTTGAGATGATTTTGTCACTTAATCGTGTTCGTAACTTTATGATCCTAATATATTTGATTGTTTTAACTGTTGTGTCAAAAACAATTTATCTTATTATTTACTTTAGAATATATTTAGATTGATGCATTATGCTCTAAAATGTAACTGTAACCTGAGTTGTTTGATGATTTTTTCACTCAATCGTTTCCGTAATCACTTAATCATTCCGTAAACTGATGTTCTAAAGATCTTTCATTGTTTATACTGTTATACCACACGAAGTTAGGGCATTTAATTAATGTGTTTTACACGTATTTTTCCCTTTAATAAATATTTTGATTGGTTCATTTAGCTCTAAATTGCAACTTCAATTGTAACTTTTTGATGATTTTGAAGCTCAATAATTTTCGCAAATTGATGATCAGTAAATATTTTATTGTTTTTACCGTTTTACCACACAAAAATTTATGTATTTTATAAATATGTTTTTAATGTTTTTCTCTTTAATATAAAATTTGATTGGTTCATTTTGCTCTAAATTGCAACTATAACTATGTGACGATTTTTTCACTCAATCATTTCCGTAAATTGATGCTCCTAAGAACTTTTATTTCTTTTATCGTTGTACCACACAAAATTCAAGTATTTTATAAACGTATTTTACATGTTTTTCCCTATAATATAAAATTTGATTGGCTCAGTTAGCTCTAAATTGGAATTGCAAGTGGGGATGTCACTCAAATGTTTTTCGTAAATTGATCCTCTTAAAGTCGTTGACTTCTTTTGCTGTTGAATTACTCAAAAGTTATATATTTTATAAATGCATTTATTTGATGACTCACTGCTTTATGGAGGGGAACTCATCAATTCTTCATCAACTATTTCACGCCAAGTTCTTCGTGAACAAAATCCCGCATCATACATTTTTAACATGCTCCCTAGTGCTGATGAAGACTCTCCTGTAAATAGGCTTTCACCCCTACCCTCTAGTACCATCTGCTTTCACGTTCTAAGAAAGAATACCAGCACGAAAGCTGCGAAAATTAAAGCCTGCTCTATATAAGACTCGATTAGCCCTGGTAGAACAAAAAGAACAGAAAAAAAAGATAGCTTTTCTTCTGTAAACGCGCGACCAGAACCTCTTAACGGCCCGGGTGCCTTGGCGATTAATCTTTGTTAGAAGAGGAAGAAGTGCTTGACCCTTAGTCCACTAGTACGTTCCTGAGTACTACATATACCATGAGCATTCTGGAACTAATGGTGTTTGTTCCCCTCACATGGTGTCTTTTTCTGGTGTTTATTTTTCTTTGTTTTTTTCCCTTCAAGCAGTGATAGAAGCGTGCCAAAGCAGTATTACATGAATAATGAAAGAAATATAGAGATTGTCGAACTAAAGTAATTTTGTCCTGATATCATTTAATGCTCTGTGCCAAATTGTTTCTGCGTTTAACTGCAACAGGATTATGTATTTTTTCCTTCGATCAAAATTTAGTCAGATATGTTGAGTTGCAATAACATTTTTGGTACGTTCAATTTCGCTTTTCACTTTATTTACTTTTTAAACAAATTTATTTTTTTAATAATGCGATAATATTCCTATAGATTTTACTATATATTATTCCCTTTACCGGAACAAGTTCTATTTCAATTCATCAATAATTTTGATATTTCTACGCATTTAAATTTTATTTACTCTTTCTTTCAATACAAGCTCTATTTATTTGGTGGGGGGGCTATCAATAATATTTTCATTAATTTATTTGAATTTATTCCTTCTTTTAATGTTATGATTTTATTCGATTAATTATATCCTTGTACATTTAATTTCATTTTTTCTTTTCTCTAAATTCAAGTTAGACTTTTAACATATCTTTAATAATAATCTTATTTAATTTTATTTCATGCTTTCTTTTAAAACAGTTCCATACAAATATTTTAATCAATATAAATTCTATTTTAATTTATCAATAATATAGATATTCACGCGTATTTAATTTTTTATTGTTTCCTTCAACTCAAGTTCTATTTTATTTTTTTACCAATCAATAATATTTCCGCATATTTATTTTTTTTATTTGAATTTATTCCCTGTCCTAATGTTCTATTTTTATTCATATATGGATTAATTATATACTCGTATATTTAATTTCGCTTTTTCTTTTATCTTAATTCAAGTAACATTTTTAATAAATCTTTAATTTTACTTATTATTTAATTTTACTTAATTTCTTCTATTAAAGCAGTTGTATGTAAATATATTTATAAAATAAGCACTATTTTACTTAATCAATAATATGGTTATTCCCACATATTTTCTTTATTCCTTCTTTACAACTTCTATTTTTCTGAATCAATAATAATTCCGCTTATTCATTTATTTTTGAATTTATTCCTTCTCTTAGTATTCTATTTTAAGTCGATTAATTTTATCCTACTATATTTAATTTCTCTTTGTCCTTTCTCGAAATTCAAGTTCCATTTTTATTGGATCAATAGTTTTAATCTTGTTTAATTTCACTTATTTCCTTCATTTTAGAACAGTTCTATTCCTAATACATCAATTATATTCCAATGAATTTAGTTTAACTTTCATTTCCTAGTAAATGTTTCTTTAGCATTATTCTGCTTATATTATTACAAGTCCAAACCCCTTCCTTTTAATGTATGTCCTTTAATGTATTTATGTAATGCTTTAAAATCACTACAATTCCTGAGAAACTGTTTATTAGAAATTATACAAATGCTTATGTAAAGTAACAGTTTTATATGTTAAAAAGCTTTTAGTTTATTTTAAATGCCTTCTGTATTTTTGAGTACTGTTTCTGCACTGTTACGTTAGTCTTAAATGATAAATATCATGATAAAAAAGAAATCTGCTATATAAATATCTTTAAACGAAACTCAACTTCTAAACATTTTTCAAATAAGTATTCGCACTTTAAAATAAAAGCACTTTAAACAAAAAGTATAGTTTTTAAAGAAATATTAACTAGAAAATAAAGATGATTTGCAAATACAAATATGTAAAACTCGCTACAAAACATCTGCTGCAATTTTAATGAATATATTTTCACAAATATTAATTATTTAAAGGCATTTCAAATATTTTTATTCTCATAATGAAAGCATAATATATTCTTGCAAATAGTATTTGGATTTGAAACGATTATCAGAAAAAGAAAATAACAGAAATCTCTTGTTATAAACAATACAATCTACATATCAATTTGAACCCCTTTAAATATTTCACTATGCTGGAATGAAATCTAAACAACTCCAACAAAGAGAACAAAAAATATGTAAATCCCAGTTGTTGGTACAAATACAAGTATTACTCTGATTTTTCTTCTTAGTTCAAAAGTAAAATAAAGCATTTCATTTCACATATATTTTGTAAAGTTAAAAATGAATAGAACACACTCATTATTATAACTATCATAATCTCAAAAATATTTTCGTGATGAATATTTCGATATTTTACTGTCGTAAATAATCTGCTAGCACAAGTTAAACCAAGAAAAACATAAATATAATAAGTCTTTTTAGTTGGGTACTTATGAGTACATACAATGGAAAATATTGATTTGAGAAAAGCTGTTTTCGAAGCTTCATTTTCTAATTTCAATATTAGATCAAAGTCTTAGTTAAAGAGTCTATTTATTAGACATTATTGTTAAATTCTTATAACATTAATAAATTATTTATAAATATAGTAACAGTTATTGGTAATGACATAGTCAATAAAGTTTGCGTTTTGGTAAAGTAACATGGAACAATATATAATATTTATGTTAAAATCAGCTATGTAATAACATACACTGTACTTGCTGTGTTGTTTTAATGTATATGTTACCGGCAAAGTTTGAAGTCCGGCATTCTATAGAATGCCTAAAACTAGCCGTCAATGTATGAAACGATTTATATTTCACACATTTCCTAGGCATTCTATAGAATGCCAAATGAGAAACCGGCAAAGTATAAAATCTTCTGTGGCCATGCTAGTAAAGGTGATGAAATGAATTTTTTGTGCAATATTTGTTTCTGAACTGAAAATAATTGTGACTTAAATGTGAATTTTTCGTACTAAAATTTTGTTTCCCTTAATAAGAAACACATAAATTATGTTTTGCACAACTTTGCTTTTTCTTTAAGAATTTTGAATAATTTTTTTTTTAATGGCACTCTCATTATTTTTTCAGAATAAAATTTTTATTTTTGAGAAATGCTCTATCATTTACATAATAACCTCATCAGGACGTTTTTTTTCTTCATATTTTGCCTAAATAGCATTTGTCATTCTATAGAATGCCTAGGGAATATATACAATGCCTAGGGAAAGTATCTAATACTTCTCATATTTCATACCTTGCCTGAAAACATCCGGCATTATATGCAATGCCTAGGCATTTTATAGAATGCCGGCGTTTCATACTTTGCCGGTAACATATATATATACATTAAAATAACAACATACACTGTAAAAGTTTCCGGATCAATCTCCTGTCTAAAGTACCGGTACTTTAGTAGCATCATCCGTAAAATCAATTTTTACCATAAAATGTTAACAGTAAATTTTACAATAATATTTGTTTAATTAGAGCGATTCAGAGATTTTGCGGTAATTATTACTGTGAAAACTGCAGTAGGTCAGACTCTTGTTTCGTAACACATTCCAGTAGAAATGAATTTTATGCTTCCGACATCCATAGTGCTGATATTTTTTTACCGTAATTTGATCCAGGATTTTTCACAGTGTAAATAGCACTAAGGCCATAACCATTTGGTAGTTATGGAAAATTAAAAGAATTTTTTTGTTTGCAAATTAGAAAAAAATTAATAACAAGAAAAAATCGTAATTTCATGGTATATTGTACAGAACGCAAGAAAAAACGGACCATCCTGGGTAACTTATGATCTAATAATCGCGTCTTCATAATCTAGGACTTGTTCTTAATATTTCAAAGTGGTGACCTCAAATATGTTATTTAATTAGTGCAGGCGATATTTTAAGTTACGAAATAAGATTCAGATTTTTGGTCCCCGAAACATAGAGGGTAGCAGCAATCTGGGAAATATGGTCCCCATAGTTTTGTCAGGAGCCCCTTAATGTAATTTTCTTTTTCGCGTATTTCGCAATCGGTCGAGAACTTTTAAAACGAATTGAAAAATTTCTACACGCAATTATAAAATTTCTTGTCCAAAGATGATTCCATGCGAAAAGAAAGATTAGAATATATTTATTAATTTTTATTATTTTATTTAATAATAGTCGAAAAATAATTTGAATTGTACGGTATAAAATTTTTACGTCATTTTTAATTATGTAAATTTACCTGGCGACATAAAAAATTTTAGCAAAATTGGTTCAATGGTTTCTGATAAATCTTATTTTAAAGAAGCCGTATATTTATAATTCTATTTTTTTAGAGCACTGTACATTATTAGATGTTATAAGGGATTCAGGATGAAGCAAACACAAGCACGTTTCAATAAATTTGATTTGACTGTTTGGTATCAGTATATTTTTAATATTAAATTAGTCTTAATTACAAATATTAATAATAAAGCAGAGCTGGCTTTGAGAATAGAGCGTTCGCTTCCCAAAAAGGCCATCCAGTTCGAACACAGAGATGGCAGGTAAATATGAATTGCTGGCACTGCCCACTGTGTTAACATCAATTATCTTTAGTCGTAAACGGATCATAGATTGGAATCTCCTTGCCACCGGGGTAACCAGGAGAAGTTTACGAAGTTTTCCTCTCCACGTAACGTAGAAAGTCCTCCGTGAAGGCTAGTTAGTCTCAATGCTTGATCCAAGAGTTTCTTGTCTTCTGGGTTGGTTTAAAAATTACAAGGCTACGGAGTTAAACATTGGTAGTCCTAAACTCAAGATTAAGTCGGCTGTTAAATGGCGGCTATATATTATAAAATAAAATTAAGAATAAAATCATTGTAAACATAAAATCATTTAAAGGCATTACAGTTTTTTTCTTCATTCCGTGATTGAATATATTACTTCCAACAATATTAAGCTTTGCATATAGTCACGAATTCCCATCAAGAAAAGTAGAAGGACGAAATATTTTTTTACTATTGACGAAATTCGTTTCTTCGTGGAAGTGATGATAGTTATTTCGTAAACTTGACGATATATACACTCGGAGCGTATTTCAGGAAATAGTTTAGTCCAAAACGATGAAAGTTTCGTAAAATTTATTATTTATTCTTTACAGTGAAAGCTAAAAAATAATAATTTTAGAAGCAATATTCTATTTTTAGAAGTAAAGTGTGTATGATTAGCAATCATATAACACATATCACTTACATTAGATATAATAGTAGTAAAATTATAATTAATTAAGTAGTAAAATTGGATATAATAGTATTATATATAATAGTATTAATTATTAAATAAAAGATACAGATTATATGCAATTTTGTAACAGATGTACCAGATTTTTATCACTGTGATTGTGCAATATTGTACAATCCTTTTAAAGCTTTGCGTTCTTAAAATATTGAATTGTTATATTTTATATATCATCCTGAGAATGCTTCCATTATATTTGTCGATTATATTTACACGTCCTTATTTCGATGGTAAAAAAAATTTATTGGTTCATTAAATAAGCAATTTCGAAATTCAGTAATCCGGAGTCATTATTTTAATTATAAATGTGCCATTTCATATTTATAAATTTCATTTCATTATTCATTTCATATTTATAAATGTGCCATTATTTTGAAGGAAAACAATTGACTACCACGATTGGTTCAGATGATTCTATTTTTCTTATGTAAGTGTTTGTAAGTGTTCTGCGTAGTTGAAACTATATTTTAAATATTTCTAGTCTCATTTAATAAAAGAATGAACGGTTGATGAGGTTAAGTAAATGTCATTTTTTTCAATTACATTAATAAGGATATAAACTGGGAAATAAGGATTTTAAAAGCAATGTTCTATTTTTTGAAGGATCTTGCACATGCCGAGAAATTAAATAACTGATGTTATTTACATTAGATTATGGCATGCAAAAAATACATATTAACTTCTGCGGCGGAACCAAGATGTTTGTACCAGACACAATACAACTGTACAATATTGAACAATCCATTTCATGTTCTACATATTTAAAACATTGAATCGTTAGATTTCATATACCATCACCAAATCAGATTTGGATTATGCAAATGTTTTCATATTATCTGCCGATTATATTTTCACGGCCTGATCTCGAGCGTAAAAAATGAGGCAATTTTCTCTTAAAAAAAGGCAAAGGGGGAAAAAAAACAAGTTTATGCAAGAAATTTCTTTCTCGTGTTGTCATTGTAACTGCAATGCACCATAAAAAGAAACACCCTGGTACATTTTATTGCATTTCGCCTAGCTTCTGTTTCACCCTCTATTCAGACAGATAGACAGTTGCACAAGACTATTCGCCTCATTTCTTTCTCCTCCCCTAACATCAGAACTCTTTTTGTAATTTTTTTTTTCTTTTTCTTTCAAGAGGGTGGAGATGAGTCTGTATTCGAACCTTTTGAAAGCCAATGATCCGAACGACACATTCGAAATAGAGCTTCACAGTACAGTACTTCCGAATCAGGGGTGAAGGGGAGTGTAAATGGTCACTTCTGTGAAAAAAAGAACTTTCTCTAAGGCTTCAATGTTTGATTCGTGATACTCTTTTCAATAAGTTTTCCGTCCCTTTTTTTTTAGTTTTGAAGCTAAAAATATTTTTACAGTCTCAGCAAACTCCGTTATTTCAGTCGAATAGTTTTGTTCCGTTGATGAGCGGTTTTCAACGTTTCTCAACTATGGTGGGGTCTTTGGAATGCTGATAAATTAATTTTCCTTCTATTAGTATGAGAAAGGAAATAAATGAGTAGGATAATCATTCTGTGTTTCTGATATTTATGAGATTTTCTTTAAATTAAAGACTAGCGACAGAGATGCTTACGTTGAATAAATTTTAAACAATAACATAGCATGTAGTTGATGCAACTTTTGTTTGGTAGAATGTGATTTATACGGATTGCTCACTCAAATTGATTAATCTAACAAGCTAAACAGTAATATCATTACTTAATTAAATTTCAAATAAACTGATTTTTTTTAATTGAACTCATGCACTGTAAGCATAAAAACATAGTATGAAGTTGATGCAACTCATGCACTGTAACACACAATAACATAGAGTGAAGTTATAACATAGAGAAATTGAATTCATACAATTTAAGCATATCATAGTGTGAAGTTGATGCAACTCATACACTGTAACACACAATAACAACATAGTGTGAAGTTGATGCAACTCATAAACTGTAACACACAATAATATAGTGTGAAGTTATTACATAGTATAATTGAACTCATACACTGTAAGCATAATAAGAAAGTGTGAAGCTGATGCAACTCACACACTGTAACAGCACAGTAACATAGAGTGAATTTTTTAACATAAACTAATTGAACTCATGCACCTTAAGCATAACATAGTGTGAAGTTGATGCAACTCATACACTGTAACACACAATAATAACATAGTGTGAAGTTGATGCAACTCATAAACTGTAACACACAATAATATAGTGTGAAGTTATTACATAATGTAATTGAACTCATACACTGTAAGCATAATAACACTGTGTGAAGTTGATGCAACTCAAACACTGTAACCACACAATAACATGGTGTGAAGTGGATGCAGCTTTTGTTTAGTTGAGTGTGATTCATACGGATTGTTCACTCAAATTTATTGTGATTAACTGATTTTTTAATTGAACTCATACACTGCAGGAAAAAAATTTGATAAATGAATCTAACCGTGTGCCCGTACGAAACCATTTATTCCACTGAAAAATTCAGTTATTTTAAAAAAGACACCCGTTTTCCTAAAAAAATGATTAAAATTTAAACTATTTGGGATAATACGTTACTTGAAAGTTTTAACAGTTTAAATAAATTTAAAAATAAATTACAGTTTTATATTTGAATAATTTTGGTGGAAATAGTAGAATGTAAAAAGACTCAAGGATAGTGATATATATATATATATATATATATATATATATAGAAAAAGAGAATGAACTATTCA
>NC_092207.1:93976872-94034002 GCF_043381705.1 Parasteatoda tepidariorum
GAAGAGATTAAAACATATATATTTGTGAATTCTCACTTGGATGAATGCACATTTATATAGGATTCTGGATGATTTCATTTCCAGATACAAACCAAAGATAAATATTTTTTTTTTAGCTCAAGCAAATAAGAGGCTTCTTTCCTTTTTTTCCTAAAGTAAAAAAAAAAAAAAATAGCAATATGCATTAACATTGTAAGGTTTCTTTTTTTCCCGTTTCGTTCCATACCTGTTTCTAGAGCAACTGGATGGATTAATATGAAAATATATACAAATGAAATGAAATATCAGGTATAATTTATATTCCGCTCTATTAAACTTTATAGATTTGAAATTTATGCTAGTGATACTTTCACGGCTATTTTTTCCCCAGTAAAATAAATCAGTTATATATAGTGTGACAGATTAAAGTCAAACTTATTTTGTGTGTGTTATGCATATGATACAATCATGCGTAATGATTTTTATATTTATTATTATTTATTTTTTTTTTTTGATGAGCATATTTTAAATAAGAAACAACTTGATTAACTAAACTTAATTTTGTTGAGAAATTATAGACAATTTTTCTATTTCAATTTATAAACTTTGAAAATCCCCCCTTTTTAAGTATTGAAAGGCTAGAAATAATATACTATTAAGCTGTATTTTTCGATTTTTCAGTTTTCGAAACATTTTTCGTGAAAAAAAAAGAAGAAAAAACACTACGAGTTTTTCTCAAGTCAGGAGATGCTGCAGTGTTGCGTGATATTATCTACTTTGATTTCTAATAATTTGTTAAATACCTACCTAAAAACAATACACTGCAAAGAGGGAATATTCAAGTTGCACAAATTTTCTTCGCTTTTGGCAAAGCATTTTCCTAGGAAGTGTTAAAGCGTAAACATTTCGTTAAAATAAGGAAATTAATATCACACACACTAGTTTGAGAAAACGGATTTTACTTAAAAGCATTAGGCATACCCTTACAGAAATTTAATGTCTTTTTGTGGTTTATTCGAGGTTGTTTTGGTGTTTATTTGAGGTTTGTTTAAGGTTTCAAGGTTGATTTGAGGTTTATTCGAAGTTGATTTCAAAAACAACCTTAAAAGACCAACCATCCAAGGTGTATGAAGTTATTTTATTCATATTTGAGGTAGTTTTGAGGTTGATGGATATCTACTTTGGAGCAACCCAGCTTAGGGTGGTTGTTCTTGAGTTGTACGGATTATTTTTTCAACACTTGAAGCAAATACGTGTATTTGAGGTGTGAATAATTTCATCCGATCTAAACTAAAATTATTTCTGAGTTACATATGAGGTTGGTTTTCTGAGGTGTAAATGAGGTTGAAATGGAGGTTTTTTGGTTGCAAAACATTATACTATTTTCTATTTCAGGTGCATTATTTACATCTGTTAACCTCAAAACAACCTCATAAACACCTTTTTTTATGTGGGCAAGGCATCAGATCAAACAACTATTTTAATAAGAGATGCAACATAAAACGAAAAGATCGAGAGTAAAAGAGTATCCACTCTTCATCAGAAATATAAGTTGAAAAAGCTGCATTAGAATCGAGCACACTATCCACTGTACCATCCCGTCATACAATGTAAACATTAATACAAATTTCAAAAACTTCCAAAAAGCACTGTAATGACTCAAGATTGTGGAAGCAGTTTCTTCAAATTTTTGAGAGTCCACGTTTTGTGTCGTATTTAGAATTTTATCGTTTTCAATAATTAATTAGTATGTTTAAAGCCTTGTCCTCGAATCTTTAAGATAGAGAGTGATCTATCGTACATGAAAATCCCATAATTATATCGAAAGTTATTTTGATGTTCTTTTTTTTTTGCCTGAACAGCTGTTTCCTTAAGAAAAATTGTGCTTTATCACTATATTGTCAGAA
Source organism: Parasteatoda tepidariorum (assembly GCF_043381705.1). Classification (NCBI taxonomy): domain Eukaryota; kingdom Metazoa; phylum Arthropoda; class Arachnida; order Araneae; family Theridiidae; genus Parasteatoda; species Parasteatoda tepidariorum. The sequence continues at coordinate 93,978,759 of NC_092207.1, forward strand.
GCCCAAAAACAGCAATGAAGGCTTATCTTTCTTACTACGTACTGTTAAATTTATTTCTTCAACAATTGTTAGAACAGTAATTATGTACCAATAAATATATTCCATCATTATAACAGTTCTCTCGAATTTACTTTTGTTTCGAATACTCTAAAACCTTTTGTACCAAGCTTTTCGAACTTTTCAGTGCAAGCTTCAAAGTTAAAGAAACAACAGTTCCATTTAATATCCATTTCTATCAAAAAAAAGGTACTTAAATTTAAAAACAATTTTTAAGTTTCAATTCAATTTTAAGAATAAAGTAATAGAATTATACCAATCCCGGAAATCAAATCGAAGATTTAGCTACATAATCATACTCCAGTAAATATCTCAAAAACCGGATATGCGTCTGGAATCCCAAAATCACACGGAAAGGCATTTTATCTTTTTCTCTCAGAATCAAATCCCGTAATTCAAAAAAGAGCTTTCACTTTCATCCGTTCTTGGCACTTTCTGGCCAACTTTGTTGACGTCTTCTAACAAAACATCAACAACAGCTGTGAAACACTCACAAAAATATTGTAGAAAAAATGAGCTTATTGAAAAAAATGCCGCCAAAGAATTTTAGTCACATTAAGACAGAGAGGCCCGTTAATGTAGGGGGGGGGGAAACGTTATACAGCTGTAGTAGGTGGAGGGAAAAGACACGCGAGCATGGGGTGGGGGAAGTAAATTAACTGTAACTGTGCAGCGGAAGTAACCTTATAAGTGTGTTGAACTGAAATTGACGTATTTCTTGCCTGTTGTGAAGCTCTGGATTTTTTTTCTTTTTTCGATTTTTTATTAGTGTATTACATGTTTTTGTTGAAGGTCATTGAGAAGGTTTTTTGTAAGTACTAGAAAGTAACTGTGTGATTGATACTTTGTATAACATTCGATGATGCACGGATCGTGTCTACGCGGTAAAAGGTAAGTAGTTATTCATTTTTCTTTTACCGTTTTTATGGTATATGGTAAGTAGTTATTTATTTTGCTTCGACCTTTTTTTTTCAGTTCCTGGAGATCGAACAAGTTATGTTATAAATTATTGATTATTAAACCCTCAATTTTATATTATCAAAGAAATATTTTCACTTGTTTTTAATTAAAAGTTTTGAACTACACTGTAAAGAACCGGCAATCAGGGTGATGATACTTCTTTTTATAGTAAAATCCATTTTTGCCAAAACATATTGCGGAACAAAATATCTGATATATCGAAATTTTTAAAGTAATAATTACTGCAAAATCATTGAATCACTCTAAATTAATTTTACAGTAAAAAGTATAAGTATTGGATAATAATTTACGGGGAAAATGGATTTTACAAATGATGTACACAAAGTGTACATCATTTGTAAAATCTACTACATTTGTGCACTCTACTTCAATTTCTATTTTTTATAATATTAATTTGATGATTTGTCTAATAAAACCTAGATTTTAACTAAAAAATTAGACTGCTTTTCCCAAAAATATTTCATAATATTACAGTATTTTTCATTTTACAATTCATTTTTATTAATCTTTTTCACGATATGAGAAAAATACTAACTAAAACAAATAGTTTCTTTCGTCCTATTGAATTTTCAGTTATATATAGTGTGNTTATTCTTCATTTTGAACTTATATATATATATATATATATATACAGCATAGTAAATAAATATAAAAAGGACAAAAAGAAAAAAAACGAAGAAAATTAAGAAAAACAATAAGTTTCATTTACTGTGCATAAGCTGCAAGTCTTTTTTGCGGCTATAATCGTGTGAGCTGATGAAAAGATTATATATTTTATTTTTCGGATTCTCATAAATTTTTTTCTCTTTTTATCGGAAATTTTTTTTCCGGATTTGTTTATTATTATTTTTTTCCTTTTTCCCTTTTATAATTGTTCTGTAATTTTTCCCCTGTTTTCTTTACATTTTGAACTTAATACATATATAATAATTATTATTATAATGATTTAGAAAAAGAAATAAATTTTAAAAAATATGAAGCTGCATTAAATCTCAGTTTGAAAACTAATTAAAACAAGCAGAAAAATATTACTTTATAGATATAAAATTAAAACCTCAATACTATGAGACTTCAATTGACTACTACACTGTCATAAATTTCGCTATGCTGTCCAAGATACACATACGTGGACCTGCATGTTCTTGACTGTATTATTTTCAAACATAATGTAAATATAAATTTAAAAGATTCATACAAACCACAGAACAACGAATTCAACAGAAAAATATTTATTTTCAGAATAACTAAATTGAATAATATTTAAAATTACTTTCGTTTTCGAACTCATTTATTTGGCGTCATTTTTCGAAAATCACATCTGTTTAAGTGGAATTCTACCCAAACAAATTGCATGTTTTGCATCGATTAAAATCCGCAGAAGCTTAAACGTCCACGAATATTTCAGTAATGGTAAAACTATGAATGTTTTTGAAGCTAAGAAGCGAAGGATCACATATGTGGTCCAAGTTAATGAAGAGATTAAAACAGCATATAAAGCTTCTTTTTTTTTCTTTTACTGTTCTTCCTATGGTACTGCTCTATTTAACTTAAATACTTTGTTTAGTTATTTCTTCTGAAATTTAATTTTAGATCAAATTCTAAAGTTTTTTCTTTATAACAGTTATGCGTATTGCATTACGGTGTATATTTAGCACAGTATCATTAAGTACTTATTTCCTCTCTTTAAAATTTAACTTTGTCTCAAAGTTAATTTTTCTTTTAAATTTGAAAAATACTTTCATTCATGATAGTATCTGAGATCTAAAACTATTTAAATTATTTTCAAAAATTATTTTTAGATAAAATTGTGCAATTATTTTTTTATCTAAGTCATACATGATGTTCTACTGCATGTATTTAGCACAGTATCTTCAGTAAGTCTGCATTCTCTTTTTACTAACAAAAAAAATCTTGAATTTTTTCACCTTTTATTATTTAATGGTGTTCCTTTTACCACTTCATCATGTTCAATTTTTCGTGTAAATTTAACGTTGACAAAATTACTTTTTTTAATTAACTGAGACTGCCTTAGTCATAAGTAATCAAGTTTTAAAATGTTACATGTTGTTATTTTTGCGTCTCATTCATCTTTGGTTGAATGGTCCGCACATTTTATGTGCTAATTTAAATTATAATCCATTATCTTTGACAAATTATGACATACATTGAATAACACTTAAAATAATTTTTAACGGAATTTGAAATTTGATGTTAACTTCTAAAATATTTTTAACTAATTGGAGTAATTCCATGCATCATGTTCTACTGGAATTATTTAGCACAGTATCGTAAGTCTTTATTCTCTTTTTGCTTTGAAAAAAACTTAAAAGTTTTCACCTTTTATTATTTAATAGTGCTTTTTTACTACTTCATCAAGTTCATTTTTTCTTGTAAAATCAACGTAGACACAATTACTTTTTTTTAATTAATTGAGACTGCCTCAGTCAGAAGTACGCAAGTTTTAAAAGTGTACGTGTTGCGCAAATAAAAATAGCGTTTTTGAGTCTCATCCATCTTTGGCTGAATGGTCCGGGCATTTTCTGTGCTAACTTAGATTGCAATCCATTATCTTTGACAAATTATGACATACATGGAATAACGCTTAAAATAATTTATAACGGAGTTCGAAATTCGATGTTAACTTCTGAAATATTTTTATCTATCAGTTGTAATACAATTACTCGTCTTAGCACTGCTAGCGTGACAATTTAATGTTTTTTTAAATAATATTATGAAAGTACATATTTTAAAAAAATAGACTGAAAAATGAAGTTTGAACTTCAAATTCTATTTGAATGCTTTTTAAATCAATGTATTTAATGTGAACTGAGTATAATGTAAATCTCTTGGATAATTAAATCTCTTGTCTTGATTTTTACTTATTTGGATCACAATAAACAAAATAAACGTTTAAATATTCTTTAAAAATACCTGACGTTTTTCTTTTTTTAGTGAAAAATAAACAATTTTTTCAAAGGTTTTAAATTGAAAAATTACTTTAAAAATTAAAGTCATGGCATAACATGTGTCTATCTCAAATATATCTGCTAGCTAGAAAATCAAACTAATAGAAATAAAAATAATTTAAAAAATATTTTCTTTAAAAAAATAACAGAATTGATTATTGTTAAGTCTTCTTAATGAAGTATGATTCATTATTGCTAAGATATTAAACTCAGTGTAATCTTACTAACATCAAGAGTCGAAACAGAAAATCATTGTGTTTCATATTAAATTGTTGTGTAGAGGAGTAATTTAGAGATCAGCTGCAGGTGAAATCGATAATTACTCTTATATATATAAAGTAATATGCTTGCTTGTAATTGCAGATTGCACGAATGATTTAAAGTAATTGTGAACCTTTACAAAACGTTAGAACAATTCTACCGTGACATAACAATACAAAAACTATGCCATTGCAATCTTTTTCATATCATAACATACAAAATATACATAAAATACAACATGACCAAAATGCAAATGAAGAAAAAAAAATTCTAGTAAAATTACTATACTTTATAGTAATGACATTTCTTATAAGAAAATATAATTCTGATTTAAACAAAAAAAACAGAAATAAACGATATATAAATCGTTTACTTGGTAATTTTTCTATTCGTATTGTAAAGGTTTGCTAGGAATTCTGTTTCTTTTCAAAGTAAAGTTTTTAATACCACACATTAAATGAAAAGTACAAAACTGAAAAGTAAATTTACCCAATTTTATGCCATGCTCTAAAGTATTATTTCAAAATTTACAATTGCGAAATTTTATCATAGATTATAAAGCGATATTTTATTGTTAATTTTTACCAAAATTATTAGCAAAGTACTTTTGTAAAATTACCAAATTTTTGGTATTCCCATGAAGCCAGAAAAATATTAAATTTTACCATATTCCGGTAGTTTTGACCGTACTTTTTTTTCTTCTTGCTGTTCGTACCATGACATAAAAAATTGTTCCATATCCAATAAAAAAGCTCCATATTTAGTAAATTTGTTTACTATAAAGTCAAAATAAAGGGAAAAGCTTTAGAATTTCGGAAATATTTTCCGTTTTTAAACCCCAATTAACAAAGTTTGTCATTGAAAAATTCCCTTGACAAAGCGCAATTCCCTATCGCGAAGGTATTAAATTCGGTGTAATCTTACTAACAAGAATAGCCATGACAGAAAATCATTGCGTTTCACATTGAATCGTTGTATGGAAGAGTAATCTTAGAGGCTTACTACAGGTCAAATCAATAATTACTCTTGTACATGAACGTGGGTAATGAGCTTGTCTATAATTGCAAGTTGCACGATTGATGTATAAGTAATCGTGGAGCCTCCACGAAACTAGAGATAGATGCTTTAATAGTGTTGTGGCCTCTAGACAATTTATGCTCCTGAAACTTGTTCGAATGATAGCGTTTAGGATCAAAACTGGGGAAATATATCGCATTTACGAAAAGCTCCTCCAGTCACAAAAGTTTCATTAATGATAATTGGCAAATTTCATTCTAAATATACGATTTAAGCTTTACCGTTGAGATCAATTGAATATTTAGGAAAATTATTCGATGCTATCTTGAGCGTGCTGTTGATAAATTTTGCTATAGAATAGTTGCTGTTTGTTTTCTACTTAAAAGCCATTTAAATAAACAACTACTAACTGTATTTTGATGGGATGTATTTAAATGGGGCAATAATTTCGTTGTTTAATTTTACTGTTGTACCACTTTATGCCATAGAAATCTGCCTGAACTCGATATGTAAATGAAAATAAATTTAAATTTCAGCCGAAATTTTTAAATTATTTTTTTCTTTTCCTTTAATTTCAATTATTTTATTTTCATTTCTTTTCATTTTTTGACAAAAGTTTTTTTTTACATATTTTTCTTTAACTTTAAATTTAATCATTTCGCTTCTTTATGTTTGAAATTTGCTCATTTTTTTCTATAAACATTTTTACCATGATATGTTTAAAAAAAATTTAGCACAAACTTTTTTTTATTTCTTTCAATATATTTGTCAACTCGGCTAATTTCTTAGCATTTTTTTATTTCAAATTTAATTTATTTTTCATTAAAAACAAGTTTTAAAATGCTTAAAAAAATTTGCGTACAAACTTTTGTTTCAATATATTTGTCAACATATTTGTCAAACATTTGTTTTCAATATATTTGTAAATTTTGATAATTTATTTTGTTTCATAATCGATTTTTTTTTCATTTAACATTTTGTCAAGTTATTTATAGTGAAAATTTCTGTTAAAAATATTGTTTTCGTTAATTTTGTCAATTTCATTCACGTTTTGCATTTTTTTTTTCTTTTTCGCAGTTTTGATTTTCTCCCCCCTTTAAATTTAAACATGTTAAGTTAATAAAAAAAATTAATTTAAAATATTTTTTTTCATTTCTTTTTTTTTTCAAATTTGATATTCTCTTTCATTTTCGATTATCTAGTATCAGTAAATATAATACAAGGTGCTTTTTACCCTAAAATCCATTTTTACCGCAGCGTGATACGGAACAAAACAAAACTTTTATACCACAATTTTTACAGTAATAATTGCCATAAAATAAATGAATTATTCAAATAAATTAAATAGTGCTTTAAAATTTATGGTATAATATTTTGTGGTAAAACGAATTTGCAGATGATGCACCCTAATTGCCGGTACATTATACCGTAATTTGATCCAGAAATTTTTAGTGTATCCATTCTTCCCGAAACTTTCTCTTTTCTTTTTGACAAGGTGTCCAAAATTATGCATTAAATACGGTAATTACGGAGCACCTATATAGAAAAGTTAAAATTTTATGTCAGCTTCCATCATGGTAAAAGTTTTAATTGGAAATTTTAAATTGACTTCTATCTAAAAAATGTAGTGTAATAATTATTTAAGACACTTTGTGCTCAAAATTAGCCTACGAATACCAACAGACAAATGGATTATCTCTTCTATTTCCTTCTTATAATAAAATAAGTACATAATATAACACTGTTTATGTAACATCTAACTCTATATGATAATTTTAATAGACTCTTATCGAAAAAACATTGAGGAATATTTATATTCAAGACGCTTTCTGCTGAAAATTCGACTAAGTCTTTGCGCCAAAAAAAAGTATTATCTCTTCTGTTACTTTCTCATAAGAAATGCATATTATAAATGGTAATTTTACATAATACAATACTTTAATATAACACTTTTAAGATAGCACCTTTAATATAACACTTTTAATGGAACACTTCAAATATAACACTTTTTGAAGCAAATAACTTTATTAGGTGTTATGGCAGATATTTTTCTAATCAAAACAATAAAATCTCAAAATTCAACTAAAACTTCTAATAATATGCTTTATTTCTTTTATTACTACCTTATAAAAACTATATAATGTTAATAATATTTGTGCATAATATAATATAACACTTTTATTACAGTAATTAGTTTTTTTCAGACAGTCTTAAAAGATTTTTATTGGTAAAATGTTGTGTCATTTTTATTTCCAAGGTGCCCAAAGCTTTAAACTTGACTTACACTTCCGACAAAATATGCTTTATATTTTTCATCAATTTCTTGCAAAAATATAAAATATTAAGAATATTTCTTAATAATATATCACTTTTATATAGATATTCAATTTTAACAGACAATCTAAATAAATTTTTATCGAAAAAATGATGTGTAATATTTATTTTTAAGACAATTAAGGGTCAAAATTCGAGTTAAACTTCCGACAAAAAAATGTTTTATATCATTCATTAATTACTTATGAAAATGTATAATACTAATAATATTTGTGCATAATATAACACTTTTATAATAATACTTAGTCTTATCAGATAGTCTTAATAGATTTTTATCGACAAAATGTTGTATAATATTTATTTTCAAGACAGTTAAGGCTCAAAACTCTACAAAGACTTTCGACAAAAAAGAATGCTTTATCTCTTCTATTAGTTCTTTATAAGAGAAAAAATACATAATATAACACTTTTGTGTTTTTCTGTAGTCGCAAAGAGCCTTTATAAGAGTGTATGGAAAACTTGTAATCCTTTTTTGAAGAAGACAGCTTAAAGTGTGTCTCCTCAAATAGGATTTGGCAAAGTGAAGAACTAATCTCTCTTTCAGTACCTGACAATTACTGATGGCCTTTTCAGCAATAAGATTACCTACAAAAGTCAGAATTTTCTTGAAAAAAAATTTAAAAATAAATGTATCTGCCAAGTTTCAAATCGTATCGCCAATGCCTACAAATTACATGAAAGTTTAAAAATCCGAAATGAAAATATAATAGGAAAATAGAATACGAAGTAGAAAAAAAATAAAGTATTATTTTTATAGAATTATCTTTATAGTTTGCTTGATTTCTATTCATTTAATTATTATAATGATTTAAGAAGTTAACAAGAATTTTACATAATGTAATTTAAGGTGTCTGCCTGCCTTAAAATGACCGATTTCATCAAATAATTCGAATTTCTGTTTTTTGCATTTTTGAAAAGAATGAACTCTTAGGATTCTAAAAATGTTTTGTTTTTAAAATTTCGATAATTAGAAGCAAAGTTATAGCTGATTTTGAAACCGGAAGTACGATTCCGAAACACCGGAAGTGCACTGAAAACGTCAAAACTAAATGTAAACAATGTAGTTTTGAGCTAATAAGAATTTTTTTTAGCTTGTAACGCTATTAAAAATATAAATATTTGCTAATTTTTTTATATAATATTAATTAAACGCACCTGGCAACACATTATGTATAAACTTTTTAAAGGAAGTGAAATTGAATGGCATAAATTTTGATATTTATATTTTCTGTTTGCTATGCTTTATTCAGCGTCTTTAATATTGAATTGACGGTAGTTTTAGTTGTTATTTAAGTACTTTTTATTGTTATTTAAGTACTTTTATTTCATTGTTTAGTTACAGTAAACAAATATGCTAACATAGTAAATCTTTTTACAAAATTATGTACTGTGAAATTTTGTGTTTTCATAAGAAAGGCATATCTTATAATGTTTATTTTAAAATATTACAGTTTTTGTTTGAAATGAAGTTAAAAATAATAATAGTGTGTTGTATGAAGTTAATATTTTTAATCATGTAGTTGTGTATACAAAATACAGCGAAAATTAACGCGTCATTTTTGCCTGTTTTATGAAAAAATATAAATATTTAACTATACTACATTCTAAAATGACTTAGGTATTGTTTGCCAATTGATTCTAACAACCTAAAACTGTTTTAAAAGGAGTTTAGTGGTAATTTGCTGTGCATACATAACTAACATTTTGAAAAAAAGAAAATCGCGAGCTCGAGATGCAGTTTGTCGCTCAATAGAAAATTGGTCATAAAAAAAAAGATAATGAATTAAAATGCAAACTGTAAAAAGCAAGAGCTACATAAAGGGCTGAACTACAAATATTATTAAATTAAAGCTTGTTGAATAAGTCTATGTAACTATTTTTGTTTAAGTAAATCTTTAAAAGCGTTTTCTGAACAACTGTATTTTTCAATATTTTGATTCACGCCAGACACTCATACTCCAAAACTAATAGAAGTTTTCATATGAAATTTGGTAACAATGTTATATACTATATATACTGTGTTCTGAACTAAAACTAATGAAAAAAATTGCTGTTTTTCTAGATTTTAGCACTTAACTTGGGTAATTTTTAAAATTTTCATAAACCTTTAGTTCAGAACACAGATAAGGGTCAAAATAATCTGTACGGAAAAAGAAATTGTATTTTATTCATTTAAATTAAGTGTATGGTGTCTGGCGTAAGCTCTAAATTTCGCTCATTTTAGACTTAATTTTTCAAATATTTTAAAAACTATGTGATATTCAAAAATGTTTCTTCTTGTTTATATCATTTTATCTCACACTTAAACCAATAACACATATGTTTTTTAAAAAAATTTAATTTTTAAAAAAATTTTCATCGTACCAAGGCAGTCGCCTTAAAATCATAAAGCATCCCCCGTTTAATAAATTAATAAATAATTGTTTTAACTAGTTCTAAACGTTTCAAAGATTCTAGTCAACGCTGTTATCTCAGTTTTTTTTAAAAAAAATTCTGTGTTGCTTATGATACTAACATTTGAATTAAAGGAATATGGCATAATTTTTAAATATTTAAGCATTTATAAGTAAAGTTAAATCTTTCACGAACTATTCGAAAGATTTCGCTCCTACTTTTTATTTTGCTATGTAAAACCAGAATCTTTAAAGTTATGTAAAAAGCTATATACCTTACAATTCAAATTTTTTTCGATTTTTATTCAATGAAATAATAAAAAATAATATATTAATTAAAAGCTATTTTTTGCATAGAATTATATTTGGGTAAACGAATTTCATGATTGGGTGCAAAAATATTTAAATCAAAAAATATTAAAGATTAATACAAAAATATTAAAAGATATGGCAAAATTTGCAAAAAGTAAATTTAGCATTAAGGGGTTCAAACTTTGAAGTACTTTCCTGACCTAACTATTGGGGTCATATTTCCCAGATTGCGGCTACCCCCTATATTTAAATGGTCAGAAATCTGAATCCGTAGGAAAAAAAACATATGTTTATTCCCAGAAATACGTTTTCGCGTCTGATTACGTAACTAGAGTCTGTAAAGTCTAAATTTCAAATATAGTCTAATTAGCATATTTGAGGTCACCCATTTGAACCATGAAATTTAGTCCTGGAACATGAAAATCCAATCATTAAATCAGAAGTTAGTAAGGGTGATCCGTTTCTTTTTTGCGCACTGTACATATATACATAGATGTACATATATACATTATACATATATTGTGTAACTACATAAAAATACTGACGTCAGTTTTAATTCGATTCAAGAATACAAACAGTTTTTCTTTTGGTTTTAAAAAGTATTGCTATAATAATTTATGAAAAAAAAGTTACTTCGTTTGTAAAATTTATTTAATGTTTATGTAAAAAAATGGCTTTATATAACATGTGAACGTAATGACATAAAAAGTATTTTCTTTCGTGTCAACGTATTCTCATTGGCTAGAAAATTAACAAGTACACCGCAAAAAAAAATATAGTCAAAACTACCAGAATATGATAAAATTTACCATGTTTTTTAGCTTTATATGAACATCAAGTATTTGCATAATTCTTACAGAAATACTTTGGTAATGATTTTGGTAAAATTAGATATAAAATATAACTATAACTTTAAAATATCCGATAAATTTTGGTAAATGTGGTAAAATAATTTAAATTTCATAACGATAACTTAGATCATGGCTAAAAAACCATTTATAAATCTAACTTTCAGTTTTATATTTATTCCTTAATGTGTGATAATAAGAACTATAATTTTAATAACAAAAATTCCCTATAAACCGCTACCATATGAATAGAAAAATTACCTAATGAATGGTTTAAATACCGTGTATTTATATTATGGTTTTGTTGAACCGAATTATATTCATTTTCACCTGAAATATCATTGCCATACAATACGGTATTGTTTGCCCGTATAATATTTCCTTTTTCCTAATTTATAAAGACTTAAATATAACATTTATATATTTATATATATTTATCCTCCCTTTTCAGAATTCTCTGCTGTTATTATGCTTTTGATTGCGAATATTATTCCAAATGAAAGGATCAAAACTAAAAGCAGTGTTTTTTATCATTAAGTCAATATCACGTTATTATGCAAAATTATCTTATTATCACCTTATTATGCAAAATTTCACGATTTATACATTTAAATTGGTTTCTAAATTTATAAACAGTTTTACAAAGTTTATGTTACACAGTTTAAAAATGTTATGCTTACTTCGTGACAAACTGGTCCAAAAAGAATCTAAAATTAAGATGAATCTTTACTAAATATTAACTTTCTGCATTATTACTAATTAATCTCTTTGGAGAAAAATATTTAACTAGTTTTTAAGGTTAAACAAATTAAAGTTAAGCAGTTAGTTGCAGTAACAACCTAACAGAATGAAAGCTTTTAATTTTATTCTGATAGACTTGAGATCTAAATATTTGAAACCAATTATATGATACTGAAATAAGGGATTTCAGAATTTTTAAATAGACTTCATTTTAGTTTATGAGAAAGCGCCTGTTTGTCGTCTAAAAATCATTTATTCGGTTAAATTTACTTTTCAGTTTTGTATTCTTTACTTAAGTGTGTGATAAAAAGAACCATCAAAGGAATGGTTTAAATGCAGGTTTATTTTGGTTTTATTAAGTAGAATTATGTTGTTGTTTTTATGTCCGTACCATACTGTACGGTAATCTTACTAGAATATTTATTTCTGCTCGCAACTAAGAAAATCAACAAAAGTATTCAACAACTAAAAAGAGTTTTTTAAAAATATCATATTTGCTCTCTGGTTCAGTTTTCGGGTCATTTATATCCTGTGAATCTTTAATGATGCAAATAAGCTTACACATTTGCTTTGAATCCCTTGAGTTTCTTCCTCACAAGAATCCCCTAATCCACCCATAAAATTTCCGTTTTGCCTCAAAGACAAGAAAACACCGCTGAAATCCATGGCTGATACAAATTGCACATGATCCCGTTATGTGTCGGCAATCACGTGCCACTTATGGGACAAAAAAGATGCCTCTCGACAGCTGTGGTTGCCAGCATATGCCTTGTACAAATCCGAGAGGAAGACTCGAAGATTAAGAGGAAGAAGACTGCATGTCAGCTGCCAATGTCGTGTTTAAATCCCTGATTTGTCCCTCCAGATTGTCACAGGGAAATTCTTGTCAAGAGTTGCAGCTTATTTGTGTGACTCATCTTCCCATTTTGTGGTTTCTGGACTTAAGAAAAAGGGAAAATCCGCTTAATGAGTTGGAAACATTGTTTCTTTGGAGATCAAGAAGCTAAAACATATGTTTAGCTTGAATACTGAGGATAATTTATTGTTTTTTTTTTTTTGTCCAGAAAGACCTTGTTTTGACTAACAAGTGTTCCGGAGTATTTTAAACCACTGCTTTAACTCGACTTTGGTTTGTTAGTTGTGAAATATATGATAAACAATATAAATTAATGTTGAACCTCTTTTGAATTATTTTTTTAATTATATTATTTATTTAATTCTTGTCGAAAGTTGTAGCTTATTTTTGTGTTTAATCTTCTTATTTCGTGGTTTGTAGAATAAATAAAAATAAAAAATCCGTTTGATGGGTTGGAAACATTGTTTCTTTGGAGATCAAGAAGATTAAACACATGTTTAGCTTCAGTAGTGCGGGTAAATTCTAGCTTTTTGTTCAAAAAGACCTGTTGTGTTGTTTCTAATCCCCAAGAGGTCCATCCCAATTAGACCTATTCCATAAGTCCAAAAATGTCCAGGAAGTCTAAAAACAGATGAGGTTTTGAAAAAACCTCGTCGATCTTAAAATCGATACAGTTTAGAATATGCTCGGGCGAAGCCTGAGCAGTCCTACATTTAGTGCAAAGTCCAAAAGTCTTTTGCCCCTGAACATACGAGAGACACCTCAAGTGACCACTTGCAAAGCGAGATAAACAAGTCTGCTGGCTTCTAGGTCCCTCAAAAAGCAAGGCACTTCCAGGTCGTTTTCTGAAATACCAACTATGCGGAGGAGGAACCCTCCAGAGGTCCATAAACATTTTTTTGCACTCTGAAAAGACCTCGTTGAAAGTGGAAGGTAGATCTGGCTGTAGAGGTTCCAAAGAAGCATCCTTGGCCAGTGAGTCCGCCATCTCGTTACCTTTGATTCCAACGTGTGATGGAATCCATTGGAAGTGTACTCCAAAGTCCGCAGAGAGCCTGAAGAGCATCCCCAAAATTGAAGCCGCAGCCCTGTCTCCAAGATTCTTCCAGTTGCTAAGGTGTTGGATTGAGGATTTGCTATCCGTCAGTATCCATATATGCTTAAAGTCAGGCTCAGCAATATTCTCAACATGTCTTAGGCCATTTTCAATCGCAATAAGCTCAGTAATTGGACAAAAATTTAAGACCTTGTTTTGACTAACAAGTGTTTCGGGGTCATTTAATCCACTACTTTGACACGACTTTGGTTTTTTAGTTACGTATATACCATTAAAAGATATTTTATATTCATGTTCACATTTTCGTTTACAAATAAATAGTGAGCCTTCTTCACATCATTTATTTCATTATATTATTCATTTAATTCTTGTTAAGAGTTTCTTTTATTGTGATTCCCTTCCTCATTTTGTGTTTTGTTAACTAACAAGAAATGAAAAATTCGCCTGAAAAATTGGAAACATTGTTTCTTTTGAAGAAAAGTAGCTAAAACACGTATTTAGCTTAAATAGTGCTCATAATTTGTTTTTAATTTTTTTCTACTTATTTTTTTCCAGGAGGTCTGCTTTGATTTACAAGTATTTTGTAAAATTTTAAGCCTCTGTTTTGTTTTGATTTTGCTTTTTAATTAGTGACACGGAAAACGAAATTTTTGTCCAATTACTGTACTGTATGATAATGACATTTTTGGTAAACGGAAAACATCATCACTGAGTAATTTTCAGTTTATAGGGTCACGGTTCACCGGAACTTCGGGTTTTGGAATTTATTGTTCTTATTACCATAAATCTAGTAAAAATTTCAAAATCAGAAAGCAATTTAGTCGAATAAATGGTTTTTATGCTATGCTCTAAGTATAATATGATAAAATTACCAAATTTAACCACATCTTCCAAAATTTGTCAAATAATATAAAACCTTGTTTAATTGTTAATAAATCATTGCCAAAGCACTTTGGTAGAAGTTATCGAACATTTTTGTGTTTTCACAGAGCCAAAAATATAATAAAAAATACATAAAAAATTTACTTAAAAAACATAATTAGATTTACTAAAAATATAGTAAATTTTAATAGGTGAGGTGGTTTTGACCGTTTTTTTTCTCAGTGAATATTATATGCAAAAAAGTGCAAAATATTTCATATTTTGGTATAAAATGCAGTATATTTCATATTTAGGTACCCATATCCATTAACAACGTATTGCTGTACATTTTTAACTATGTTATAACTACATATTAACTGCCCAGATAAAGAGAAGAGAATGTAAAATATTTGCGTTAAAAGTTTGCTACTGTAAAAATATTGTTCGATCAAATTACGTAACACAAAGTGCTTTAAACAGCTCTTCTGATTCATTATAAAATCGCAATTAATTAAACTTCCATTGGAAGAAACTGACATTACGTATAATTATAAAACTTACTAAAAAAATTTCATGAAAAAATATAACTGTTAATAGTCTCGTTCTTAATATGTACCACATTTAGTTACAAATTGTTTAAAACTCTGACACTTTATACCACATCAAATATCCTCACCGGCTTAAATCGATACCTTTTAAAGCCGTTAAAACGTGTATCATTAATTCAATTCATTTTCTCAAGCATGCATTTTTATTATTTTTCTAAATTTACATTAATTCAGTTTCAAATACTCCATTTAGTTTAAGTATTTTTCATTCTTCATTCGACGTTCTGAAATAAGTATAATTTTCTAACATTTATAACAAATTTTATCTTCTATAGATAGCGTTGTTAATTATATTTTATTCCTTAAGTGGTACTTCATATGAAAGTCTTTAAATTCATCCCCGGGTCGATTCTTTCCCGGGAGATGCATTGCTCAGTTATTTTAATTCTTTGCCATTTATTATTTCTTTATGTGGGTTTTCATCATACTTTATCTTGATCATTTTACTCAGACTTAAATTTGTTAAATTATGTGAGCTCATTAGGCATCGTCGGAAGTGTAACCACATATAAAATCATACTGTTATTATGTTATTACTAAAATAATTATTAAGTCCCTAATAAGTAATAGTTAAGTTATTTAATCGTTGTTAAGTCATTTTCAAGCACGACTTTAACACGTATTTTTATTTACTGAAATTCGATAGATGATGTTTTGGAGTGTATTGTTTGACAATTGTTACATCGGCTTAATTTCAATTTTGACATACAGAAACACCTTTCATTGTTTTGATTTCCTTTGCTATTAAATATTATATTTTTAAAAAAATTCTACCAGGTCTTTTCAAATAGTATTTTAAAAATATTTTATTTTTTAATGAAATATCTCTGATTTTTAATCATTGTGTTTTCAAGGGTATTCAAATTAATGAATAATTTATTGATTTTTGAACTAGTTTTGCTGTTGTTATATAGGTTATTTCATAATTCTATTCTTCATTGGAGGAATGCTGCATATTACGATGGCCAACGCAAGGTACCGCATTATAGAGAGGTGGAGGTTTAAGCGAGACACGTAAAGACATTTTATAAATTAGGAAATATAAATGAAAAATCGAATACCGTATTCAGGAACTTTGCCAAAATATGCAACACTGTAAAAAATTTCGAATCAAATTGTAATAAAACGCACCTTTATTACCGTAATATTCATTTATACCGGAATATATTATGCAGCAAAAAATCTGACATAACATAATTTTTATTGTAATAATTACCATAAAATCACTGAAACACTCTAATTAAACTAATATAGCTGTAAAATTGCAGTATAATATTTTATAGTAAAAATGAAATTTTCGATAAACTAGATTTTACAAATGATGCATTCAAAGTACCGGTACTTTATACGTAATTTTATCCTGAATTTCTTACAGTGTAGGTTATTTCAAATTTTATTCTACTTTTAGTTAAAGAATACTGTACAAAGCGATGGCCAATGCAAATGATGCATGGTGAATTTTAAATGAGGCATGCGAAGACATTTTAAAAATTAGGAAAAATAAATGAAAAAATAGAATATCGTCTTCAGGAACTTTGCAAAAATTTCCTACTCACCGACGTCAAGGAATTTGTTTGAATAAATTACTATGTAATTATAAACATAATAAAATCAAAATATCGTTCAAAATTAACTAATATGTGAGCCAAAACAATTGTTTTTGTAAGTCGTTCCTAATTATTTCTTAACATGATTGCACAATATTAGAATTCAATCGTAACAAGAATAAGGTTAGATTTAACTTATTATTATTATTTCTTATTAATGCTGACTTAAATTTTCTCAATAAAACAATTAATAATTGCTACACGAGATAGTTTATAGCTTATTTATTTGAGGTATCGATATTGTCGTTTTAATTTGAACAGATTCTTCTAAAAGCAAAGTATCAAGAAATTTTCTACAAACCTTACAAAAAATCAATTTCCTAATTTTTTCCCCATGATTCTTTGTTTTATAAAAGCACATATCAACTGAAAAAAATTGTCAGAAAATTGACCATAGGCTTGTTTTGTGCATTAATGTTCAATACTTTAAAATTAAAATTGTGCTTTGAACAAAAATTTATGAAACATTTGCAGCACTGTGTTAAACTAAGATGTAATTCTCAGACATTTCTGCATTTTTACTCTTGATCTCGCCATTATACGATTCAATTCATAAGGAGTGAAGTTCATTTTAAATAATATTATAAACTTTGAACCATTAACTGTGAATAAATTTGAAATTCTCCTAAACCTAACCTAACAATATTCTAAATGTTTATGTGTTAATTTCGGAAATAAGACTCAAATAAATATTTCCCCATCTTAGAATATTCAATAAATTTTTTTCTATATATTTTACTTAGAAAAATAATCCGATTTTTCAACTTCTAAACAATCAGTGCTAAATTTTCAAGGACTATTATCTTATACTGCTACTTTTATAAGAACAGAAAAGAACACTTAAATAATCGAGATAGAAACTGAGATAAATCGTTGCTGGTATCAACAAATATTAGTTAATGTTACTAGTAAAAAAACTTTACTCTTTTGTTAGTATCTGTTTATTCCTTTTATTTTTTTCTAAGTAGTTTTCTGAGCTAGATAGTTTAAACAGGAGTTTTTTTTAAGAATAGGTTTGAACAAATTATTTACCTCTCTTGTTTCTTTTTTATTCTTTTTTTATTCTGATTATTTGGATGCATTTTGATAATGTTATTGCTTTAATTTTATACGAAATGAATTTTCCGGAAGTTCGATTTTAAATTTGTTTTTGAAAATTATATATTTTTTTATTATATATCAGTAAACTTATACTTTTATTCATTTATTTATTTATTTACTTTCAGCAGGATAAATCATTTGAAAAGTTGTAATAAACTCAATAAAAATTTGATACTGAACGAAATAAGAGCCCAGTGTGTAAAATATTTCTAATTTCTTCATATCAAGTAAATTTACGACGAAACAATTTAATCTGAAATAAACACTATAAAAAACATTATAATTAGTTTCAAGTAATAGGCAATCGTGCTATACTTAATATTAAATAATATTTCATAATTGTCCGGAACTTGCAAAATGAAAGAAAAATGATCTTTAACTGTTTAAATTGAGAGAAAAGCTATCCCAAACTTTTTAAATTAACACAACCCTTCTAAAATAAAAATAAAAATTTTCGCTAACTCTTTAAAGTTAAAGAAAAGATATTGCTAACTTTTTAAATTAACGAAAGCCGAAAAATTTCCTCTTTAACATTTGTTTCACGCAATATTAGAAAATATTTTCAAAATATCATCCACAATAACTCACTCGTTATGAATAATAATATTTAATATTTCCAATGTTCTGTAATTATCTAACTCCCCAGCCAGGAAAATAGATTTCGAACCCTTCACACCGATGATGCATAAATGTAACAATTTCGTTAAAACTAACACCGATCACAATGACTCCATAACCCACAGCCCGAGAATGATCTATCATAATTTCCACCTTCGATATTCGTGCATTATCAAACCACCCTTGCACTCTTAAAATAAAGCAAATTATGCTTTACATCCTGCTTTACCTGAAACCACAGTTTCCGCATCCAATGCGTGTGGTTCAATCGAAGATTCGTGACTTAAAAACGCATGGGCATTGGAAATAAGACGGAAGGTTTCAAGTGGTTAATTGAAGGATATCTGGAATAGTTGAAGGAACGTTAAGGGGACGACCTCAGCATTAACCTCAGATTCTTCAGTGGACCACGTTCTGTTTGCCTTTGGTAACCTGATGAACTTCAACCATTGTTGAACTTTATTCTGTTCGAAGAATTTATTTTCTTTCCAAACAGAGATAAATCTGACAAAGCAATTAGAGTTTCGAAATGAACTCACGTTGATCTTGCGAAGGAGTAAAGTTTATTTTGATTGTAATGAAAATGTTATTTTAAAATACTTTGAAATTTGGCATTTTTCGGATTGCATCCTTCCCCACAGACTGCTAATATTTATTATTTTACCATCAATAGCAATTTTAGTTGAAAAAATAACATACTTTATTACGTACCATTCCTGCTTTTTCCATTCATTTCGTACGCTTTAAAAATTTCAGAGCGTATTGAACTTTTAATAATAATATAGCAGAAATTCACTTCAAATTTAATATGGTTCTATGTAAGATCGAATCTCCAGGGGCAGATAAAATTTATTATTTGACCACCAATAATGTCATTAGAGGAAAAATGACATTACTCATTTCCAGGTATGTAGATGAAATAATTTTTAACCCAGATATAATTTTAGTAATATAATTTTAAATCCAGAAAAATCCCGGGGGTTTGGACCCCTTCAACTACTTTTCTTCTCATTTAGTACAATTATAGAATCCTGCACACTTCAGATCGTTCTAAGTTGAAATATTGTTCTTGTTGAACCCCAGAAATATTATTATACATTTTTTTATTCAACATATAACCCTTTTTCAACAGCTGCTAATATTTATTATTTAACCTCCAATAGCACTTTAAAAATTAAATGTTACATTAGCACTTTAAAAATAATGTTCCTCATTTTGCATTTGGAGCCTAGTTGCAATAATATCGTTGGAACTCTCTGCAACGTTAGTATGCTTCTATTTTGAAACACAAACCGTATTTCTTAAACATGATTAAGTGATACTTTTCAACTCAAAATGAAACATTTTTGAGTTAAACGCCTTTTTAAGAATGACGAATGTCTGTACAGTCGATTACACTACCAGCATTAATTCTCAAAGCTGAACGGATTCTGAAAACGTATTATTTAGAGATCACGTTAATGTATAATTCTCAACATAAATACGTGTTTCAGGACTCCGATACACTTTCGATATGTTTGTCTCCATATTTTAGTTTGTTTGTTCCTTTCTATTTAGTTTTTTCACCTGGTTTCGTTTATTTAACTATTTAGTTTCAATGCTTAGAATGCGTAATGTAAATTAAGTTCGGTAATTACCCACGCCTGAAACTTGTGCACTTAACTTAATAAGACTTATATTTCTTTAAAGGCGGCTTTTTCAAATTGTTGCAAGAATTCACAATATACTTTAGAATGTTCACTTTTGCACTTTTTTTAAAAAGAAACATTGCATTTTTGTACAAATTATTTTCAAGCCTTCATTTCCTTTCAATTTTGTAAATGACTGTTAGGAAGGTTAATATTTTGTTTATTTTTTAAATCAAAACCAAAAAAGTTTTTTTTTTATTATCTGAAGGGGGTATTTATTTTTTTATTTACTAGCTAATTTAATTGCATTTTGCAAGATTCTTTGTTAATGGAATTGTAAGAATACTTTTTATCTTATAATTATCCGAAACCTAAATAGTTATTTTGCATTTTTCTAACAATTTTTATGAATGTTTTAACTGTTTTTGGCCAATGAAAAAGGTTTCTACTTTTATTAATAGCATTATCTTTATAACTCAATCTGAACAAGCTCTCCCTAACTGTGAGGTATTATTTGTCGATTTAACTATGCTTCACCGATCATAAATAGTCGAATTATCAATAAAATCGAAATTAAAACGCTTGTTAAAATTTTTAAAAGGAATTATCACTATATTCAAATGTAACAAGTATTAATATTTATTACGTTTTTAGAAAATTATTTTTTTTAAAAATAGGAAAAGTAATTATCATTTATGAGAAAACATAGTAAAAGAAGTGTCATAGTTTCTAATGTTCATTTTTAGAAAAGTTAACAAAAATAAAACTTTGAGAGACATTCATTTTTAGTAAGGTTCAAATTTTTTTTCTTTAATAATTTGTAATTGTTTTTGTTTTATCATCCGAACGAAACAGATACGACACATTCTGAAATATGAATTATTTAATAAATTAAATTTCTATATGCAACTTCCATCTACGGTTTTGTCATTCATCGTATAATTAATTTTTACTTAATTTTAATTCAAATGTCAAGAAAAATATGTATAAAATAATTTCTATTTTAAAATGCGAAACGATTTTCTGTTAATAACTTTAGTCGTTTATATTTTACTAATTTTTGTCAAGATAAGACAGATTGTATTAGTTGAATTTCTGTATGCAGCTTCTTTATACAATGATTCATCGCATTTGTGATTCGTCCCATTTGTAATTTTTACTTATTTTAAATTTATAAATCAAAAAAGTATTTAGTTCTTAATTTGTAACTTTTTTGTTGTTTTCTTATGATAAGACAGATTTTATTAGATGAATTTCTGTTTGCAACTTCTTTATGCTCTTTTGTAATTCATCACATTAATAGTTTTTATTCATCTTTAATTTAAAAATCATTTACATTTTATAAAGCAAGAAGTTTTTCTGTTAATACTTTTAAATTATTTAATTCACTTTGCTAAGATGAGAATTAAACATTTTTTGCTGAAATTCTGCATGCTGTTTCCTACATATACAAAGCGATTTTCGCACAATTTAATTTAAATCTAATTTCATTTTAATTTGACAAAAATCAACGAGAAACATTTAAAAAACATTTGAAGATTAAACAAATATTGAACTCAAAAACTTTTTTACTTAATAACTTCTAATTGTTTCAATCATTTTATTATGATTAAACAGTTTCGAACTATTGATTTCTTTCTTATAGCTTCTTCTTATATTTGCACTTTTTATAACCGTTTATATATTATATTTTTTTAGTAAAATTATTGAAAATAAATATTTAAGAAAAGCAATTATAATCTACGAAGTTAAAAGTTTTCCAGCTAGTAATTTGTAAATAAATCAATCATTTATTTTTCTTATTTACTAGCTTAATTTCTGTATTCAGCTTCTTCATATATTTATCAGTTTTGTGATTTTCCACATAATTATTTTTAGTAGTGCTTAATTTAGATACCCTAAATAAATATTTGACAAAGCATTGACAAATTATTAGTTTATTTAGTTAATCATTTATAAATGTTTAAGTTATTTTATAATGATTTGACAACCATTAATAACTAAGTTTCTGTTTGCTGTTAGAACAAACATTTATCCCCTTTGTGAATATTTGCATAATTATTTTTTTAGTCATATTTAATTCAAATGTTAAAGTAGATTATTTAGAAAGTCATTTATGTTTTAAAAATTAAAACATTTTTTAGTTGACAAGTGTCTATATCTGTCGTTATGTCGTATTATAATTATTTGACAACTTTTATGAGCTGAACTTCAAATCAGCAAAGGCAAAGTTTATTCACACTGTTTCATATATTTGAAACCTTTGTGATCGTATTAATAATTATTTTTAGCACTTTTTAACCAAGATATCAAAACGAATTTTTTTTTAAAAAAGTAAAGTTTTATAAAGCTAAAATTGTTTTCAACTTATATTTATTTTAGTGTTTCAGTGATTTGTAGCGATTAAACAACTTCTAATACTTAACAACTTAAACTTCTAATTGAAATCTCTTAAGATATTTATCACCTTTTTCATCATTCGCAATTCACATGGTTAGCTTTCTATCAATTCTAAATTAATTAAATATCAGTAAGACATATTTAAAATTCATATTTTTCAAACTCAGAAAAATGTTTGTAGTTAATACTTTTTAATATTTTTTGTTGTTTTAGGGTAACTCAGTAAAATAATATTTAAAAGAAATACATAACCTCATATAATTAGGTTTCATAGAAATAATTTAATTTTAACTATTAAAAATTTATTCTTGTTTTGAGTTAGGTAATATTTCTAAGTGTAATATGCTTTTGGTCCCTCTTATATCGATTAATTTCTTGGGGAAACTTTTTATTCTTTCTCTAGTGCCTGGCTATTTATTTCTCCTTTCATTAGAGACGTATCTTGTGTTTTTACTTAATTTTAGTTACTTCTTTGCTACACTTATCGGCACGCAACTTTCACGGCAACCACTTCTAATAATGCTACTAGTATTGGCGATGTTATCCCCTTTTTTTACTAATTTAGTAATAAATGTAAATTTCTTAAAAAAACCTAAGAAAGATTTCATTAATTAAAAATCTTTACAACATTTCATCAGAAATCAAAAGCAGATTTTAAATAACTTTTTGTCACATAGCTAATATCATCAAGCATAATTTAATCAACAGAAATCTCGCAAATACATGAAAATGTTGTTCAATTTCCTTTCACTCATTTGTATCATTTTAAACACCGGAATTTCCAGTAAACCGCTATCATATTAACGAAATAACTACCAAATGAATGGTTTAAATACCATACATTTCGGTTTTTAATGCCAGAATTTGATTTTTTTTACCAAAAGTTTCATAATACAGTACGGTAGTTTAATTAGAATTATTTTCTCAGTATACTGATATTTATTACAATTTTCATTTTATTCCCATATTTATTCTGTATTTAATAAAACTTATGGGTAAATGATTATTATTAAGTGCAATGGGAGAAATATCAAATTGCTTAATGTTAAATACCATTGTTTATATGGTATCAAACTTAGTTTAAAAGATTTTTTGTTCAGAAACAGACTATAAAATCCAGCTAGCTTGAAAACTAAATGCTCAACTTCATTCTTTTTTACATAATTAGAAGAAAAGCATTAAATACAATACAATTATTTGTGGATGAACAAATAGGTTACCAAATTATTTAAGAAAAAAACATCAAACTGTGTTGACAAAAGAGCTTTAAGTGTTTTCAGAAACCCAATCAATGATCTGTTTACGGTTTTACTTCCCTAATTATTGAAATATTTATAATGCATGTGTAAATTTGTGTAAGTTGTTTTGTTTTATAAGGTTTTATTTTCCTTTTAGAATTATATGTTCGGCTTACACAGTTGATAACATGAACCTTGTTATACATTGTAAAATATTCAGAATCAAATTGCTGTAAAACGTTTCGTTTCTCAGAGTGAAAGCACTATCCATTTTTACCGTAAAATTTTACGGAACAAAAATTCTGATGTACCACATCTTTCACAGTAGGGAAGGGGTTGTACCTTGGGACAGTTTGAAAACAAATATTTTTATTTTTACTTGGGTAAACATTATATTAGAGATATAAGTAATATCTTATTTCTTACCATTAAAAGAATTTATAAACAATTTTAAATTAAAAATATATTTTTTTATAAGTCAGTAATAAATTATTTTTTGCACCCTTGCAAACTATCCCAAGGTACAACACCATGTTATACATAGGGATGTATGTTATTGTACCTTAGTACTAAATGAAAAATAAACAAAATATAGACAATAAATCTTATTTAGTAAATATAAAATACATAATTTAATCATTTAATAAATATAAAATAAATAATAAATATAAACTTAGGGAACTTGAGTGATTGCGTCTTGACGCTGTAGACTCTGTTGCTAAGGGTGAAGGCAATTTAAATATTATTTCTTCATCTATTTTATATGCAGTTTCATTTCTAAAAAGGAAAGTGTTCATTCCCGTTTTAACAAGTATTTGATTCTTCTTAAGGTACATCTGCAATTTAGTCCCAAGTTACAGCATATATTTTTTTAAAAATGCCCCATAAAAGTGTCTGTGTTTAAAGTCGAACACAATTGAAAGTTCAATACGCTTTTTAACTCTAACCAGTTAGTAAAAAAACAGAAAAAAAAATAGTGAAATAATAGTAATTTAGTTTCTGGGGAAATTTTTTCCTTTTATTTATTAGCTCCCACAAATCTCACTTTAAAGTTGCTAGCTACACCACGCTAACTCTTGATGGCTAAGGGAACAACTATATCTGCTTAGTTTTGTTGGTCATCAATTGATGGATGGGCTATGCTGTTCGCCCTAAGGTACAATCGTGCTAAGTTACAATACATTCCAGTAAAAATATTGAATCTCTTAATAAAAAAATGTGCGTTAAAAATTACAGTATAAAACTTTACAGTGAAAATGGATCTTAAGGTAAAATTGATTTTACGGATACTTCACTCACTGACGGTGCTTTTTACTGTAGTTTGATCAAGAATGATTTTGTAGTGTGGCATCTATAATTTTATTTTATTTGCTCTGCTTTTGTTTGTATCAAAATATTCTCAATAAATAATAGTTTAAAAATTAATTTATAATCTGGTAAAAACATATAAAATTGTTTATAGAGCAGTGAAAATCACGAACAGCACGAAAGATAAATCTAGAACAGCATAGTAATATGTGCATTATCGATCAAATCATAATTTCCAAATGTCAAATAAATTATGCCTTGTAACTTATTCGTGTGAACCAAGGTAACTTACTGTTAAATATTAAAAAAAAAAGAAAACCTACTTAACGATTTGAACAAATGTAGGTAAAATTATCACGAACAAACATTTTTTTATTATCATTATTTTACTCCCGAATGACTTGACGCCTGCTTACTTTCCAAATTTGTTTCTCGCATTCATTAAACATTTCGTTCGTAATTATAGGTTTATCAAAATGTACCATATTTAATTAAGAACAACAAGGCAGTTGTTGGCGCTTAAATCAAACAACTGCTTATCTTGGTAACCCTTAGCCAGGACTGCTGCACGCTCCAAATCGGAATAAAGAATACATAATTTATTGCGAGCACATTACATACTAAAACTGTGTATGGGTTCCTCCTTCCACCCCTGTGCACGTGCATTTATATGTTAATCGAATAATGCACCGACAAACCCTGCATACAACGCAGGGGTTTGATGCTTTGCGTTTTTGATGTCTCCATTCACACGGAATAGAACGTCACGATTTTGTCTTGAACCCCCTGCTGGCGAAGGAAGCTGAAAACAAATGTCGCCAAAAGGGGGGTTTGAAGCGAACAGCTATAATGATTTGTCATAAATTATTTTTATGTTTTTTTGTGAGAGAATTTTTGTTGTGCTTGTAGTAGGTTTGTAAGACAAATTTGAACTATAAATATGATGCATGCATTAATTTTTCATTTCAAATCGTTTATAATAATGGACAGACGTAATTTTCACATGTTGGTCCTTTGCTTCGATATACCTCTATATATTTGCTTCGACAACTTCCTTCGAAGTCCATGATTTTTATTAAGTATACTTGAATTAAAATAATTACTCTACTTACTAAAAGTTACAATTATTTATGAATGTCAATGAGCATCAAAATATTTATCGTAGTTACCAGTTTATAAAATAATTATCTTTGTTATCCTGTTATCCAATAAGAAAATACTTACCACTGTTACAAAATAACACAATACTCTTCATTGTTATTGGGTTGATAGTTACTTAAATGCGGCTGAGTTAAGCAATGATTATCACACTTACTAAATAAGAAAATACATAAACCTGCAATAATACTAAACTTGTTGCAAATATACAACATGATTTATTGATAAATAATACATAAAAAAATAAAATTTAAAAAAAGTTATAAAAATTAAAATTATAAATAAATTAAAAAAATATTTGTCGCTGCTGAAAAGTTATTAAGAGCTTAACACTGTTACGAAGTTGCAAGTCAATTTCACTATCAATTTCCATTTTAACTATCATTATCACTAAGTTCATTATCCATACTTAACAGGGTCATTGCTTCACCGTTACTGATTAAGAAAATACTTAATACTAAGTAGCAATTGTATTTTACTTTGCCTATCACTTTTACGAAATTACAAGTTAATTTTCACTCTCAAGTTACAATTTAACAATAATTTTCACTAATTTTATTGTTCATACTTAACAGGGTCAACTACTTATCTAACTGCAAAAAAATTACGAGCAACAATGTTACTGTTCTAGTAAAATGGATAATCTAGACATAAAATTACTAATCTAATTATAATGTTACTTTAATCAGAATGTTAATCTAGTTTCAGTTTTTTAGTAGCTTAGTAATCCAAGTTGTGCTCATTACATCTTACAGTTATTTTATTCACTTTAGTTAATTCGCACATCGTTTATCTAACAACCACCCTCAATTTTTCCCTCGTGTTTAAATGAAACCCATGAAAGAAATTTTTTTCCTTCTACAGTGAAACCCCCTGAAAAGACCACCTCTATGTAGCGACCACCTCTATGTAGCGACCACCTCTCTGCAGCGACCACCTCCTTGTAGCGACCATAGACTTTGTGAGATTTTGTGTTGAAGAAAGACCATTAAAACATCATTTGAGAGACCATTAAAACATCATTCAGTGACCGGAGAAACATCTTCACAAAATGCGGAAAAGGTCAAATAAGGAAACATGAGAAAATATCAAAACAAAAAATTTAACAAAACAAATAAGTAGATTAGAATGTATTTAAAATATTTGTGTGAGGCTCTTATTTAGACAACTTTTTCTGATGATACAACCTTCTGTTGCAATCAGAGTGCACTAAAGAGGATGCTATCAATGGTTTACTTTTAGAGCTAAAAGCTAAATTAGAAAAAAAGTTGTTTTTGAAAAAACAAGCATCTAGAAGAAACAAAATTCTTCTCCTCTCTTAAAGCTAACTAATTTTTATGATATAAAATTAAATACAAACTTAAACAAAGAAACATAACTGTTTTTATATTTAAAATAGCTTTATCATTCATAGTAAGTAAATTTGTTTTTACACATGGTTATATCAGTTGAAATCATTTTTATAGACACTAAATTTTATTCACAGATCCATCTTTTCATGACGCCAGCAGAAGTGGAATTTTCACACCAAGAAAATTACACTGACTAAAATTAAAATCGCTTGCGAAAAATCAAGTATCCTCGATAACAGCTTTGAAGCCAATGGAGGTAACCTCAAAAACGACCAACCTCCATCATTGAACATTTCACTGTGAAAAGGAGAGTGATCGCTCTCGAGAGGTTTTGCTCAATTTGATACTTATTTGCTACGTTTTGTATTATGTATAAATATATATAACATTACATTCTTTACGCCTCTTAACTTTCTAATTTGGGATAGAATTATTAGAAGTACTAAATCCTTTCTCTATCGAGAGCCTTAACACGAAAAAAATAGTCTGCAAAACATAAAAAAGGATAAGTTATTACAACAAACCATCAGAAATAATTTGAATCTAATACTTCTCCAAACTCTCAGAGGTGTGAATCAAACATAGCCCTTCAGTTGCACATTCCAAATAAATGCATCGTGAATCTTTTCTGAATGGCTTAAGAGGTGCTTTTTGGAGTCAAGGTAACGAATTGGTTATTTATGGTGTCCATTTCTCTTCGCTGTCATTCCGTATCAGGTGGTGCACCGCAGCATATTATTGCAAACTCACCGACCGTTACTGCAAAAGGCTATATGTTGCGGAGAGATAAAGTTTCCAAGCTTATTATAAAAGACAGCACGACTTACTCTACAGATAGGAAGCTCTCTTTTTCCATTGGTATTTCGTTCCTTTTGTAGTATTAGAGACGAAGCCAGCTCGAGTGGGAAACTAGTGAGTTTGAAGAGCATAAAGAATGCGATGACATGTTTACTGAGAATATTTTTATTTGATTAATAGTGCTATATATATTTTATTTCTTGCCGTTTTTTATTAAGGTGTTTTTAGGAGTTATAAAATATTTGAGTTTGTTAAATTAGATAAAATGCATTTTTATGTAGAAATGGAACTTATTTTTTGTCTTAAATTACTGTATTTTTCGTTCAAAAAGGTTTTTATATGCATTCCAAATCACTAAAATAGCATCATCTCTGTAGAAATTAGTTTGCTATGGGTGTATGAGAGAAATAATTTTAAAATTTCTTAAGAGAAAATATTTTAGCTGAAAGATATTTTTACTTCTTCAATTTAGAAGTGAAATATTTTTCCTTCGAACAATATTTTTTGCTCTCTTAAGAGAGTCTTTTTTCAGAATAAAAATCGTGTTTTCAATATAAACTGTTCAGTATAATACTTAGATAAAACTGAAAAACGATGCTGTCATCAAATATGTAAAAAATAAGGATAGATCACAAGTTTTAAATTTTTTTCATAACTTCAAGAATTCGGTATTTTTATATCATTAAATTGTTTTCTTTTAAATTCAATTTTATTACTTAAAACAAGAAAAGCCAAAAATATAAAAGAAAAATAATTCAGAATGAGTAAATTTGAGCCATATTAATAACAAAATATGAGTTGTGACGACTCAGAGGTTAAAGGCGCTTATGAGGAACTAAGTTCGATCCTCAGTAGCGGCTTGACGCCCATCCAATTTCAGACGATGCATACCAGCTTGCATAGTGCGCAGTGCTGTATACATTTCCACTGTCGTGTCTTGGGTCAGGAAATTGTTTAATCTTACCCTCTATACGAGGCTTACAACGGGTTGTCGTGGTTATGATTTTTGGTTTTGTGCATGATTTCTTAGTGTCGTTCATGAATTAATTGTTTTATTCATCCAGTACGACGAAAGGGTATTCAGCTAGTTCATCCTGAACAGCGATATTACATTGTTAAAATAAAAATAAAACAATATGCTCCATTGCTACCGGGTAATGTAAATATTTGAAATCTAATATATGCTTATAATTACAGATTTAAGGATATTCAAATTTTACTTTATTTATGTAACCCTATCACAAGAAACTTGCTCCACATATAAGCTAAAACTTTGGCTCGAACTCTGATAATATCCAATTTCAAGATTAAAATTTAAAATTCAGAATTGATAAGAACTTTCCGAGATCATAAGTTTCCGAATATCGGAAAGAAAAATCGAACAAAGACGGAGTTTGAGAGTTCCTGAATATATTAGCAAAAATTAGAGTGGCACAAAATTTTACACCACTGGCCGGGGACCCTTTTTCCCTCGTATCTCTTTCCTACGCAATGAAAGTTTTTAATTTTCACGCATCAGTGAAATGAGAAAATGGAAATTCTAGTGCGCGCACCCACAGATTCGAGTCTTTGAATCAGCCTTCCTTTCATCTCAACTTAACTCGACACTTTCTGGTGCTGCATAAATGCATACCAGATGTGACGGAAGAAGCATCCTGAACCATACCTTTTCCGGAGAGAAGGTTTTGGTTAGAAGTTTCACTACAGTCGCTTTTCAGTGGTAGTTAAGGAGGGTTCTAGTTCGTTTGTGAGTTCTTTTGGAACAGCAAGCACTGGTTCGTGAAAGGAATTTCTTCGAAGAGTACAATTCCTAGTTTTAAAACATTATTGACTAGGTTTACCGTGTTTTATTTTCATGAGAAAACAGGTTGCGGAAATTGTAGAGACGTTTTATGTTAGAAACCATTCTCCTGAGTTACGCGCTGTAGATATGCAATATTCAAATTACTTTATGATACTATATTAAAATATTTATTGCTTATTTTATTATAAATTTAAATCAAGAAAGTTTCTTTATCTGTAAAACAAGAACTCTAAATACAGAAATAGCTTATTTTAAGACACCATATTTCTTTAATAGAGCACATCCTATGTTTTTTCAAACAGTATCTTTATTCAATGTAATCAATAGTCTCCTACACTGTTAGAAATTTCATTCTAAAATTATGGTAAAATAACAGGTAGCAGTCTGTCATCCAATTAGCCATAAGGTTTACGGTAAAGAACACATTTTTACTTTTACGGTTTTGAAATTATTTACAACTAGTACGGTTAGAGCGTCATGAGTGCAAAACTATACTGGTTTTTGACCATTTACCACTAGCATGGCTTCCAAACCCTGAAAATTAAACTAACTTGACACAAGAGTTAGACTTTTTGCCATGGTAATGGGCATTGGAGAGTGCAGGACACTGGACACTTCTCATGTGCTGAAGTGAATGGAGGAAATATTGTGATGTCAACCCTAATGTTGTGATTAGCCCTCTCGGCTATAATACGTACTCAGTTGCAAGGAACGAAGTGGCTCCATTAGGTGGGGAGATAGAATTCTGGTTTTTTAACCGTATTAGATGAAAGCAGTTAATAAACGGTTTTTATCACAGTTAACAGTTTGAATACCATCTTATTTATGGTTATTTGACTGTTTCGTTTGAATATGGTAAAATAGCAATTAAATAAATTGCTATTTAACCATTTTTTTCTTAGAAATTTCTAACAGTGTATAGTCGTCAGAGATATAAAACTATATTTCGTAAAAAAAAAACGACGAATTTACAAAAACATTTTATTCAAAAATGAACAAAAAAATAATAATTTTACTGAGGGTAACAATTGTTACAAATGCTAGAGATAGATGTTAAAACTTACAAAGATAATTACCATTACCATTTAGAGTTTACTCGATGAAAATGGAGAATAAAAAAAAACGAATGATAAAGCAAAAATATTGAGCTTACTTAAGCTCAAATCCTTGTGAAACATCTGTTCGATACGAATTCAAATCCCGGTTTGCACCGAGAACAGTGTTGATGTAAAATATAATCAGTGGTAGACGAAATCATTGGTTAGAATTCCCTAACCGACCAACCAATCATGGGGAACTTTCGAGGTTTTCCTCTTCATACGGATTAGTTCCATCAAAAAATCATCCACAAAGACTTGTTGGTCCAAATAGTTGATCCAGATGTTCACTTGCATTCTTGGTTGGGTTCAAAATTACAAGGCTACGGAAATAACAAATAAATCGACTGCTTAAAGCCGGTTTTGAAATAAAATTTCAAAACCGGCTTTAATTTTAATAACTTTTTCAAGCTAGTTTTGAATTTTAATAACTTAGCTTCCTGCTGATTCGATGAGTTATAATGTCGATGCTAACTCGCAACAACGCTTTTAAGATGTCCATAGAGGGGATAAAAACCTCAGCACTATAAATCACGAGATCTGGGAGGCGGAATGGCTGACCAACCGCGGCTAATTTATCTGTTCGGAACGATACTTGATAAAGTTTAGTCACTGAGCAAGTACCTCCTGGGCTCGCCTTTTGCTTTACAGTCCTATATTCTGTGGTGAAAGTTGTTGTTTTGCTAAATTTGTAGTATCTTTCTGTTTTGACAGTTATTTTTGACACACCATTGATTTTATTTGAATTTGAGTAATAATTTACATTTTTGAAACCCTTGTAATAGGAATAGGACCTTGTAATAACCGAATAGGACTCTCTAAATACTTTCTTTATGTTATAGTTTAATTTTTTTTAGAAAAATTCAAATTACGGAATAAATTTAATAAATAGTTTCATGCGCATGTTGAAAAGATATTGTTCTTTACTTTTGGTTAGGTTTTGCGATATCTATACTCCGTTGCAAGTTAAGAAAAGACCATTGCGATATAAGATTTAAATAATCATCCTCTACTGCATATAAATCCGTTTTATTTCGTTATCAAATTATACAAATATGCTTTCAAAACAATACAAAAGCTTTTAAAAGTTAAACACGTCTGGCAGAAAATTAATTCGTGCTATCTTTTACGATACACATCGTAGAATTATTGAAAAAAGACTTTAGTTTCGCAGCTTTTCGAATCCTAGACCTTGCGACTTATTTCGATAAATAAATAGAACACTCATTCTTGAAGAAGAAAAAAAAACTATGACATTGCAAGAGCTTTGGATTTAATTGGGTCATCAAAAATGGCACGTCTTATGCTGACATGCTCGCTACAAACCAAATGCGAGATAAATATATTTTTTTTGTTTCGTTGATCAGAATATCATCTACAAAAAACAATATTTATTATTCTTTTATCAGTTTTTTTAATGCAAACAGAAAGACGTATATTTGTTATGATTTTTTGGAAAAATTTTTCTTAATTCTTATGACATGTTAAATGATTATTGTTGTTTATAACTGTTATTACTACTAATAAGAAAGCAAGAAAAAAAGGATGATGTGCAGTATCGTTTCAAGAGTTGGCGATATTGATATAAATTCGCGCTGATAGCTTGATATCCATTTGGCGTGCTCTTAGATTCAAACAGGCTCTCTTCATTTCTTGACTTGCAACAGAGTATAATCATCTTATTTTTAAGCATTTATTTCTTAGTAATTATAGGTTTAATTCATTCAAAGACTTATAGTTTGTGGAACAAAACTTATTATTTTAGGCTCTATGTTTCTTTGTTTAGTTCTCATAACTAAGAAATTTCTGTGTTTAAATTTTTTTTAGAAGTAAAGGGCGACAAAATTTTTATAATGTCTTGTACAAGTTTTTAAATAAATATTTCGAAGTAAACTTTTTTGTGCCACTTCAATATTTTATAAACCGAGAAGGCTGTTTTGATTTCCCATTTAATATGAATTTACTCAAATTTGTTTCATATTGCTATTGAGAAAACAATGATTAGGGGACACATAAAAGGTTTAATACCCCAGTAAAAAAATTAAAAGGGATGAAGATGCAACGAAAAAGTAAAGAAGCAATTCACCAAGTATTAAGAAGAAAGTAAAGAAAAAAAGTATATAATGGAATTATTTTCGATTAGGTCAGTTATCTGTATCAAACTAAATTCATTTAACGATTGGTCAGTTCCGCGACACAGAGTTTTGGGAGCCCACTCCAAACTATTCTGACTCTGCCGTTTGAAAACAGACTGAAAAGTTTATTCAGTTTTCATTTTATAAGAAGAGTGAAAATATTCCTTCTTTCTCTTTTTGTTGCAAATAAGCTATTTTGTGTAGAATTCTAGTGATTTGAAAACACACTTTTCATTTTGAAATCAGATATTTTCAAACACCGACAATATTTTTTGTTACTTTTTCATCAAAATAAAATTTCTTTTAATACATACATTTCTAAATTGAGAACTTGATTGGGGCATTTTAAGCAGAATGATCAAACCATATTCAGAAAATTCTCTTAGTTTTTACTTTGTAAAAATCATGAATTTTGTTTTATTATTCTTTAAGATTATAAATTCTTATTGCAGTTTAATTTTCTGATTAAAATGTTTAAAATATTGAATTGAAAAATTATTATTAAATAATGAGTAAAGGCGCCCTATAAAAATTAAGAGATAAATCAATGGAGAAATCAAAGATTAAGCAATTAGCAATTGTTAACCCTGGACTGATAAACTTATCAAAAGTTGAAGAAATTCAGAGGAGGCTCCAAAAGCTCCGTGTCGTGGAACTGACCCCATCTCAGTTTACATTTGTTCCTTTTCAGCAATAAATAAATATTTAATGTTTCATCAGACTGACTCATTGTGTAAATTTTCAGACATTTCTTTATTGCAGTATAAGTATTAATACTTTTGTTCAATTTTCATGAGTCAAGTCTTCCTCATAATTGGTCAAACGATCCTCAAGTTGAAAGTTTGACCAAATTTTTACTCCTTTAAAAAAATCCCTAATGAAAGAGTACATTATAATTGAAGTATAAATGAAATTAGGAAGCAGTTGACTAGCATTATAAGTAATCAGATCATGTTAACTCGAAAATGTTAATGTGCAAAAACGTATGTAAGTAAAATAAATTTCTTTTTAAAAAGTTTGTCGAAATAACATAATTTTAATAAACATAATAATTAAGTTTTAATGATAAATAACATAAATTTGAATTAGTTTAAATTACATAATTTTGTATGGAAAAAAATGCTATATTAAATTCAACAAATACTTTTGCAATTCTTGAATATCTTTAATTCAACGCAATTAATGTTAAAATGACGTAGATTAAGATGAAGAAAAATATAGGATTTAAAAATTAGGGGAATGTACGAACCTTTACAATCGAAGCAAATGTATATTTTTTTCCTACCCTTAACTGCAACATAACCGCAATCGCGTTAAAATAAAACAAAATTCGTGATATTCTGAAAAATACCATTAAAAAACCATCATTTTCGCATACTCAAAGCAATTTTGAAAATAGTTTTTTTATGTTAAATAAAAAATGAGTATAAAAACAATATGCTTTTAGTAACCACTGATAAAAATAAGCATGAAAAAGAAAATAACACGAAATGAAAACTCACACACACACACACATCCATGTTCTGCTGTTGTCTTTCATAGGTAAGATTCCTATAAAATCTTTCCACACGCAAAAACATTCTTAAAACAGATATAACTCCATTATTCATGCTCGATTCTTGACAAAAAAAAGTAAAGTATGTATACGAGGACGTGGTCCTGATGTTTTTATATTTTATTTTTGCACCAAGGGGTTTAAATTCACATTAAAAATAGAAAGAAAATGTCGAAAAGTCTTAAAATAGGAAGAGTTTTTGGGAGATTTATTGCAGAAAATGCTCTTGTGGCATTTTTTTTTATCAGTATGTTCGATTTTTATTGATGACAGTATTAGAACGAGTCTAAATAATGGGACTTATAAATCTCAGTATTTATTTATTTTGCATAAGGCAGATTTTATAATGGAGTATTGCTCATTTAGATGCATTTATTCAATCTGTAGTATATTCAATTTAATCTTATTCGTCTTCGTCAAAATTATTCTCGTTAGGTCATTCTGTTTCAGATTTCGGAGAAATTTTTTATTTCTTTAATTCCCAACAGTTTATTTTGAAAATAATATTACAGAGTATCCTTAAAAATATATATGCACATGTGTGTATTGTAGCAAATTTCCATAATTTGAAATTGAAATAGATTTTAAAGATAAATGCACAAAATGTTTCTTCCATTACAAATATTGTTGTAAAAAAAATAATGTCCAAAAATATGGATTTAAAATATAAGAGACGAGAATTGAGTTTCACAAATGAAATTTAAAAATAATTTGACATGAAATGAATCTTTGTTTCAAAATTATTTACATGCCTGAAATTAAAGTCAGTTTTGTGGAAAATGGGAGAAAAATTATTAAAAAAAATTTCAACTTCGATTGCTAGACAAAAAATAACAGTGTTTTAATCAATTTCATTTTGATGCTTTAAATTTAAACTTCTTTATTAATAATCTGGTAAATTTCGCTAACGCTTTAGTTTTTCACGTTTTATATTATCTTAACTTTCGACACCATTGAGCAAATTTTCAAAGGGTGACAGAGATTCTAAAACTACAATTGTGTACTTTAAGAGCAGTGTTTAAGAAACACCCTTTGTTCTAAATTAATATGCATTCCTTATTCACGAAAATCACGCACTCTTTTGTCCGAGAATCTTGAAAAACCAAAACGATAACGAAGAACAAAATTTAAGAAAAGGATGTAAAAAAATGTAAGAAGAGCTATATTGTGCATTTTACCGAACAATATAAATCCTATCAATGCAATTAATTTCAAAACTGGAATCCATCAGCGCAAGTCATAACTTAATGAAATTATGTTAAAATTATCCAAAGAATTCGAAGTATGCTTGCCATTTTACATTATAGCAAGGGAAAAATAAGTATCTAAACTTGTCTTTTCCCAACAATTAGTTAACAACATCAGTAAGATATATTTGACTGAATACGTAATAAAACGCTAGCCTTAAACATTTAAGTGTTCTTAATTGATTTGATATAAGTGTTCATTACATGGCCTCCATGTTTTTTTTAATTATTATTATCAAATGAACTTATTTGCTTCAGTGCGCTCCCAAAATATCAACTAAATATTAAACCACAATATTCTGGTATTATACCTTTAACTGTAACATTAAGAGCTTAAGTAAACCTTCAACTATAATCTGATACATTACTACAGCTGCAATTAAAATTCTACCATAGTATTTTAATTTGGGCGATAATATGGTATATTCATGAACCATATTATTGTTACAGCTAGTGTCTTACGATATTGCAGTTCAATAATATCCATGTATTGCCGTAAATTAAATAACCTGCAATATAGTCAACAGAAATGAATAAGCATAAACTTGATTGAAAATAAAATATTAATGACAAATTAAATAAATCTTAACATATATTTATAAAAAAAAAACATTGCTAAGGCAGTTGTCATAGTTTCCTTTTAATAATAAATTAGTGGTTGCAGTTCAACAATATTGAAGCAATGTCATAAATTTTACAAAAATTATAAAATTCATGCAATAATTTATGAAAAAAAACTAAAAAACATGCAGTTACATAACATAATAAACTAAATAACATAATAACTAACATAATAGTTACATAACATAATAACTAAATAACGTAAGTTTGATGGAACAACAAAAATTTATAAACATAAACGTAATTGAAACTAGGATATAAATAACAATTAAAAGACAACTTGACTTGTTTATACTAAGAATTTTTGAGCTACAGCAGTGGTTGCAGTTAAAAGTTAGAATTGTTGTAAGAAAATTGTGATATTTTTTTGTCAATTTTTAAATGAAACGATATATTTGTCCAGCCACAAAGTGAGAAAAAGAGTATGGTCAAAACTACCAGAATACGGAAATGTATGGAATAAAATATGGTTTTATAATATGTGATAAAATTTGATAAATGTGGTAAAATGTTCCAATTTTGCCTTAGTATCTTAGATCTAGGCCTACTGAAAACCATTAATTCGATTAAGCTGACTTTTCAGATTTTTTACTAAATATCTTGGTAATAAGAACTGTAGTTTTAAAAACTTGAATTTCCAGTAAACTGTTGTTATATGAATGGAAAAAATTACCCAATGAATGGTTTAAAATACCGTATATTCTGGTTTTATAAATATTTTTTTTACTTAGAAATTTCATTACCTTACAATACGATAATTTCACCAGAATGCTTTTCTCCATGCAATTTAAGTAATAGTATTCAGTTCTAAAAATTAAAAAGGTGTTATTTTTTTTGAAGAAAATTTAATTTTTGAATTTAAATATTTTATTAACTTAGTTAAAAACCTTAATACAAAAAACTAAACTTGACTTAAATTAAAAATATATTTTTGTTAATTTAATTGATTTCACGTTTAGCATAATTTTTAATACGACGCTGCAGTCATTGACTAAAGGCATATGGATAATGAACACACTTTTTTTTTCAAAATTGTAACACAAAACAGTGTTTCTGCAAATTGAGAAAAGAAATCATTCAACTTCTTTTCTAAGACTGTATTTTGGGTTTTCAAGTAAACGATATCTAGTTACATATGAATTTCACGTTCTAAAGATTGGATTCAGGATTAAATACTTTCAAATTTGTTCCCTGAATAATAAAAAGAGAGAGCCAGAAGCTTCCCACATTTGCCCAGATGCTGTTTTTCCTTTCTCCCTTGAATGATATTGATTTAGAAAACTCATTCCAGATATCTTGGTTTTAAGTCTCTTTCCCTATATTTTTCTAAATGCCAGATACTGTGCAAGGATTCGTAGGCAATTCTGTAATACGTCTTCCGGACAATCTTATAAACTTTCTTGTAAGCATAATCTTCTTCCTTAGAATTGAATTCCCTTTCCTCACTTGGACGATTGTCCTGGTTGAATCCTCTTTCTTACTTCTAAGGACAATTGCGTATCTATCTTCCAGTAGTATTTTGCATGATCTAATTTTGTCTTTAGAATAAAACTTGAGCTGAATTTTAAGATATTTGTAAATTTATCTTCAATGAATGGGATATTTTAGTGCTCCATAAAATTCACGATCACAAATTTTAAACTTTTCGAAATTCCAATCGCAGATAATGCAAGCAACATTAAATATTTTTTTTATGTCTTAAGGAATAAAATGGTTAGATAATACAGTTGTATAGTTCTTAAAAATTCCGAGGGACATAATTTGGCTCATATTAAAAAATCAACTAGGCGTGTTATCAATTGAAATACTTAAGCATTTCCCCTTTATTTAGAAAATTACTTCAAAATTTTATGCTTTACACAGATTTGTACTAGGTGTTCTGTAATCACCTTCCTTGAGACTCTTTTTTAGAGTGTGCGATACCAGAAAATGTGATCTGATATGTACCGTATAATACAGCCCTGAAGTGTCTGAGAAAAGAAATAATCCGCAAAAATTTTATTTTTATTTCATAATCAAAATTTTCATCCAAGTGGAGAGATTTCACGAGATTGGCGACTTTTAAAAAAAGTAATGTCTTAAAAATTTATTCCAGATGCCCGTTCTAAAGTCCAGATAAGTCTTTACGACAAGATAACTTTTACCATTTAAAATTATAGCTTTTCTTTGGGTTTAAGACACTTAAAGAGTGGCTTTTTGCAAAAGAGCTTTGAAAAATATCTTTAAAAATAAAGACTCCTTGTTAAAGATGGTGTAAAAAATACACATTAGAGGAAGTGAAAGAATATTTCAGCAAAAATAAAATGAAAAAAACGAGTCCTAAGGACTTGAACATTTAGATTGCAAATTTCCAATCTGATTTATGCTCTAAAGAACTTGAGATCTTGAATGAAAATCAATTGTTAGAAGTACTTTGAAATTTCATCAGATAGTCACACTGGTTTTGATATTTTAGTTTTTTCTTATTCTATAATTAATCGTCAGATTTCGATAAAATTTTTCTTTATTTTCCAATTTGAATGTCCATTTGCGACCTCTAATGTACAAATGTTTTGTCTTGATTTTTAAAAGTATAAAATATATATATATAAAAATCGGTGGAAATGGAATATTCAGTAAATTAGAATGCTCTACAGACTGACTGACCTGAATATTTGTCAAGGGGCTGGTCTCATATCAAAAAGATCCTGGGTTCGAATCTCGGTCAGAGGCAGAGATTTTCTTTCCTTCTTCACTGTTCTGTCCTTCTTTGTGCGGTAACATTAGCGTACCTAATATGGTTAGCCGTAAAAGAATGGTCAAGATGCTTGCCCATCTGATTGATGGATGCCAGTCTACAAGTGGGCATTGGAGAAGAAAAGTGTAGAATTCAAAGTCATAAAATGTCTTATAGCAAGAAATCAGAGCTTAAAGACTTATATTATCATTTACGTTTTCTATTCTATTTGGTTGGTTTTTCCTTTTCTAAAATTATAGAATATTCTTAGTTTTTCAGAAATCAATTGCAATATGACGTTTAACGTTATGCAGCAGTTAAATAATTAAATTAAATTAGTGCTTTTACGCAAGTTAAAAACTGTCAAATGTTTTAATTGCCCCAACTTCTTTCAAGAATAATTCCCCCCCCCCAAAAAAAAACAGCCTGTAGTACAAAACGTTAAAACAACATTTTTTATTTATTTATTTATTTATTTATTTATTTATTTTATTTTTGATTTGTGACTTTTATAAGCCTCTGATTTTCTTAAAAACTAAATTTGTAATTCAACGGAAACAAAATACTTGAACGTAAAATTGTCTGGGGAATATTTTTACAAATAAAAACCTGACATTTTCATTTTAACATAAAGGTTTCTTTTTAATTAACAGAGAATTGAAATTAGTTTTGAATTGTTTTAGAACACAATTAAACGAATAATATTGAATGTTCCTATAGACTATTTCTATATGTCCTTTTCTGATTTTTTCATTATTATTATTATTATTTTTATTTATTTATTTTGTAAGAAAAGAAATATATAGGAAATATAAACTTTTTCAAAGCAATTTCTGGAGTTTTGAACAATCTATCGTTTCTAAAAAAAATCTCGTAGAGTTTGCATGTCTGTTTTTGATAAAACTAGTGATTTTTTCTTTTTAATTTGCACATTTCTTGGTTCTGTTTTTGAGCCAGGTTTCCTTTCTATCGCCATTTGATTTCCTTTCCTTCAGTAAATTTCATCATTCATATTTAGTTCTGTATAGTGTTGTAATACGATGTAGATACCTTAACTAATTAAGATGAAAGAATTATAAGTTAATGCATAAAATAAAAGTTTTTGGAAATTAAGGGTTTCCGGACCTCTCTTGTTGTTTTAGAACAAGACAGGAGAAGAACACTGAGAAGGAAAGTCAGAGATAGAAGAATACATTCTCTTTTTCGTTTACTTCAATATATACTAGCTGGAGCCGTGATGGGGATAGAGCGTTCGCCTTCCATTGAGGTGAACCGGGTTCGAATCCCAGCGATCGCTGGTTGATTCGAATGCTGCATTCGGCTTGCACCGACCACAGTACTGACGCGCAATATCCTTAGTGGTAGATGGATCATGGGTTAGAGTGCCTTTGCCATCAGGTTAACCGTGCGATATTTTATGGTTTTCTTCCCCATGTAACGCAAATGCGGGTTAGTTCCATCAATAAGTCCTCCTAGAAATGGTTGATTTTTTGAAGAAAAAAACATCTATTTGTATAATGTATAAATTATCTGTCAATAAAATTTCAAATTATTTTTTATTTACAGAAAGTTTCAGTTAATCTTGAATTTGGCGTAACCAGTGGTCGGAAGTAGTGCATTACAAGTAGTGAAACTACAGTATTCGCTACCTTCTTTCGTAGTTTGTAGTGCAGGGGCTACTTTTTTTTGAAAAAGTAGTGTAGTGCGTAGTGAGTAGTGCGATACAATACAATAAAATAGTAGGGAACTATTTTTCCCGGGAACTATTTTTAACGTTAGTGTAAGAACAAAACACAGATCTAACGAATCTTTTCGAATTTGATTGGTACAAATCTTCGCTGATCCATCATTAGATGCAATGAAAATGACCGTCTGACTTCAGTAGACCGTAACAGGAATTATGTATTTAGAATAACTAATAACTCGTGAAAATTTAATA
Organism: Parasteatoda tepidariorum; assembly: GCF_043381705.1. NCBI lineage: Eukaryota > Metazoa > Arthropoda > Arachnida > Araneae > Theridiidae > Parasteatoda > Parasteatoda tepidariorum. The sequence goes on from NC_092207.1 coordinate 94,020,373, forward strand.
TTATTTCAAAGGAAGGGAACGTATTTTCGATGTGTTTAATTTCTTAGAGGAAATAAAATTGCATTAAACAATTAAAAAATTTCGAGTATTTGATAATTTCACATTTCTGAAATTAAATATTCGCTGTCGAGAAAGACATAAAAAGTTGAAGGTTAAATGAACAAATTCGAAAAAAAAAATGCTTTGGCGAAACAAACTGGCTCATGTAAACACAATTATTCTCTTACGTAAGTTTGTCTTCTTAAAGTAGTGAAGTAGTTACTACAATTCCAAAGAAGTTCGTAGCCATTACATTAAAAATATGTAATTGCATTTGTAACTACATTTGTAACAAAGTAGTTGTAGTAAACTACAAAAATAATGTAGTTTTTCCTACCACTCGCCTCAACTTTCTGTTCTATTATTTTAAAACTACCTAAGAGAGCTGCTGATTTGATTACATTATCATTATACTCAAAATTGATTCTGACAATAGTTTACAAATGCTGATATTTTAATTTCCTTTTTTACTTAATATTTAAAAAAAAGAGGAATAAAAGGATGCTCTAAAGAATTAAGTAATTGAGAAATAAAGTATACGAGAGTAAATAAAAATGCTTACATTTTCAAAATGAAATATTTTTCTCTTTCTAACTTGAATATAAATAGAATAAATAATAGAAAACAAGAAGAAAAGCAAATATTTTAGTACTTTGCATTTCTATATCGGTTTAAAAAAGATATATTTGCTGAAATTACTTATTTCCCTATATTTCAAAAAAAAAAAATAATAATAATAAATAAATAAAGTAAAATAAATCCAAACTCTTGATGGGATTATTTACTTTTTACATGTAAATATTTCCAATCATGTTTAAAACATATTCGAAAACTTATACGCATATCATTTTTTCGAAAGGAAAAATTCAGTCATATTTTAAAAACATTCGAAATGCTGTAAACACATTCAAAAATCGTTACTGTGTTGCCAGATCGAAAAACACTTTGTTTTTAATTTCATCCACCCGAGAAAGAATTCGAATTCTTTCCTAGAATCTTTTTGAATTAGGTGTATCCCTACTTGGATACAAGGCTAAGACGGCAGTTGATACATTTTTAATGCCCTTCGTCGTCTCGTCCCGCTTTATTTTATTAGTCCCTTTCTTCATATTACTGGAAGGGAATAAGCTTCAAAAAGAGGAAAAATAACTCCGGGCGTCCGAAAAGGGAATTAGATTTTCCCTTTCTAGAAACATATGCCAATGTTTATTTAACCCTTCTTTTTCTTAAAAATTTAGAATTGAAAAACTCATTTCCAAAAAGGTGCTGATATTAGATTTTTGAGTTAAATTCCGTCGGATCCGATGCTTTTATTTCATTAATTGATAAGAGAAAATGGGATGGAGAATATATGTTTGGTGTTATGGAAATTTAGTTTGTATGTAGAGAAATAGATTATATTTAGAAGATATTTATTTTATGTGCCAGACTCCCATGAAATTCAAAATTTTTTAAATTAAATTCTATAGCAAGATAAACAGTAAAAATTAAATTATTGTGCCATTTTCTTAGTGTGCATAGTTAAGGAACGGCATAAAATATAAACTAATAACTTTAATGTTGGTTCGAATAAAAGATGGAAAATTAGAGAAACTATATGCAATGTATAAATGTGCTTGTAGGGCTACACTGTAAAAAAATAGTTAAATTTACAGAAAAAAAAACTATCAGCTGGTGTTCCAGTTGTTGTTTTCGTATCCATAGATTCTCAAGGAACATCGAAAGTCTGTACGATTGCGGCCACCAGTTTCGGTGCCTCTTGACCATAGAGATTAGATCTTAGGTTGTCCTCAAGTGGCAACTTTCCCAATTTCAGAAAATATGTTCTGAGTGTTAACATGAAATCCGGGCATTGAACGTATGCCCTGGTCTTGTCTGAAAGAATCTTCATCCCTCTGAAGTGATTGGTTCTAAGTTTTGCTATAACCAATATCATTTTTGATTGGTTGGTTGGTTGGTTCTAATGTCACTTGCCACACGAGCAAGCCTGATTGGTGAAACCGAGCAAATTTAAGGCAGAGTGTGCGATTCTTGTTTTTCAGTGGCGCCATCTATGGCCAAGAATTCGAATTCTGCCACATCATACGTCGCACCTGTTTATAAGGCGGACCCATTCATTCATCCACAGATCGTAATTTTGATCTGAATCAGAGAATGATCGGTCTCCAATCCAGTACCCCCAGAGTTATTGATTTGTTATGGGAACATGGAGGACTTTGCAACTCGACAGAATTTTAACGTGCATCAGTCACCAACTACACGGGGGAGTCTTCGGCCGGCGGGGTTCGAACCCACGAACTCTCGGACAGGGGTCCAGCGCTCTACCGACTAAGCTATAACGGTCCATCATTTTTCTGGGCTAGTTAAATTGAGTGACAATAGGCTTAATTTAATTTCTAAATCTTAAAGGTGTGAGGTTGAAATCTGTTTTTAGCTATTGCGTGGTGTTCCAACATAAAACCGTTTCTTTCGCAGAAAAATACTGCTTTTTAAAAATTGACTTCTTTAGACATATAAGTACTGTTATTATAACAAAAAGCTCTGCTGCTTTAACAAGCAAACTCTATAAGATTACTACGTACCTTTGAAGTCGGTTAGAATTCATACGACCTATCGACGCTGGGGTTTGAACTTGGATCTTCTTATTAGACGGCGAGTGATCTGTCTCCTGAGTTCTGAGCTGCCTAGATTGTAATTTTCGCTATGGGGAAAAATCTTCAACTGCCTTTATCTTAAATGTTTTATTTAAATGATGCTTAAGAGTAAAAGTATTTAAAACTACAGTTACCTACCCTTGTGAAATGGTCTGGTAACCTAACTTACCTGAAAACTATATAAAAAAAATATAATATAATATAAATATTTGTTTAAAAAAATAGAGCAGGTACACAAAATAATCGAGGAATGATTTCAAAAACTCGAATTAGAAGTGACGGTTCTTAGACTCGAATTAGAAACCGTTTATGGTTAGGGGGAAAAACTGTTGAAACCCACTGTAAACGGTCAAATATTCTGAGAAAGTCAGTAAGAAAATGGAACTTTTTACATTTCAAAACGAATAACGGCTAAAAACCGAAAAAGATATGTATTTTTCTTAAAACAGTTTTTTTCTGAAAAAAATATGTTTTCTGCGGAAATTATAATTATTTTTTACAGTAATACATTGATGTATCTTAAATATCGATATTTTTAATATTTCGATAACGACATTTCATAGCACCATGATGTTTGACTGTAATCTAGTATACGATAATTATTATAAACAAAAATAATTTTCAAATAACAGCATGATAATCCTGAAGTGATAATAACTGAAAACAATAAGTATCAAGTCTGATGTAATAGTTGTAATTATTAGCAGCAGTGTTATCGTGAGTGTTCTACTTTTATAACTAATTTTTATAGTTAAAAATATTTTTTAGTGATTTAAAGGAAAAAAGAATATATAGTTTTTCCTTTAATATAAGAAATATCGAACTTATCGAAATTTAAAACGATATATCGTGATATTAAATTTCTAGTATCTCTCACCGCTAGTTATTAGTCACAATTTATATCTTTGTTGGTTATCTAAACAGTAAGTAATAGTAAGTATTTGAAGTCTTCAAAAATATACAGAATTTCTTTAAATCATTTTTTGTTCAAGATTATATTAACAAATAGTTATTTTTTAAATTTTCTAAAAGTTTAAACTTGAAAAACAATTTTTTTTTTACTATTTTTCTAAGTTATGAGATTTATTAAATCCAGAAAATTATAATGATAAGTTTTGCCGACAATATAGTAATATGGTGATATAGTGATATGCGAAAATTGAAATGCAATTTTTTTTTAAATTTTGGAAAATTGATATAGTGATATACGAAAATTGAAATTGGTGAGTAGATCATTAGCCCGAGCCTCTATAGAAAGTGGTGTTAGAATATCCAACATAACCTCAATTAGCAAAGTGTCACGGTGTAAAAAATCATATACACCGGCACGCAGTTTTAGAGCAAATCCTGAAATGCAAACATTGCTTTGCAATTGACTTAACTTTGCAAAAGTCATTCTGAACCATCCATGATTCACTCTTTACATTGCTAAGAAATTTTCGTTTTATTCAAGGAGATGACCGTTAAGACAGATGTGACAGGTATATCACATACTTCCTTCTTTTAGGAAAAAAAGCAGAGTACCTGTAATTAGTAGAATGTTCAAACAACATATTTCAAAATAAGCAATTACAGCACATCACCTGTGATTGTAGCGAACTTAATCAAAATTAGTAGAGTGTTTCAATTACGGCACAGTAACCGTAATTATAGCGAGCCTCATCTAAATTAGTAGAGTGTTACAACTATAGCACTCTACACATAATTCTTGAGAACTTCATTAAAATTAGTAGAGTAGCCTGTTAACTTATACAACCAACTTCCTTCTTTAACCAAAAAGCCCAGATGCTATAAGTGTAAAGAACCTAGGCAAAATTAACAGAATTAAACGTTAATTTATGGGGTTATTGAATAAAGCATCTTAATCTTCTTTCTCTCAAAGGTCAGAGATTCGAACCTAGCTGGCCCCAAACAATATCTCGCTCTCACTCCTTCTTTATTGGTGACCACTGACAACAAACACGCAATTCTCTTATTTCTCAACCGATGGCAGAACTTCACTATTTTACTTCATTCCAAGTTTCACTTTGATTCGACAAACAAACCACCTGGGGCTCGAACAACGTCAAGGCCGAACTGAAGATAACTTTTAATAGCGTTTTGTTTACGGTAAGAGACCATAGATTTTACGACATACCCCTGTTGTTTTAGTATATAGGACCGCTACTAAATTATGCTAACAATAATGAACTAAATTTAACTTCTTTACGGAAAATCTCAATTGTGATGAGAGTTGAAATATTCACATTTCAACAAAAAAGACAAAAACAAAACACCGAAGATTTTTTTTTTATTAAAAAAGATTTTACTTTTCTGCATGTAATTACTACGTAAACACTTTTTTTTTTTTGAAAATTGCAGTTAACAAGCTTTGCATTTTCACTACTAATCCGTTTTAAACTGAAAATAGTAGTACATAATAGTTAGTCTTTTGCCAAAAACTATTTTACAAGATTCAGCAACAATAACGAAATAAAGCTGCTTAAAAATTCTTATCTACTTATAGCAAATATCCCAACGACAGCATTACAAAAAGTCTTATTAATATAAATGAGATAGTTAATTGGAAAATATATTTTAAATTAAACAAGGAAAGAAAACAGCTATTTGTCGCTTTTCAAACACTATTAAGCCATTGGCAATGTTTCATTTCGTATATAGCTGGAATTTCCTCTCTAATCCCTCATTACTTTTAAGCTAAGACAAACTAATTTAGAATATTCATGAAGAGAAAATTACACATATTTAAAAGATATTTGTCCATTAAGACTTTTCTAAATTTCAGTCATTAGTCCTACAGCTGTGAATTCAAGTCTCATTAAGATTGAGATTCTTTGTCGACTGCTTTTCAAATCTTTTACATTATGAAAGGAAGAATTAGGTTCTTAAAATTTAACACTTTTAAAACGTTAACGTTTAATTTCGGTAAGAATATTCGCTTGCATATTGTATAATTTTCGTTCAGACTTAAATATACGTTGTTGTATTTTAAATCATTTTGTTATTAAAAAATATACTGGAATTCATAATGCGTTTTGAATGCTTTTCCCAACTATTCTCTCTCTCTCTCTGTATATACACTCTAAAACAAAAAAATCGACTCACCAAGAAGGAAATGTCCGATTGAAACGATAGGAAGATAGGAAGACAATGTACAGAATAGTAAATGATTAAAATTTCAGAGCAATTGAATAATTTATTGCAGAGTTACAGTAACAAGTTCGATAAGGTGTTGCCCCGCCTCTAGCCTGGATACAAGCTGCCACACGGCGTGGCATAGACCGATAAAGCTCCCGGATGGTCTCTTGCAGTATTTCCTGCCAAATTCGATCCAATTGTCGAATGAGGTCATCAACATTCCGTGCCAGATGCAATCGCCTTCCCATCATATCCCAGACATGCTCGATGGGAGAGAGATCTGGTGATCTGGCAGGCCAAGGAAGAGTTTGACAAGCTTGCAGACAGTTCATAGCATTACGTGCCGTATGTGGTCTGGCATTGTACTGCTGACAAACCAGCCCAGGGCGCTGCAAAAGGAACGGTAGCAAAACAGGTCTTAGGATGTCGTCGACGTACCGCTGTGCAGTAAGTGTACCTCAAATGACGACCAAAGAAGTCCAGCTGCCAAAGGAAATGGCACCCCAGACCATAATGCCTTGTTGAGGGCCGGTGTGGCGTGCAATAGTGAAGGCAGGATCCCCCCTCCACCCTGTGCGTCTCCAAACACGTATTCGATGATCATCAGTACACAGTTGGAAGCGAGATTCGTCGCTAAAGACTATACGGCCCCAGTCGGCATCATTCCAGCCTGATCGAGCGTCGATTTTGCGCGTCTTAGTGCGTTCTTGGTGCGTCGATTTTTTTGTTATAGAGTGTATATAAATAATGAGCACAATGAATTATCTGTGGTTTAAAACAGACAAAGAAGCTTAAATATTTGAAAAAATACCATAGTATTTTAAAATACCACAAAATTGGTGAAATTTTTAAAATCAATAAATTATTTGCTATTTTTGGCTCAGTTTTATGCATCCAACCAATACAACGATAGAGAAACTTCTCAAATGTTAAAATATTCGATAAGAAATGCTTTTTATTTTCAGAACATTTATATCATTATCATGGGGCATACTGACTAAAGATTTACAGAACTTAACTTGGCAGTAATGATTACACAGAAATGTGTTAAGAGCTTTTCCTCTATTACTACATATAAAAATCGACGTATGTTCTTTTTCAAAGCACGGAAAAATGGCAGCACTCTTGCCTAATTGATTTTAGCACCATGCTACAGTAAAAAGCTTAACTACTAGTTAGGCTGATATGTTTATTGTTTTATTTCATTATTTTTAATTAAATATATAAAACTAACTGTAAACGTTTGATTATTTGCTTTACTTTAGTTCTATAAAATGCTTCGATATTAATAGTTTAAGTATACCATGTGTTAATCACACACACATGACATATTTCAAAATTAAATTAAAGTTTGTTTAAAGAGTTTTAAATTTTCACCTTTTTTCTTATTATTAATCTTATATCAATGTTGAATAAAATACATATTTATATGAATGACAACTACCGTTAATCCATTTATACTAGTAGATGAATAAAAAAAGTGATACTAAAGCTGTTTTTATTCTTTTCTCTTGTTATAGTAGGATTTATCAATAATTTTTATTTTAATGAAGGGAAAAACTCAAGTTTAGAACTATAAATCACAGAGAAATATTATTCATTTAAACATCAAATATAATCGAATAAAGGTGAACGAAAACTCCAAATTTTAAACCTTAGAATGTCAACTATTCAAATCTACAGTATCAACTAACCGTTTTCTTTTAGTGTGGCTAGAGGGTGCAACGGCAATTTGGGTGAAGAGAAACTACAAGTAAAACTTCGTGATGACGTCAGAGTGAAGTCATGAATAACTTACAAACTCATATCAGTTATAAAAATATCTTCTTAATTGTTAAATCATTTAATTTTATGCGATGACATAGTTTTAGAAAAACAACCTTAAACCTAGTCTTTTTAGTAATGCAATTTGATTTCTTCATAGTAGAAGCTGTAAGCAAGTAGTAACTTAGTAACGAAGTTAAAAATGTGAAAATTTAAAATAAAAAAAATTAAGATAGCTGTTTCTGTAAAATAAACAAACATTATCATCGGTGACAAAATTACACACAAAGGTAAAACTATTAGAAAGTCAATGAGAAAACATTTTAATTTTCATTACATTTAATATTAAGCTACAAAATGCAGAGAAAAATGAGAAGAAAAATAACTGAAAAGTATTAAAATAAATTATTTTATGTGTTTCATAAATTTCAGATATTTATTTATTTATTTATTGCGTTCAGAAATGGTCAAAATTCCTTTTATAGTAGCATAACGACTGTTAATCTTTAGTGTTCTTGAAATCGTTCACTTTATTATGAAATAACAGCAACAGATAAATCACTTTCTGTAGAAATATATAAGTATCAGAGAGAGATAGTGTTCTTCAAACTGTTTTTTGCTTATTGCACCTTTGTGTCTACAAACTTTATAAATCTGTTGATGAATTTATTTTTAACACTCTAAAAAAAAGTATAAAACTAAAATTTATAGCATAGGTAACATAGAAAAGGTTTTTTTATACAGTATAAAAACATGCTAGCACTCCTTACAGTTGTCTAAACATTAAATCTAAGTTAAATACACTTCCTGAGACAAACAGAAAAAAAACAGTGACTACTAGGAGCGTAAAAAACAAACAGAGCATGTAAATACTGTAACACCGACAAAGCAAAAGAACTAAAAAAATTAAGCTCGTAACAAAACAAATACATTCTATTAACCCTAATGAATTAGATCTAGAATTCAGTCTGCCATTGGCGATGCATTATCGCTTTACTAGCTGACAATGGGCATGGAGCCAAGAAAAAGCGTTTAACGTTTTTTTTTTTGTTTTTTTTTTATTTATTCACTTATTTAATTTTTTTTTCTTTCAACACAGGGTGTTATGATTACATTTTCCTTCTTATTTTCCATTATATTTCAATGCGATTGCCAAATTTACTGGAAATAAACTCTGGCACTCTTTGAAGGTTGAAGCATCAAATGCAGCATTTTTCTCCGAGTTAAAGATTATTTGAGAGTAATTTATCAGAAACGTTAAGGTAACGTTTTTTTTCCCTCCTTTAAATGAAAAATAAATTTTTTGGCATGGTTTAGCAATATTTTCGACTCGGTTTATGTGTTAATGTAATGAACTTATGTACTTAAAGTTTTCATGCTGGTTAGCTTTCACAAGATTATAACACTGTTTAGAATTGTATGAAAAATGAGTGTTCATGAATTTCAATAAAATTTAGAATAATTTTTTAAAACATTTTCTGATTTTTCTAATATCTTATGTCTTCTGCTTAATATTTATTAAGCTAATTAAATAAAAATAATATTTTTTGTGCAACTCTTCAAACAGTAACATAAATTTCATTAATGCTTAAACTCCAGAATATTTTAATCTCTTTACAGTATCATATAAAACTAATTAAAAAAGCATATTTGGTTTCTTTATAGTATTGTGTACATAGTATTTAACTGAAAAAATATAAGGTTTTGACTTTTATGAGCTTCCCTTTTTGAAAGTATACAAACAATTAGTCCTTAATTTGCTTCAGTATAGTAAAAATATTAAATAAAGTAATAAAAAATGATCGATATTAAGTTTCATTTCTTACACATTCATTTTTTATCAATATTATTTCATATTAAATATTTATAAATATTTTTATTGTACTTTAGTTTGTACACGAGGAAAAAAATTCTGTTAAAATTAGTGTAATGTAGGTTAATGACATTTCTGGTAAAGAAAAAATCCATAATTCAGGTGATTTAAACCAAAATAAGCGGTATTTACAAAATTCATTTGGTAATTTTTCGGTTCATATGATAACGGTCTACCTCAAATTCTAGTCTTCAAAATTACGGATCTTTTTACCACACATTTAGTAAAATATACAAAACTGAAAAATAAATTTAACCGAGGAAATAGTTTTTATGCTATGCTCTAAGATATCATCTAAAAAATTACCGAGCTTTTTGGTGTTCTCGTAGAACCAGAAACACATACATTTTTCCATTTTCTGGTATTTTCGAAATTTTTTTTCTTAGATTTTGCAGAAAAATACATTTGAAAAATCAATACCTTTAACTTTTGTAGTTCGATATTTCCATTTTCATCTCCGATTTCTTAAAGAATTTTTCTGTTGTAGAGAATTTTGTTTAAATCAGGATTAATTTTTTTTGCTGAATACATTACAGACCGAAAGATCATTAACATGCTTTTTAAACGATATTCATTCGTAAAAAAAATAGCAAATTTGTTGACTACTCTGAACTAATTCTTTTTTAAAGATTATGTACTGAGACTTTTTCAACCAAACTAAGAAACTGTATTTTATTAACAACTATAAGCACACGGATTTAATTAAATTCTGCTTTTCTTTTATGAAAATTATAATTTGAATTTATAGATAATTAATTTTCAAATTAAAAAATAAACTAATTATATAAATTTTCAAAGCAAGAGCATTTTAAACTTTAACCCTTTGACACATCTGAAACACCTGTGTCACTTTTAAATACTTCTTCTAGCGCTCCAATTGCAAGCAAACATGTATTTTGGTATTTTTTATTTATGAAAAAAAGTCCAACAGTATCTAAAAAAATCTGTTACATTACCAGAATTATATATTTGTACTAAAATATAAAATCAAAAGAAAACTAGTTCGAAATATTATTTTTTCCCTCTATTCAAAAATTTATCAATTTAAAAAAATAAGGCAAATTTTGTAAATTAAAAGTAAATTAATAATAATAAATGCATAATTGTTTCCATTAGATCTAAACTGCAAATAGCAAATTTGAAACTTATTGTTTGGAAGTGAGCCGTGTTAGGAAAATTTTACCGTTAATCCAGAAAAAAGACACCGGAGTTTCCTGCTGTATTTCATAACAATAAATATTTCATAATCGCATTGTAGCCATCAACAGCAGTTATTTATCCATTCTATTTTTGTCATTTATAACAGTTTTCTAAGAAATTGTAATTCAATATGAATATGATACACGTTTGATATCATACACACTGATTATGATACAAGTTTATAAACAAATAAGATGCAAGTAACAAATAAGAAGAAAACAAATAAGACGCAAATATTAAACAAATAATAATAATTCTATCTTTAAGCTAATGAATATGGAATCCAAAAATGTTGAATTAAAATTCTGCATTTCATTAACATATTTTTCAGTTGTGCAAAATGGAATAAAACTTACTAGTAGGTAGGGTCAACACCCTGTTCGCTAATGCTCCCCTACCCTATTTAAAATTTTTAATAAAAAATAATATTGATATAAAAAATTTATTAACTTGTAATAAATGACATGAAATAGAAAACCTTTAGAAACAATACAATAATTATGCTTTTAAAAACAATCCATACGGCATAACTGATATGAACGCTTTCTTCTACTCTTTGAGCACTCTCTTTTTATTACTATAGTTTAAAAGTGTAACAGTACAAACTCTATTTTCAATGAATAACAATAATAATGAATAAAATTATAATTGTATTTATTGCATAAGTATAATTAAAACATGATCTAGAACACTGTTTATACATGATCTAGAACACTAGCATAAGTATAATTAAAACATTATCGACTCTCGGTGACTGAGTGGTAGCGCTTCGCTCTCCCATGCCACAGGTCCTGGGTTCGATCCTCGCACCGGGCAAGGTTGACGCATCCTTTCATCCCTTAAGTGGGTCGATAAATGAATACCAAGCATGCTTGGGAACTAAACACTGGAGGTTCCGCGTTTGGTTGACCACCTGACTGGAACATCTGCTCCTGCACCCCAGAGCTCAAGGTCAGGAAAACTGAGATGGGCGCAGTAGGCCTTGGCTCTCTATGGGCTGTTGTGACACTGAGTTTAGAGTTTAGAACACTGTTTGTTGAACATCTGAGCTATTCGCTTTTAGCCTTTCAATTCTTCCTAACTTATAGAACAGTTTGTTTCAGCTTTTCGTTGTAAATGCGAGAAAAGAAAATTCATTCAGAAACTTATAAGCATATACGTTTACGCTTTCATACTTATGGCAGTTCACACACTTGATATTTCACTTTCAATTGTTATTTCAGTTCAATATCTTTTTTCAAGCAAGATTTTAAGGCCACAAAAACTGCTCGTGCCAATTGTACTGTGTATTGAGAGGATGCTATTGAGGAATGAAGATTTCCTGATTGGTATGCCGAATTAAATAAATTGAATTTTTGAACCCAAAAGCGCAATTCTTTCTGACTGTCCAATTGAGTTTGTTGAAGAGTGATTAAGCCATCTTTTGCACAAATATTCGCGCCAAACAACAAAAGAAATGGCAGAAAAAAGGGCATATTTCAATACACTTAACGTATAAAAAAAAAGGCGGGAACTTAGTTGGCAACCCAATAGTAATTAATTTGCAGTTGGTCCCTTTCAAATTTTCCGCTGAGTTTTGATTCTGTCATCTCTAACCTTACCGAAATATTCTTCATCACGAACTGAGTGCAAAAACACGTGACCACCAGACGCACTTGCGAAAAAATTTCGTCCAAGCACGCTTCAAGCTTCTTCAACAAGTCGGGATATAATTTTTTCCTACGTTGCCTATTATATTCTTTATTTAATTCGTTTCTTTTTTTCCCCTTAAGATCTTGACGTTTTATCTTTAAAAATAGTTTTGAATTGAGGAAAAATATTACTACTTCAACATTTCCTTTTTTTTTCCTGAACACCCATCAAAAATATTCAGGTATGAAGAGTTATTAATGTTCGCGATATTTTTAATGGAAATCGGGGGAGTTGTAACTTTTTTTTCTTTCTTTTTTTTAAACTTGTAACACAGTTAAATATAACGGAGGGATGTAAAAATATCGCGGTTGTTTTTGGCTTGGCTTTCTGACAGGTAGTTTCCACGTTTTGTTCGTTTTGATTTTTTTCCCGCTGCTTTTCACATGAAAAATATAAAGGTCGTTTTGCTTGTCTTCTTGTTTGGAATGGCCATGACATTTCCCCACTCCGGTGTCGAGCAAACAAAATCCAGAAGATCTCAGGAAGTTGGAGGAATGTTTATTTTCGAGAGAATTTATCAGTGTATTCGAAATCATATTCGTTGTCGAAAGTCTCGTGTATTTTAAATTATATTTTCTGCTTAGATGTGAGGTTTTCAAAACTCAACAAATAAAAGCTTTTAGTTTTCTTTTTTTTTCTAAATTTATTGTTAGTATACGCATTTGTGTTGTATAAAAGAATCAAAGCAATATCGAAAATAAACACATAGAAGTTTCAAACCCATTACTGCTATTACTTTATAATGGGGATATTTCCGTATCGTGATCTGTCACGCCAACTACTATCGCCAAGGTGCCAAATAGATTTTTAACTTGAAAATTTAAAAAAAAAAAACGTAATTAAAGTCAATAAGAACAGTCGGTTATTATTAATAGTAATAGGTCAATACTAATAATAACCAAATAAGCCGGTTAAAAGGATTAATTTATGCGAATTTATAACATTAACCGGTTATTATTAATAATAACCAATGAAGTTTGGTCAATGTCATTCTTTCGCGTTTTTATTGGGGATATTTCCGTATCGTGATCTGCCACACAAGCTACAATAGCAAAGGCGACAAATTAATTTTAAGTGAAAAAGAAATTAAAAACTAATAAAAAACGTGTCGATGTTATTCCAGGGGTTACAAGCATATATGGCAGTACTTTTACTTTCGTTACTTGTACCGCCGGTACAAGTAAAAAGTACGTACTTTTACTTGTACTTCGTTACTTTTTAAATTTAGTACTTTTACTTGTACTTTCGTTACTTTTTTAGGGAAAAAGTA
>NC_092207.1:94034778-94301021 GCF_043381705.1 Parasteatoda tepidariorum
TTTTAGGTTACTTTGAATTTTCGATTTCCTAGAAATGTACTTTTAAATCGTTACTTTTTTTGTTTAGTACTTGTACTTTTACTTGTACTTTTTACTCGTTACTTTTTAAAATAAGAACTTTTTACTTTTTACTCGTTACTTTTTATATATATACTTGTACTTTTACTCGTTACTTTTTAAAAGTAACGTTGCCATATATGGTTACAAGTTATATCTTTCGACTTCCTTTCTCGCGGGCTGCTGCCCCGTAAGTTGCCAGGACTTGCGATTATTCTGCCACAGATCACGATACGGAAATCTCCCCTTTATTAGTACTATTTCCTTATTGATTAATTTATTTATTTATTTATCAACTTATTTCACATAAGATAGCTAATTATGCACTGAGAAGAATTCTTGCAAAAAAAGGAGACCATATTTTCACAGCGAAAATATTTCTGATTTTAAAAAAAATTAAGGTATTCAAATGTCTTCTTCTAACAGATAACGGATTTTACATTCTTTATGTTATTTAACGGAGAATAACAGATGCGGACAAATCAACGATTTTCTTATTTATTGAATATTTTTTCTCTCATTTTATTCATTAAAATGTATCGAACTTAGTTAACCGAACTGAAAACTTCAAGGTTGTCAGCATTTTTAAAATTGAAACTTAAAATTTGAAAAACTTTAAACTTTAGAAAAGTTTTAAGAAAGCTCACAACCTAAACATTTAAAACTAATATGTTAACTATGTCAGTTAATATGTTAGCTATATATTAAGTTATTATGCACTGAAAATATTTTCTTGCAAAAAAAAAACTATATTTGCACAGTAAAAAGCATTTCTGATTTAAAAAATAAATGAATAAATAAAAATAAAATACTACGAAAGTTTTAACAACTAACAACAAAATTTAAGGTATTCAAAGGTCTTCATCAGACAGATAACGCATTTTATTACCTCTATATTAACTTACGGAGAATTTATACATCAATGATTTTCTTATTTATTCAGTAAATTGATTTTATTTATGAATTGCTCGTTTGATTTTATTCATGAAAAGGTATTCTATTCAACCTATTTAACTGAATTTAAAACTAAACTGTAAGGCTGTTTGTATTTTTAAAACTTGAACTTTCTTTTTCATTCATTTTCATTAGCTTAATTTAATTTTGGAAAATGCATATTATTTATATTAACAATCACAAAAACTACAGTGGTGTTATATTTTTGCTACACGCTGTATCTTGCTACCGTGGGAAATTTTGTCATCATAAATTAAATTATTTGAAATTTCTTATTTTTTTACTTCATAATTTAAATTTTAATGTGTTACGATTTTTAATTTTTAAGAATATTGTGTTTTAGTACAATTAAAGTCGCAATTTAATCATTTCTGATATCATCCAATTTATTTAGAAATTAAGATCCCTATGGACCTGTCAACTTTTCAAATGTTTTAACTTCATTCATAATCATTTTACATGAATCCAATGCATTAAAAAAAGGTTAATTTGACACAGCTATGCACTAGGGTTTACATGTTTTAAAATAATGTTAGGTACTAGGGCAATTTTATGCTGTTATGTGGCTTTATGTGGCTGTTATGCTGTTATGTGGCTTTAAAACAAAATAAAAATTTTATTTTAAAAAACTCTAATAAATATTTTTTTTATCATTTTCAACATAATACAAATTTTAACATATTCTCTTTTTGTTTTAGATGGAAAATGAAATAATTATTTAAATTTATGAAAATGTTTCTCTGAATCAAAAGTGAGTAAACCATTTAACAATCATTTTTAATGTTTTTAAATAATGTTTCAACGATATCTTTTCAACGACATAACTTAAAAATGAATTTATAAAATTTAAAAATTTCTGTTTAATGGAACAAAACATTAAATTTAAAAAAAAAAGGAGAATATATTCTGATATTACACTATTTAGTCAGTTTTTCTACTTCGTTCTTCATACAATACTGTAGCAAAAATTTATGAGAAGTCTACAATTATTTAAATTAAGAATATCGTAAAATAAGATTCCAATTTTTTTCAAATTTCATATTGTAGAAAAGTGTGTGTAACTTATTTCTAGGTAGCAAATTGTTGCACAATGTACAAAAAAAGTTATGAAGTTAAAAGTTAAAGTTATTCTTTATTTTAATATTTTCAGAAGACGAACGATATTTTTCTCATATGTTACGATAATTTTAAAAAAAATTTCGTTTAAGTAAACAAATAGACATACGCGATAAAAAAAAAACGTGCGTTATTCAAAATCTATTAGAAAGTGAACATCATTAACGATTGCCTCAGGCAAATTTCCATTTATTCTAAAATGGAAGAAAACAGCATGGAGCCCAGAGTTAAAAAAAATCTCCGTAATGCAATGAGGGCAAAAGCGAGAATTTGCGTCTAAGTATTGCACCTTATCAGCAATTCGAAAACATCTCATTAGCAAAACAGAAAAGAACATTGTGCTCCCAATGAGCTAGCTTTTCAATTTCCGCTTTTGCTCTGAGAAAATAGTAACTCCAACTTTAACAGAATGAGATTCCTATTTCAGATTTTTTTCATCGTCTGCTTTACAAACGTTTCAGATTCCTCCGCTCGAAACATTTCATTGCCTTTTCTCTCAAAGCAATAATACTGAAAAGAATATATTTAAGTAAATGCATGACTTGTTGGATTATTTTTTTGCTGAAGTACACGGATGAATAAAAGACGAATCGGTGGAGCATGGATTTTTCTCCAGTCTTTTCATTGTCGGTATTATTTAAAATTTCGTTCCAAAGTTTAGTTATACTATTTTTTAAAAAATTACCATTGGGTTGATTTATTAATTCAGATTCATGTTCTTAATTCACCTATTGGAGCTCTTTCATACGAATTAAATGTAATCAGTTAATTTAAATTATGACATTTACTTTGATATGATTATGTTAATTTATTTCTTATTTACGCAATTGTGAATACTAACATAAATTTGAATGTTAATTAAGTAATTGGGATCAAATTCGTAATGTGAAATTAATGAATATTAATGGCATTCTAAGAATAATAATAATTTAAATCTAACAATAAAAGCAAATGGAATAAAAAAATAGGCGCATTCAGTTTTTAAAATTATTATTTGTAGCACTTTTATTAATTAATAAGGAATTGTGACGTCAATAATGACAATAATCAACGTCAAAATTCGCATGAAAATTCGAACCAAATAATCTAATTTTTTTAAATGTATTAGTTAATTAAAAATTTAACTTCTGATTATTAGTAACTAATTAGCTTTCAATTAATAGAACATTATGATATTAATGCAAAGTTAAGTAATTGGGATCTGTTTCATGTAAGTAAATGAAAAATTAGTGGTACTCTGAAAAAAAGAATTTTAAAATCCAAACGCAAATCAAATCGTTTGCGTAATATATGCAATAAGAATAATTATTAAGCAAATTGCCTGAAACATTTTTTTCAACTAATAAGGTTATTTCTTAAAAAGCCAATAAGACTGTACAATGAAATCAAATTAATCAATGACAAATCAAACAATCTCAGATTTTCTTGAAAGTTTATAAGATTCATATTCTTTAACACAGTAAATTCACGTATAATTTAGAAAAAAAAATCTAATTTTCCTACCATTTATTTGAAGGAAATTAAGTAAACTTCTTAATAAGAAATTGTTTTATAATTCAATCTCAGATCTTCCAGAAAATTCTAACGATTCATATTCTTTGGCATTCTTAAGTCACATCTAATTTTCAAAAAGTTTTTGAATTCTAATTTTTCCTCTCGAATTTAATGAAATTTGATTAATTGTTTATTAAAAAATTAATTTTACTAATTTTACTTATTAATATTTAATTCTTCAGACAATTTTTCCCAATTATAAGGTTCTGTCTCAGCTAACAAGTCTTTTAACCTAATAATGTTAGATTTTTTTCAAACCTTTTGGAAATTTATTCTCTTTACTATACTAGCAAGATCTAATAAAAAATTCTCATTTTTGCTTTGTTATGATCTTATAAATTTAGGTTAATAATCTAATAAAAAATGAATTTCTAGTTATTTATAACAACTAATCAGACACCTTTTTGAACTTAAAAAGCCAATAAGTCTCTAAACTTAAAAATGCCAGTTCTTCTTCAAATCTTGATGATTAATGCTCATCAAATTTTCGAGGAATTCCTCATTCTAATCTAATAAAATCGGATTATTTTTCAATTGAAAATTAATTTTAAAAAAATACATTTGAAAATGATATTATAAAATAGTTGAAATCGAACATTAAAATTCTTTAATCATAAACTAAAAATATCAAAAATTGCTCAGAATTGAAAAAAATTATTTTTCTACAGTGTATCATAACTTTTTGAGCCTTATCCATTTCCAACAATATATTCTATGAACAAAATCAAAAAAATTATTTAAAAAAATATTATTCAAGAATTTATTTCCATAATGCATCGTAGAAAGAAGTAAAGAAAGAAAACTCTTTTCCACTTGTCAAACACATATAGCGTTAAGTTTCAAATTGTCATAAGTCGAAAATGCCTCATTTATCAAAAGTTTTCCAAAAGCTTGAGACAATTTAGAAAAGATTGTTTGTTGTTGCTATAGGAGACGTCACTTATTTGTTTCCATGGTAACGACGTGACGAAAGTTTTAGCTAATTATAATACGCACTTTCTAATGAATTGTTCAATGGGCGTGTGTGACGAATTTAAGCGAAGATTAAGGTTGATTGTCATGGCTAAGCCATGGACGTGAAAAGAATCTAAACTGCAAGTAACATTCTTATAAACTAGTAACCGAAAATGCTATAATTACCTTTAAGATCATGCATTAATTTTATTTCCTTTCATTAGTCATTCTTTATCATTAGTAAATACCACATAAAATATTTATTTAAACCAGAACCATTAATATTACCGTTACACATTAAACTATTATATGTGACTGCATATAACTTAAACTATTATCAGTAAATACATTAAAATGTTTTACTCTAAATTTCTTTAATTTTAGAATTAAAAGAAGTGCAGGACTTGCAAATAGGAAAGGAATAAAGGAATTGCAAATAATAAAGGAATAATAATAATAAAGGAATTGCAAATAGGAAAGTTGTATAAGAGTTCCCAGGAAAAGTTCATGCATTACTAATAAAAAAGTACGTCTACATATCAGCTAAGAAATTTTAAAAAGACACTTTTTTAATATCATTAAAAAATTTGCTTCGCACTTTTAAATTTATTTTAGAGAAAAGATTTAACAAGGATGGTATCCCAAAATGTCACGTGCAAATCAGGGTGATTTTTTTTCCCAAAAAAATTCCAGGTTCTAAAATCTTATTTGAAATTCATCCTGTCTATCTCCGAGCAATTATTAAACTTTTACCTAATTTAAACTACAATCTTTGAATATATCGCCAAGCTTAATTAATTCAACAAATGCAAAATATTGTTGGTTATGAAGTTTACTGACAGACTTTTCTACTTATACGGATACTTTATTTGCCTTTTAAAAAACTAAATTTGTATGATTATATTATAAAATTGGAATAAAAATTCTAATGTTTGAGTAGAAAGATAAGAAGTTCACTTTAAACTCTGCGTTTTATAAGTATTTTTTATAATAATAATTTACTGAATTAAAATTCGAATGAAAAATCGTTTGAAATTATTTTTTATCCGTACTTTAAACGTGATTTGGCAAAATTTCTTGATTCGCGATTTGGCAAACACACATTTGGCAAAATTTCTTCTATTCTTCACAGTTTCTTTCCCAAACTTGCATTTTCACTTATTTATACTGGTACAACCTGTGCGAAATAGACAAAATTTTATACATACATTATTTTTTCAAAAACAAAAAATAACAATATAATTATGATAATATTGTTCTTCACACCACCATGCAAAAGATGGTGAACTTATGGTTTAACAATCTTCGAAATTTCTGACTGCTTAATACGATATTTCGAAGCTCTTTCACCAAGGAAAATAAAAAAGCCACAGTTTAAGTCCCTTCATTCGAAGCAAAGCTGTAATACTATAGATGCCATCTTGCCATGAAAAATTTTCTGGTCTTTAGAAGGAACAAAATATCTGAAAAATTATAAAAGTCATTAAACTTTCTTAAAAATTGCCAATTTTGCGACATTTTTTCACCCAGATGGAAACTATCAAAATCATTGCCTTATTCTAAAATTTTACAAATTCCTAATCAAGCAGTATTGTAGTAAGTTCTTAAATATTGAAAAATTAGACCACAAGCGCTTTTCATGTTCTTAAAACTGGGGCTTTTCTCCAAATTGACGTTTCGTGCCATTTTGAGGATAAGCATAACGGTCGCTGGCTAAACATGGGCTAAATTTGGCATAACAGTCGTGTGCAACTGTTGCAAACCTTTAGAAGTTATGAACATAGCATATTATTCGCAAAGAAGTATCATTTCAGAAACATCAGTGTTCTGAGTACTGATTAAATGCATACTAGGCAGTGGCACTTGACTTTTAAAAAAAAAAAAACATTGGTGTCGGGCAATCCGGGCAGTGGAACTGAACCTTAAAAAAGTATTGATGTAGGGAATACCGAGCAAATGTATACCAGACAGTGGCACTTAATTAGAAATAGTATATATTTCGAACATTTGCCAAAGCGACTATGTGATTTTTAACATTCACCGGCGGAAGTCAACAACCACCGATTTCGGTCATTCACAGTAACATATAAATAACTGACATTATATTAAAAACTTTTAATATATCCTCTAGCTAGTCATAAAAATTTGAATTTATAATTGAAAGTTTCTAAAATATTTGATAATAAATCTTAGATTTTAAAAGTTCCAATTCTGTATAATATTAATATGTTAATAAATTGTATATTTTTGAATAAGTTTCGTCTTTAATCAAAAAACCCCATCTGCTAAAGCCGATCATAACTTACTAAATAATTAACTTTCAGCGCAGAGCAAACTTTGTTAATGTTTCAAATCTTAGTGTAGGCGAACTAGGCTAGCGAATAAAACCAGGCATTTCCAAAAATCCAGTATCTAAGAGCTGCTGTAACCCCTGTTTGCTGTACTTTACCTCCAATTAATATCATACTGAATGTTTGTTTTAATCGCACTAGGAATAGTGAGATTAGCAGTTTCAGTTAATTAAGTCCCACAATAATTTTACCAGAGAATAGAGGGGAGGTGCTTAAGTTTTATGTTTGAAGTTGTAGGATGAAGACACGAGGCTTAGAGATTATTAAAATTCTTAGTCACGGTTGTTGTGCCAACTGTAAGCTCAGTGGGTTCTTCAAAATATGTGCACATTGCAATTTTAGTTCTTTTTCAGTTAGTTATGGTAGATTATTGTCATTGCCGTTAATTTTTAGGTCTTTGAAATTAGTCAGTCGGATGTTAGTGATAGATCAGTTCTTGCTTAAAAAAAAAATTTAACTATACATTAAAATATTTACTGAAATAAAATTAACGGGCATTTCTTTTCTAAAATTCTATTTAATTCGTAAGAATCTGAAGAATTCTAAATATTCGGAAATGGAATTTAACTTCAGTTGCTTAAAAAATATAAACGAAGAAAAAAATTGTGATAAAATTACAGTACTGTATGTTAATGACATTTTCTGGTAAAAAAAAATTTTTTTTAATAAGAACAAAATATACGGTATTTAAACCATTCATTTCGTAATTTTTCCATTTATATGTTAACGGGTTACCAAAAATACTAGTTTTCAAAATTTTAGTTCTTATTTCTACTTATTCAGTAATAAATACAAAACTAAAAAGGGAATTTAAACTGAAAAGAAATAGTTTCTATATCATGCTCTAAGATGACATAAAAAAATTATGAAAGTTTACTATATTTACCAAATTTTGTCAAATATTATATAACTATATTTATTGTTAATCTTAGCAAAATCAATACAAAAGCGCTCCGGTAAAAACTACCGAGCTTCTTAGTGTTCCCATAAAACTAAAGTAACTGTAAATTTTGCCATTTTTCAGTGTAAAAGTTAGTTACTGATTTCTAGATTTTAACAAATAACATATTATTCGACAATATTTTTCGTTTAATTCATTAATATCTTGTAATAAACTGTAAAATTTTCTTAGGAATATCGTGCTTCAAAACTTTTTATTTTAATCGAAAAATACAAACAATTCATTACTTTTGAAGCATAATAAAATTGTGAGAAACATTTTTTTTTAATAACGCAAGAACAGAAGTAGTCTTCCAACTAAACTTACTAATTTACTAAATTAACTAAAATATTTTGTGAATTTACTAAAATATCTACTAGGTACAATTATTTTAATTTTTAACTAATATTTATTTATTTTCTGTCACAGCGATAATATAACAAATCACGAGTCAGACTAAAAAGTAAAGTTTTTACATTATTAACCGACTCTATCTGTAAAATTTATAAAAATAAGGAGTACTTAAGAGTAATTCATGCCAAATTTATATCAAAATAATAGTCAAAGTAAACTTTTGACTCTGTCCTAAAAATGACCACCATTACGGGGATATGTTGTCGTATTTCTAGAAATTTAAAACTATTTAAGAAAAAATTGATCATGAAAATCTGTCATTTACAGTTGCGATTTTTTCGAGCGATTGATATTGTTTTGCGCTTAACAAAATAAACAGAGTATAAATAAAGAAATGTGATAATAATTCGAAAAATATGCAGCAGATCGAAAATTCTACGATACAATTTTTTATTTGTTTATTTTTAACCCAAGTATTCAGTGACACCCTCCTCTTGGAAGCTGGAATGATTTTCAAGCCTGAGAAGTCGAGTTAGTTATGAAACCTGCTGTTTTCAAAATTATATTTAAATATAGTTTATCCAACTTCTCAAGATCAATTCGTACTCAGTGTTCATTTTGCAATTACAGCGACACCTGGTAGTCGTAATTACGAATTTAGAGTACAAAAATTATGTCATAATAATTAAAGCAAAGCATAAATAAGTTTTGATTATCGATTTCTTTTCAATTGCAAGTTTACGCTTTATAATTCATGCAAGCTTAAAAAAAATTAAAAAAGTTTTTTTGTGGGAGGAGGGAATATTTTGTAGAAGTCATTTTAGCGTTTATGATTGAAAGATAGACCTGTAATTTATATTGACAATTCTCTGGTCTAACTTTACAAATTCAAACTGTTTATTGGCATTTATTTAGGCTTAAGCTGTTTTCTCTATCTCATAGTATAACATTTCTTAAATGCAAGCAAATTTAATGATTTTGGTAATTTAAATAATCTGTTGGTTGGACTGATTGGAAATAAAATTTGAAATTAGAAACTTTTTGATGTTATCATTATATTTGTTAATTTAATTCTGGAAAAGAAATCTCTACTCAAATTATCTATTTTTCTCTGTGCTGTTGCAAAATTAATCGTGATATTCAAATAAATTCTCAATTAAATAACTAGATCATTTGTAACTAAAATTGTTATTATATTTTTAAATCAAAATAAATATTTTTTTAAATATTACTTTTGTGTTTTTTTATTTAAGAAGTTTTATCTTTTATTTAAAGCAATTATTCCATTTATTTTCTAGCATTTCGCTAAAAAATTTTAAAGATTGTTTCCATTCTGAAAAAAATCTCTAGACATTTTATCTCTAAAATGTTTGTTTTTTTTGTAATATAATAAAGAAGCTATACTATTTAATGAAATTTCTCATTCGAAAATTGAAATCTTTCATCATAACGAAAGAATTTTATTTTTTAAATTACCATAATAAACTCCGTTGTAGTCCTAATTATTCAACAAAAAAATAATGTTTAAAAAACCATTTCTCAAATTGAACAAAAATATTCTGTTTTGTAAGTCAGTTTTTATTTTCATTTTCTAGTATTCACTAACAAATAGTTTGCATTCATCCTGAACAATGAAATCTTTGAACATTATAAATATAATTTGCGTGGTGCTATCGTAAGTTTAATAACAATTATCAACGAATTTATTAGGTGAGAAATTATATCTTTAGTGACTGTTTTAATATTCATAAAATAAACCACTATTTGAAAAAATTAGCCGTTATTTTGTACAATAAAAAATAAGATCATAATACTTGAATGTAATAAAATTTATCGTGTTTCTGTCTTTATAGAAATATAAAAAAGTATGGTAATTTTTACAGAAACGCTATGGTAATGATTTTAGAAAAATTGACAATGAAATATGATTTTATAATATGTATTGAAATTTGGTGAATGTGGTAATTTTGGTAATTTTATCATTGTAACTTAGAATAGCATTAAAACCATTTATTCCTTTGTTTCTCAACGGGGGCGGTGGGAGTATGATTAGGGGCGATGAACTTGCTTTGGGCGGCAGGGGGGGGCGTTGGGTATATTTTGGGCAGTAGGGGGAGATGAGTATGTTTCAAATTTAATTTTGAAACTTACAAATAAAATTATTAAATTAAGATTTATTTAATAAATAAAATTAGTCTAAAATTAATATTAAAGAAAACAATTTAAATTAATATAGTAAATTAAAATTATCCGATACACCATTTGTACCACCAATAAAACGAGCTTATACGACACCTATTCTCCGATCCGAACCAACAGAGAGCAGCGCATGAGTTTTTTAGTTTGATTCATTCAACCTAATTCGCGAATCACTCTGACTCATTCAAGACATTTGGCGGACATTAAAGTACATACGCTTTCAGTATAAATGTTTGATTTGACCCATGTTAATGAATTTTTTCGTTAGTTTTCTTACGTTTTTTTTCCCCTCAGTTTCGATTGGATCTCATTGCTTATTTGGCCAGGTATGTGCGTGAATTAGTTCTTTACCGTAAATTATTTATTAATTTAGAGAAATAGTTAATTTTCTTTCATCGTTAGTATTTTGCTGGCTCCAACAACGTCAGTTAACAAAAAGGAATGTCATCAATCCCATACCACGAACTTGAAGTTTGGATTTGTTCAATCGCTGTTGAACTCTCAACTGCCCATGTGTTTACTTTCTAGCAAAGTTTTACCTAATGAGAAACTGTTACCATACGAATGGAAAAATTACCAAAAGAATCCTTGTATTTTGAATCTATTAGCAGAATCATGATTTACCAGAAATGTCTTTACGATACAGTGCTGTAATTTTACTAGAATCTTTCTCCTCTCAGTGTAAAATTTATTCTCCCAATGTTTAAGCATTAAACAAGGAAATTACTTTTTTGCAAATTAAAAAAAAAATCTTTCTTCCATTTTTTTTCAACATTTTGCAAGCAAATTTAAAACTCGAAAGAAATTACCATACCTTTTAAGTCTCTAAAACATTTTTTGATGATTCAAGTAGTTTTTTCAACAAAACAACTTTTACAATCCTTTTTAATGTAATGTTTCAAATTAGGTAAAAAGTTAAAGTATTTTTCTATTATGTATGCGAAAAAAAATAATCCATTTCGTTAAGATTCTTCTTTCTCAGTTCAAATTGTGACAAAAGTAGGTACTCGAAAATTTTAAGTCATAACATCAAAATTTGCTGTTACAAAACATCTTTTAGTAAAGAATCCTTCAAACTCCCCGAATCTTTATTCTTTTCTTAATTTCAAATTTTTTTTCTGACGAATTTTAACTCATTCTTACTTAACTGGTTCATTTTATGTATTTTTTTACTCTTGTCCGGAGCTTGCAGATTCAATGGATTGTTATAGAAGCAACTCTTGACTGGTTACTATAGCAACCCTTCTTCCATTCCAGGAAGAGAACTGGAATTAAAACTGAAAAAAAAGAAACCAAATTAAAATACAAGGAATTGAAAAGTAGTTCGGAAAAGGAGAAGGAAAAAAACACAAATAATGAGTAAAAAAGAAAGAAATGTTTCAAAAACGTATTTTTCGTCGACACACTTTTCTTTTTAACATCTTTAAGTGTTCTAATTTGAATTTTTCGTTAATATAAAACTGGCAGTGTTTTAAATAAGCTTAAAATCTGAATAAAGTATAAGTGGCTTAATTTAATTTTTCTTTTACCCTGAAAAACGCATTGTTTTCGAATATCTTTAAGGCTTTAAGTACATTCTATTGTGCCGGCTGTATTTAATATCCGTTGTATTATAAATCAACCGAAAAAAAGTTCACTTTTGAAGTTTATTATAAATATTTGATTTTCACTTTCGTTGTATAAAAAGAGTTTTTTGATCTTTTCTTCTTTGATTTCATTATTGAATAGAGATTTGTACATTTTAACAAAATGACTCTTGGCTTTGTTCAGTTAAGCATGATGAATTGTAGTGTTTAGTCATGTATTTTTCAAGTTTCTGCATAAATAATTTTTTAATACCTATTATACAATTTTAATGTCTTCAAATTAAACTTTATTTTTAGTGATAAACCTTTTTCTCAACAAACTAAAAACATCTTTTTGTTAAAAGCTATACTTTTTTTAGTATTTTAAATTTAATTTCGCTTTATTATTAAAATGAATTCCAGATTAATACTTTAAATTATACAGTGTGTTATTTTTAATTCTAAAAAAGAGGTAGTGATACAAATTTTCATAAATTCCCTCTTCTCTACATTAAAAGAAATGTTGGATTTAACATATTTTCCACTTATAATAAGAATTAAAAATTCCATGTTTTCTTCTTCGAATGTCACTTTTTCCTTTAATTTTACCTTAAAATCTCTAGTTTTATTAATTACTTTTTTTTAAATTCAAGTTTAACTCAAGTTTTACGATCGAGTAGGTTTAAAATAAGTGATGTTATATCTTAAATATTCTTTCATCTTTGTGTAACTCATACCGCACAAAATGCGGTAGATACGTACGTATCAGAGAAGTTTAAAATGTAACATTTCCGCTACATTTTAAACTTCTCTGTGTCTCAGAAATTATGCAATCATTCTTGAAAAAGTCATTTTGGTTAACAATATGTTTCTGGGTAATTATTTATATTGAGTATAATAGTATATTGAGTATAAGTATATTGAGTATAAGAGTATATTGAGTATAAGATTATACTGAGTATATGAGTATATTTGGTATAAAAGTATATTGAGTATAAGATTCTGTTGAGTAAAAGAGTATAGTGAGTATAAGATTATATTGCATATAAGATTATATTGAGTATAAGAGTATATTGAGCATAAGAGTATATTAAATATAAGAGTATATTGAGTATAAGATGTATCTCAATAGTGTTAGCAGAAAATGAAACAATTTCTACATTTTAAAAATTATGAAATAAAAATCCTAGATATTTTGATATATTTTCGTAAATTACACGGAGAAAAATATTCTAATAAAATTACCGTACTGTATTGTAATGACATTTCCAATAAAAATAAAAAGTAATTGTGATTAATAAAACCAAAATATACCTTATTTGCACCATTCATTTGATAATTTTAATTTTCATATGGTGATTGTTAATCGGAAATTATAAAATTATTATTCTGATCACCACACATTATACACGTTCTTATTAATAAAAAATAAAAAAAATAAAAAGTAAATTTAACCCAAATAATTGGTTTTCATGCTATGCTTTTAGGTATCATAATAAAATAACTAAATTTTACCGAGTTATCATATAATATAAAAACATATGTTATTAATAATTTTAACGAAATCATTACACAAAGTACTTCAGTAAAAATTACCGTGTTTTTGATGTTCCCATAGAGATACAGTCATGGTAAAAAGATTCCATATTCTAGTAGTTTTGACCATATTTTTTTCTCGATGTATCTTTGAATTGTTAGTCCTCTGAATCGTGATTTTAACTGCATGCGAACTAATTGATGATTATAAAAATAACTAAATATAGTTCAAGGACTGCTTACTCAATAAAACTGAAAGTTTCAAACGTGAAAAAGAAAAAAATGAAAAAAATTGGAATTCTGAGACCGAACTTTTAAACTATTTAAACCTCAATTTATGCCTAATCATTTCGAAACAATTAGTTAGCAAATCAATCAAATGTTAAACATGATATTTCCATGTAATGAATAATGTAAATTTCCTTATAATGACTGACAAAAACAACCAGAATATGGTAACATTTACCGTGTTTCTGACTTTGTGTGAACACCAATAAGCTCGGTAATTTACGAATGGCATCAGTAATGATTTTGGTAAAATTAACAATAAAATATGGTTTTATAATGCGTGATAAAATTTTCGTAGATGCAGTAAAATTTGATAATTTTATCTTGATAACTTAGACCATGGAATAAAAACCATTTATTCTGTTAAATTTACTTTTCAGTTTTGTATTTTTTGCTAAATGTGTGGTCATAAGAACTATCATTTGCTACACCAGAATATGTGATAAACAGTTACCATATGAAAGGAAAAATTACCAAATGAATAGCTTTACCGTATACATTGATTTTAATTAACAAAATGATGGGTTTTTTTTACCTGAAATGTCATTACCATACATTATCGTTATTTTGCCAAAATGTTTCCTTCGTGAGCCTAAATAATATTTTCCTCAACAACCACCGTTGTCCCTTACTGCTGTTAAAAATCAAATACCATTTAAATAAAAAAAATTTAGAATATAAAACTGACAGCTGTCAGCTGTCCAGAACTTATCCTGCGCAATATCTCATATAAGAAGGGTGAGTCGAAATAGAATAATGCGGGGCTCAGCTACTTCGAACAAATTTTAAAGATAAAAGGATTTAGAGCAAAAGTTTAAAAAATAGAATACTCAGCAAAAATGTTTTGGTCACTTGCATAGTAGGCGAAACTGGCAGCTATTTCCTGATTTAATTTTTTGATCGTTATATTCAAATGTTTTATCTGGTTAGTAAAACTCCTGTTAGGTAAAGCTATTTCACATCATTGTATACGTTGCTTTCGTCTGTTAAACATAAAATTAAATGTTTTTTACAATGAATGCATTACTTTTAAAAGGATCAAAAACATTTTTATTGATACAATGCAATACTTAAAAACTTTATGTACAATTAGTTAGCGACCTTCGCATATTAAACTTGTTTCATAATTTTAAAAATAAATTTTAAAGCAGCTGCACTGAGGGAAAAAATATGGTCAAAACTACCAGAATACGGTAAATTTACAATTTTGTGGCTCTATGGGAACACCAGAGCGCTCATTAATTTTAACCGAAGAGTTTAAGTTATGATTTTAGTAAAATAAACAATTAAATGTGGTTTATAATTTCTGATAAACTTTGATTATTTTAACACGATAACTTAGAGCATGGCGTAAAAACCATTTATTCAGCTATGTTTCTTAACCTCTTTAGTTTTGAATAATTTTTTACAAAATTTTTGGTAATAAAGACTATAGTTTCGAAAGCTAGAACTTCCTGTAAACCAAATAAATGGAAAAATTGTCCAATGAATTATTTAAAAACCTTATATTTGGTTTTGTTAACCAGAAGTATGATTTTTTTTACCAGAAATGTCACTACCATCCGGAATAATGTTTCTCCTTGTTTCCTATTATTCATTCTTAATTATATTTCTGAAATATTTCCATTTTTCTGTAAAGTTATCATAAATTTTATGCACTATAATTATAATTCCGTAGCAGGAAATTTTTTAACCCTTTTCTCAGTCATGATCTTTTTGTAACTCTATATTTAGAAACGAAAATTGGGAGAACAATAGAATTTAAATTTCTAAGTATTATATTTTATTTAATTTTTTTAAATTTGTATTATTAAATTTTTAAATTTCTAGAAAATGGAAAAGAAAAAAAGGAAAAGTTATCAATATTATTTATGCAAAAATGACGAAAAGTCGAGTTAGTTTATAATTTTTGGAAGCTTTAGTAACAAACTTCTGCTCTTAGTTTACGTCGAAAGTGACTCTTAAATAGTAACTATAATATTATAAATCACTATTTTTTATGGAATAGAAAAACTTTTATTCAAAAATAATTTGAAGGTTAATTTACTAAAAGTTGAGTTATTTTTAATTATTAAATGATTTTACTTTATTTCTTTTCTTATCTATACATTCGAAGCTTACAGAATTCGAAAGCTTAATTTCTTTTTGCTTCATTCAGCAATGTATTGAAGTCAATCCAGGCATTTATAACACTGGATTTTCTTCAACTGAGCTTCACGTTAAAGTCTTATTTAAGCCCATTCCTGAAAAATGCCAACTGACATTTTCAGCTTTGCCAACAATTACCTTCTCGCCATGAGGCAGGCACAGTTTCGGAGAAGAACCGTTTGTCAAATGGCTCATTTATATTTTGAAGACATATAGATATAGACACTATGAAAAATAAATAACAAAATATGCAAGTCGCATCAAACACATAATTTTTTTGTTGTTGTTTTGATATTCTGTTATTGAGTATTGAGAAAACATCTGCGAAATCATCGAAATATTTCTTTACCTACTTTTTTTAACTAGAAAATGCTTAGATGTTCTCAAAATGAAGTTTCTAATTTATGTTAAAAAATTTACAAAATTTTAAATTATGTGATAAATAAAATTAAATTGTGTGAAAATAATAAAATATTACTACAACTTTGTTTGCTAAAAAATTCCTTCAATACAAGTAAATTAATTTTTTAAAAAAATTTGCAAAATGCATAGCATTTGCTTCTTGACATAGCAAAAAACTACACATGACTCGGATGGAAAATAATGAAGGGGATCATTACCGACTAATTCCTTAATAAAGGCGACGATTTATAAACTAATTATAATCACAATCTATCTCTTTACCTAAGTATTATACCTAGCCAAAATACCTAATCTAATACTTTAATGATTCCTAAAAATAATTTACGTCATGATAATCTCCGTAAGCTTGGAAATTATATTCAAATCCATTTTGAAAAAGAAGGCTTATTAAAAATCACTTACTAATGACTCATTGTCTAATCGGGACATTCGTTAAAAATTCATCGTCCTTTCATATTCTTCCGCATTCAAGCAAATTAGTGTTTCTATATTGATATTTTCTTAAAGGTAAACCGATGTTTATCCTAAAAGCAGAATTATATCTAATGTTCTGCAACTAGACAATCACAAATGTTCTGCAAATATAGTCAAAAATGAACAAACAACTCCCACTAGGTAAATCATTACCCCTTTTCATATGGCGATAAATTTTATTTCGCTAACTAATTTTGCAAAAAAAGTACCCTTAAATGTTAAGTATCTAATTATATATGAAGATAATAATATGAAATTTTTAACTGACGCGACGTTGATATGAATTGTTCTGCATTGACGTAGACATAAATAGTTCTGGCCCAAACATATAATATTCAGCTAAGGTATTAAAAATACGACGTACGTCTCAGTCTTAAACACTTTCTGCTTTATTCATGTTTAGAGTTTAATTTATAAAATAAATTGAATAAACTACAGATTTTGTCATATGATGTAATCTGTTGACCTTATAAAGTTTGAATATGGCTAAACAACTTGAAAACAACACAAATAAAAAGTAAAAAAAGGAAAGTATAATTTCAATTTTGTAAGCAATAACCTGCCTCATTGTCGAAACACAGAATGACAGAAGAAAACACGAGACAAATAAGTTGCAACAAAGAAAAAAGTGGTTTAACTAATGCGTGATTAAAAATGGTTTATTTTGCTGCTAATAAACCAGATGTGAGCCTCTTTCCTGTAAGGATTTATGCATATCAATTTTGCTCTTTCGTAAAATAATTTTGTACGAACCTACTTCTGCATACTTTTTTACAGAAGTCGCTTCAAACTGTTGCGCTTTCATAAAATTACTCGTCGCGTGACATTTTGCACAAGTTGTTTCAAAGCGAACGCAGTAATAAGTGATGTGTACGCTTGTACGCTAAAATGTTTTTGACTTTTTCATTTATCAGTATCAGTCTTGAACTTTCATACAATATTTTTGTCTCGTGACATTTTACTTCTCAAAAAATTGATTCATACGGCTTGTATGGGCGTGTGGCGAATCCAGTAATAAGTGGTGCGTATGCTAAAATGTTCCTGGTACTTTCATTTATATACATCAGTCTTGAACTTTCATATAATTACTACGTCTTGTTACATTTTGTTTTCCTTGAGTCCTTTTATACTACTTTCATGTACGCGACAAATGCAGTAATAAGTAATATGTACGCTAAAATGCTCTTAGCACTTTCGTTTATATACATCAGTTTTGCACCTGTATACAATTACTCCATTTTGTTTTCCTTGATTCCTATCATGCTGCTTGTTTGTACGCGACGAATGTAGTAAAAAGCAATGTGTAAGCTAAAGTGTTCTTGGCTCTTCTAATTTATACTTTATTCACAATAACACTGTCACTAGCAATTTCGTGTTGCTAAAGTCGCAATAACTCTGAGTATGTGGCAAACGCAGTAATGAGGGATGTGTACTCTAAAATATGTCTCTGACACTATATCAAATTTCTAATAGAAAGTCAAGTCAAATTTACAATCCTCTTGTAATATAAGACATGACTTTAATTCAAAGCACCTTTAATGAAGATTGAACGTTATTTAGTCGCTTCTACATAAGCCATCTAAGAACATTTATATTCCTTATACAATTCCAAAGATCCTTTATACGACGAGCGGAAATCATCGGCACCAATCCATTCAAATCGCAACATATTTAAATCGAAAAGGAAATCATCTCTGCCAGAATAATTAAATACAGAAAGCCTTTTGACGTCATCGGCATAGAGGTAACACCACTTAAACACAAAGCGTAGCGTTAATTAGACGGATCTAAGTCGGTATCAAATGGCATTGGCCTGTTTCGAATTTTGCCCGTTACATGGCGGATCGAAATTTGCTTAATGAAGTTGTCGTCCAATATGTCACCAGGTCATTACCTACAGAAGATATATTCTATCGACGTTTTCAAATTCTCGAAGAAGATTAATATTCTCCGTAATCTTTTTGAAGAGGGCAAAAAGTATGTCCACTTAGAGAATACTTAGGCAGTTTTAGGGACTTAAGAGGATTTAGGGAAATGACACAATAAGGATCATGTCATTAACTTCACGCATATCTTAAAATCGTCTTCAAAAGGTACTTAAGAATTTGTTTTTTTAATTTTGAAAAATAAGAATTACTTGCGTTTATCGGATGTTTATAATTTAGGCTTTAGAAAAGTCTTATGATGATGAAGCTGTCTTTTTTTAACTAATCATTGTTACAAATTATATAGATTTACAAAATATGTTGTCTTCAGTTTCGAATAATAAAATCACCTTTTTTATTAGGCTAATAAACAAGTATACTTAATATGAGGTAAAATTATTCTATATTTGTACAAAATACCAAGAAACAATTTGTTCAAATCGGCATACAAGTGCAGTTTTAATAAAATTGGTTTAGCGTTGAACTATATTATAGCATTGAAATATAGTGCGGCATTAATTTCTCACAACTTTAACAAGGAACTAATTCTCTCATACATGAAACTTTTACTTGAGTTAAAGAAACATTTAATATAATACGGCATTAGTTTACAACAACCTTAATAAGATATTAATTCTCTTATGCATGAAATATTTATTTGAATTAAAAAAACATTTAATATAATACGGCATTAATTCACCACAACCTTAATAAGGTATTAATTCTCTCATATATGAAATTTTTATTTGAGTTACATAAACATTTAATATAATACGGCATTAATTTTTCATAACCTTAATTTGGTATTAATTCGCTCCTACATGAAATTTTTATTTGGGTTGCGAAAAAATTTAACATACGGCATTACTTTACCACAACCTTACAAAAAATATTAATTCTCTCATATATGAAATTTTTATTTGAGGTTCAAAAACATTTAATATATTACGGCAAATATATTATGACATTAATTCACCTTAACCTTAATAAGGTATTAATTATCTCATACGTGAAATTGTTATTTGAGTTATAAAAACTTTTAGATGTGCTACAAACCCATTTAGTGTCTCAAGATTACGGTATAATAATTTATTTTTGGAAATATTTGTCATCGTATCCAAAAGAAGACATTTATCAATGTAATCAATAATCTTCAGTGGTACATTTTATCAATATAATTTTAATAATGGAAAAACTAAATATTCAAATTTCACTTTTAAGATTTAAGGAGACCTAAAATAATTCCTACCTTCCCAGTACTGTAATTTACCCTCTAAAATATATAAACAAAATATTAGATTTTCTCTAATACTTTGTTTATTTACTAAAAGAATTCCTTCATCGACTTCCAAAGAGATCATATTTTTTTAACTATCTTCAATGACCCGCCACCTAGTGTGGTTTCTAAGAACTATTTGGAACCTCTAAATGAAGACTACAGCACAAATGTAAAGCTGAATAAAATTATAAAGCAAAAAAATGTATGTCCTCATATGAGGCAAATATGCATGAGATTGTGAGATGATCATACTTTAGTTCAAGTTGAAATATAGTAAAAGCTGAGTACGACATTATGATTACAATTAGCAGTTTAATAAAGGATTCATAGTTGTCCTGATATTCCTAATATTTTCCTGATGGAAGATATTTTGCTCTTATTTTTTTCTGATTTTCAACATCTTATCCTGATATTCCCGATTCTGCATGTCTGCGGAGCATCTCATCCTTGACAAATCTAAATATGGATTTTAAAATAATTGATTTAAAAAAACAAAAGATTTGAACTTTCACTTTTAATTTTAATTAATAATGCTCTCACAGGAATGAAATATTTCGATAGTTCAAACTTGGAGACCATCCACTAATTATATTAATAGTTCACTCAGACAAATAGCCGTACCCTTAATGACATAAAAATGTAATACAGTATATTATATATATATATATNTATATATGTATATATATATATATATATATATATATATCTTGGCCAAGATATATATATATTGATCGCAGACTAATATGTTCAGTTCTCCTGTATACAAAATTGTACTCAAAACTCTTAAATTGTGTATTCTACAAGGTGGTTCTTATTCATGTGATGCGGAATTTAAAAATAATAAATGTTTGTTATTTCTCTTAGCACAAGACTCAGAACACATATTAATGCAGCGGACTGTTATTTTATTTGCACATTGAATTCACACACTTGCCTCTTTCGAGGTTGGTAATACACACACTAGTTCTCGTTTCTTACACAGAGGGCGCTGCTCGCATACAAAACTGAACAATGTTTAATTATTCTTTTGCGATTAAGTTTACCTTTATTATTCTTAAGTGGGGCGAGTATACTTTATTTACACGGAGAAAAAAAAACGTATGGTTAAAACTACCAGTGTATACCACTGTTTCTTTCTTCTTTTTTTCTCTATGGGAATAAAAAACTCAGTAATTTTTACCGATGAACACCTTAATGGCTTTATAATATGAGATAAAATTTGGTAATTTCATCATAATATCTTAGAGCAGTGTTTCCCAACGTGGGGCCCACGCCCCACCGGGGGGCAATTTGATTGTAAAGGGGGGCATTTCAAAAATGGACTCGACATGAAATTAAACCTTTTGCTCTGGGCCATTTAAATGCAATGCAAGATTTTGGTGACAAAATCGAAATAAAAAAGTAAATTCTTAAATAATTGTGGTCAATAAATATCATGTGACTTAGGGATTTTTTAAGCGACAAACCTGAAATGAAGTATCTGTTTACAGTCGATGGTAAAGCACTTGTGAGTTATTTAGCCAATCTCTTTGAAAAACTGAATATATTAAATAAGAAACTTCAAGGAACAAATAAAACTCTTGTTGATACAAAAGCGAAGATATTTGGCTTCATTACCCTTATAGAGTTATGTCAGAAATATACGCATTAATAACAAAAACTTTGAACAGTTTCATTGGCTCCAAAAATGTGAAGTAAATGATACCGCTTTACTTGTTATTGTCTATCATCTGAAAATTCTATCGGATGATTTAAAAGAAAGATATTCTGATTTAAAACAAATTTATTTTCCAACATGGATGTTGCAGTCCATGTTAGTGGATTTGTCTGATATATCAAGAAGAACTTGCAGTAATGCAAAATGATGAGTCAGTTAAAACTTTATTTAATATGAAAAGAGTGATGGCACGGCTTCGTGAGGAAACAGAAAACAAATACCCAAAATCAATCAAATGTGCAAGAAAACTATTGTTAACGATTCCATCTTCATATTTAGCTGAATGTGGATTTAGAGCTGCAAATGATTTTATTGGTAAAAAAAACAAATCGTCTGGATATAACACAACTTGAGACTTGAGACTGAAGCTAACCAAATTGGAACCTAAGATAAAATCTACGTGCAGCAAGCATCAAGGGCAAGAATCTCACTAAATTAAAATATTAAACTATTATAGAAAAATCTTTATTAAAATTATTTCGAATTTGAATTTTAGTTTTTCATTATATGTTCTGAAAATTTACTTGCTTTGTTTCGCTAACAATTTCCTAAGTTTCTTAAGTGAACAACTCGATTTTTTAATATTAAAAATGATGTATATGTTACATAGGGGGGGGCATAAGAATTTTAGAAAGGCTTAGGTGGGGCATGGTACAAAAAAGGTTGGGAAACACTGTCTTAGAGCATGGCATATAAACCATTTATTCGGTAAATTTACTTTTCAGTTTTGCATTTTTTTTTTCTAAATGCGTGATAATGCTAACTATAGTTTTAAAAACCATTCATTTTGAATTCCGTACATTTTGGTTTTATTAACCAGAATTTTTTTTTATTTTTTTAAACCGAAAATGTCATAACTATACAGTTTGGTAATTTCCCCAGAATTGGTAAATTCTCCGTGTAAGTAAAAAAAAAATTTCCGTTAACAAGTTCCGTTGACAGGCCTACATAATATTTTACATCATAAGACGCTGTTGAAATTAAAATACCATTTAAATAAATCTGAAACCATTTAAATGCTTGGTAACAAGGAGTGTAATTTGAAAACCAGAATTTCCGGCAAACCTTTAACATATGAACCTAAGAACTACCTAATAAATGGTTTAAATGCCGTATATTTTGGTTGCATTAACCAGAATTAAAGTTTTTTTAACCAGAAATGTTATTACCATACAAAATGGAAATTTTCCCAGAATACTTATCCCTGTGTATTTTACCGCTTGCCTTTTTTAGAAGTAGTCTGATATATGTCTACTATTTTGAAACTAAGTTCATTCTAAATTGAACGGAATGTTCAAATCAACTAATGGCCAATTATTTTACGCTTTAAAATCACTGATAACTGAGTTAGTTTTATGACA
Organism: Parasteatoda tepidariorum; assembly: GCF_043381705.1. Lineage (NCBI taxonomy): Eukaryota > Metazoa > Arthropoda > Arachnida > Araneae > Theridiidae > Parasteatoda > Parasteatoda tepidariorum. The sequence continues at coordinate 94,057,974 of NC_092207.1, forward strand.
ACCTTATATGTGCATGTTTAACTTATAGTGACAGCCTACATTTCTTTTTATAATCCTTGAAAGAATTCTAAAAAATTATAAATTAAGTATCTAAAACTAATATTTAATTGAGGAAAGGCAAAAACGCTATCAAAATCTCTCAAATTACTACTATGGAAAACTAAAGAAAAACAACAACAACAAATCATACTTTGATCACGTGATGAAACGTTAAGGTTTTTTTTAATTATTGCCTCTTAATCCTTCGTTGTTTCTTTCGGCAAACAAACAGGTATCGATATTTTCGGTCCCGCTATCCTCAGCAATGGCAAGTTAGATTTCAAGTGAGGTTTTGATTTTTTTTTCTTTCCTCAAATATACTTTACAACCTCTAAAGATTATATTTTTGACTTTATTTTTGGCAATAATTCTATAATTATACATTAAAGGGGATCGTTACGAAACACCCTGTATTTATAATAATTATCTATATTATTAATATTGTTTACAAATAAAATTAACAAAAAATGAATCTTTGAAATGAAAATAAGATAAATTTTACTTTAAACAGCGAAACGTTTTTCTCTTAAAAACAAATCCACTCGGGAAAGTAAAAATACAACTGAATGTTATTTGAAATTCAAGAAATACTTTACATGAAAATGCATAACTATACCTTCTCTCCACTTACTGCTTGTCGAAGCATACAAATATATACTTATATATATGTATATATGTATATACTTCGAAAGAATATACAACTTCAAAAGAACGTAGGATTTTTCAATCCAAGTATATGTCTTGGGAACCCTTTTTTTTCCTTCTTTTTTAATATCACAATTTGTTTTATGCATTTTTAAAGGGTTCAGTTCTTGAATGAATGAATTTTTTAAAGTTCTGCCTCCCTAACTGCCGTCAAAACAAATACAAAAACAAATTTTATAAACATTCTAAAGCACCGTCTTTTCCCTCCTCTTCTCTGCGACAAAACAAAAACATCAAAAAACAAAACAGAAAAAAAATTGGCTAACGTCCCAGTTACAAAGTTAGATCAAACTAAGTTGTAAGGAAAGAAAAACCGCATATTTCCTCTATGAAGCTGCCAATAAAAATAAAAATGGTTGTTTTCTTCATCGTCTGCATTAAGTGAATTTGTGAAATGATATAAGTAGCACCTGCTGTTCTTTTTTTTAAAAAAAAATAGTTCCTGTGTGCGTTCTATAAACGAAGATGTTTTGTTTTTGTCACGTGATTTTTTTAAACATTTTTTTTAATGAAAAACATTGCTAAGAGTCAACAAGGTGTGTGAAATGGAAAGCAATGAAAAACTCAGTTACAAGTAGGTGTTAAAAACGTCGGTGCCTCTGTGGAAGAAGAATGGAACATTCCTACACTATTTATTGGCTGAAGATATTTTAAGAATCGTCTGAACTTGACAGCATCATTAAGGATTCGATAATGTTGGCAAAAAAAGTTGAAATTCTGTCGCTGTAACAGCTGGTTTCCTTCGAGAAGTGTTATCACTTGAATTGGGCTTTGAAAAGCTAAGGATTTAAAGCGTTAAAATCAACGCTGCTGAAGTATATTTTTAAATAGGTAAACACGTGTTTCAACATAAAACTTTAAATAGAAATCAGCTCTTTAGTTCGTAGAATTTATGATGTTACGAAGACTCACATGATGACACCCACTTAAAGACCAATTTTGTTCACTATTTTCTTTGCTAGATGTCAAATAGCTGTTTTATAGTAATTGATAACTGATTGACGACAGAATTGGCGATCTTTGCAAGTTAGTAGCAAAATAAATTACTATAACAAAAAAACAACAAAACAGTAAATTCTGTGGTTTCTTTAATTCAGAATTTAATTGTAAAAAGCCGTAAAATTTAGAAAATTTTAATAAATTAAAGTGACGGCTCAAATGAGCACGAATAGTTAGACCATAATATTGAAGCACCTAGGTAATTTTTTCTCAATCAAGTGTTTTGGAAGCGTGTAGTGTAGACTGACGTCTACAATAAATGATTACGAACTTCATAAGATTAATAAGAATGATAAAAAAATATATAAAAACACTCTTCTAATGACAGCAAGAACTAGAATATTTTGAGCAATAAAATTATTTGTCTCAAATAAATAAAAATAAATAAATAAATAATGTAAATAAAATAAATTAAAACTGACATTAAACTTTTAAGAAAATCTTAAAGAAATAAATATGTATCATTGCATATAAGTAAGCGAATAAGTAAGCAAATTGAAACGCGTAAAATTTTCAGTAAATTAAGTTTTATCATGTCATTTGCTAGCGTTTTAATCACTTAATATTGTTTCGTTTACTGCGATAAACTATCAAATACTGCTTTGAATAAGATATTGTTCAATCACATTTTTTAAATTAATTATTAGTTCCATGGAATTTAGAAATAAATATGATGCTTTTGCATTATTTTATATCATTAGATAGAAAACTAAAGCCGTTTTTGACTTTTAAAGTTACTTTAAGGATTTTTCCAAGGAAAAAAACATCAAGTATCACTTTGCTTCCATTTTATTTCTGTTCGTTTCTTGGCGAAAATTGAGACATAATAATAAAGATACATCGCATTATAAATGAAATGCGAATCGTTCAGATTCGAATTATCTGTTCTCACGAAACATAAAATATGAAACAGTACGGAAAAGAAAATTGAACGCGATATGGCATACAGCCAATGGGAATGAAAGAATGCGATGGAGGTAATCGTAATCGACTAACGCTCAAATAAAGTGGAGTTGAGACGTGTGGCTGCTGCTTCAACGATATCTAATTCTACGTGACTGCTCCGATAATCTCATATGCTCGATATGAATTTTGGTTTCGTGCTTTATTGGTGGGTTTTTTCAAGAGTTATGCTGAAATAAATACTTTTCAGATTTTGATTTCTTTACATCTTTGGATTTCATTTGTTACATTTGAATCTAATTTTTTTGTTCTACTTTATCACATAATTTGCGCAGTTTGAATCCAGGTTTACCACGTTTCCTGTTAGATTAATATTTTGTCTGGGTATCTTTGGTGTATCTCAGGAAGAATCTTTTATTAGAAAATTAAAACCTCGAAATCTAGTATTGTTAGGAGGAAAAAAATACTCCTTGAGCAGAAAAGTGTTCTTGGAAGCAGAAAGAGGATTTTACTTCTTCCGTGTTAACCTACAGAGAATTATGTGCTCGGAATTTAATTATTCACTTAAATTTTATTTGTTAGATTTAAATCTGATTTTTTTCTATTTCTTTTTCGCTTAATTTGTGCAGTTTGTTCCCTTGCCTTAGGTCTACAATTATCTAATATATATAATTCTCTTACGTGGCTCCCAAATTTTGGCTGTATTTCTCTTCCTCCGGTGGCAACGTTTGCTTTGTTTTGTTTACGTTACTATTTCTCTTACACGGCGAATCGATCAGTGATTGCCGCTAAAAATGTCACATGCCAAATCTAGTTGAGGTGGCTCAACATATAACGCTTTTAAAAACGGAAACGGAAATAACCAGAGAGCATCAGCTGCGGCAATCTCAGACTATTAAGCTAGGCAGAAGTGAGTAGTCTTTGTCGATAGATCTGTATTTTAGTATTTTGTCGAAAGCACTTTTTTTCACGATTTTATATATTACGAATTTATTTGACGATTTTTGATTTATATCACGAATTATACTACAGCTTATTTCTAATAGGTTTAACAAATTACATGTCATTTATTTGAATTCAAATTTATTTTAATGACTTAGTATTTACTAAAAAGATGTAATTTTTTAAAAAAAAAAAATTTTTATATGGATTTGAATGATTGTTTTGAATTCTTAGAATTTTGTGCATTTGATATGTACCTAAGTTAGTAGCGAGCGAAGAGACCTTGGTTTGCGAAGCAAACCATATAAGATTGCGTAGCAATTTTCGGGGGTTGGCGAGCGTTAGCGAGCAGGGGGCGCAGCCCACTAGTATTTATAATTTGTCTTCGTATCTTTGGTGTATCACAGAAAGAACACATTGTTAGTAGGAATAAATTGTACTAAAGTAATTGCACAAAATTTTAATAAATTGTGTAAATATTCCTGCAAGAAAAAAAAATTGGAAAGAAAAAGGATTTTACTTCCTCTATGTTAACCTACGGAGAATTATGCATTCGGAATTTATTTATTTGCTCAGTTAGATTTTATTTGTTAGTTTTGAAAACTAATTTTTTCCTACTGCTTTTCTACATAGTGTATGCAGTTTGTATCCATGTCTTACAATTAGATTAATATTTTGACTATTCATCTTTTGCGTGTATCTCAGAAAGAACACATTGTTAGAAAAATAAAACTGTTCAACCTTTAGTATTGATAAGTGGAAACAAATTGTCTTTGAATAGTTTTCCAGCAAGCAGAAAAAGGGTTTTACTTTCTCCATGCCAAACCTACTTAGAATTATGTGTCCGAAATTTATTTACTCAATTACTAATCAATATTTGAAATAACTTTAGTTTTATTTCATTCATTGATGATTTATTTCATTCATTCGAAGTCAATAATCTGTATTACAATATGGTCCTATATTTCTCCTTAATATTGCTCCATAATATTCAAATTGGACCACGTATTATATTACCGGGTATTAGCGTACCCCACCAAAGAAAATAATTATAGGTTTATTAGGGGGCACACAATGTGAATCTATTAATATATATATATATATATAATAGTGTGTTGAATAGCGGTAAAATGAGGAAATTCGAAGGCAATATTCTGTATAATAATATGGTCCTATATCTCCTTCTAATATTGACCTATAATATTCAAATTGGACCACGTATTATCTTACCGGGTACTAGTGTTCAATTAAACTAATTTAACTGAATTTCAAACTTTTTGGTTGAATTTTTTTTAACACTTGAACTTTGAAAGAGCTTCGAACTTTGAGGTATAAATGTATAATATAAAAAGATACTCATGTTCACTAAATGTATATTTTATACAGTATTTGTGATTATTTTGACTAACTATTCATGGAATTAGAACGTTGCGTTGCATAATTTCAGACGATAACGTATAATCTAAAAGAATACTTTTTTTGTCTAAATTCTCTATTGAAGGACTTAGAAGTAGTACGTGCTAAGACTATTTTATAACAGTAAATAGACTGATTTGAAGAACATGGTGTGTTCGATTTTTAGGTATGAAATAATAAAGAAATTTTTACATTAGAAAGTTTTTTTTTAATAAAAATGCTTTCTAAGGAGCTTCCAGATATTTCTATGTATTCAAAAGTTGATTGTCTCAAATTCCTTAAAATGTCACTAAACACGCCCTATAAAATCTTTGGATACAATACTTCAATAAGACAGTGGTTTCCTCGCGACCTACTATATAGTTACGATGATCCTACCCTTCTGCATATCTATATCAAAATTAAATATTTTTTCGCAGTAACGGAATTCCCTAATTCATTTTCCAGAAAGGGTTAAGATAAGTTCTAAATTTTTGAGACACCCTATACAAATCGCTTCGAAACATTATTTGATGTATCCCAAAATGGTAAGACCCAAAAATAAACTACGATTTGAAAAATAAAACGGAAAGTAACAGAATTGTAAGGCTTGCTTCATGCTGCTTAGGGAAACAGCTAGTAATAGAATTTGTCAACAGATGGTGTTGCTAACCGAAAGAAATTTTAATACAGTTTTTTATGCATTATGACAAACTATTGCAACTTCAATATTTGCAAGGATACCGGTGCCTATTAATTTTGCTTTCAGGCTGTGCCAAAATGTTGTTGCGTACAACTTAGTCTGAAACTTAATGAGAATATAATTTGTCTCTCAAGCAGAACACAATAAACCGTACGTTTCAATCTCGTTCGATTTTTCAAATTCATTTTTTGAATCATCGGTCATTTTTGGAACACATGATACTTGGTTATTTTTTTAACAACTACTTGAAGCATTATGGTCCCTCAACTCATCTACCACTGGTTTTGATCCTTTTTCCCGATGTTTATTACCAACTATTTACCTAATTCCATGCTTTTACTCCAATTCAATCCTTATTATGGTTTTGATCTTTATTCGATGCAAACTCGTTAATGTCTTTTTTTTTTCAACGAACTTCTTATCAATTTAATCAAGAACCTCAATTTGGTTAGTTTGAAACAACGCAGGCCAATATGATATTTAGCGAAATCTTTTACAGCAAAACCATTTATTTACATTCCATACCATCAAAAACTTTCTTGGAATTACGCTGTTTAAACATCAACTTTGAAAGGAATTGATATATGATCCCGTCTTTACTAATCTATACCTCGATAACAACTCTATACTATACGGTTACAAAGTTCTAAATTGAATTGCATTCTAAACCGAGGTTCGGCTGAAAGCAAATAGTCTCTCGCGAGTCCTGCATTCTCATGGTATTTGGGCATAACGTCAACACGAACATATAGACCGACGACATCACCTTTGGCGTTTATTTGCCCTGACAGTCCGGAATTAGTAATCCGGGAAAATGCAGTTACGTGGGAAGATTTCCTCCCTCGTGACATCTGCATCATAGTCAGCATAATCCATCTCTGGGATTTGACAATTTTGCATTATGAAAACACTTTCCGGTGTTACCTTGTCTCAGGAATAGTTTTAGTCTATGTGGAAAAGTATCCATTGTTATGGATATATTTTGTATGTCGTAATTCGAAATTATTATCCTGCCTCTAATTTCATGATGAGTTAACACTCATCATAATCTCTTAAAATAGTTTTGTTAGTTATTATTAAAAGTGTTTAAAACATTTTTCCACGTTTCAAAATATTATTTTATTACTTAAAATGTTATTGTACAAAACAAAACCCTATTTATTCACTACAAATAATGAGGCATGCATTTTTGTCATTGCTCTTTTCATTTTTGGCATACGTAGGTACAATACCCAACTTATTCACAGCAAATTTAACAGTTTTCTCAAATCTACTTAAAAATGCCCAAGAAAGTGCAAGAAATGAAAGTACCGATATGGTAAAGGTGATATTTTTTTACCATTTCAAAGGAACCTATGCGTTGGTTCTTATAAATGGATTTAATTTTTGGATGTACGATTTTAAATCTCGATAAATTTTAAATTCTAATTTATTTATCACTCTTTCCTATTTTCCTCCGTGTTTTCTAGTTTCATTATTATTCGGAATTAAATACGTAAAACTAAAAAACAGTATTTCTTTATTAAAATGTATTCCTATGATGTTACCTTATTTAGCAGCATTTTATGGTAAATTTATTGAACGCTCTGAGTATCTATCGCGGTTTTTCCGAATTTTCAGATTCAAACGCTCTTGTAGCAAAAACCGGTGTTTTCATGTTATTCGCTGGGTGAACAGTGTGTAGCATTGAAGTTTCATTGTAGTTTTACCCAGGGGGTTTACGTTTGGGAGGTTAAAGTGTTATCTTAGTTTATTAGCTGTTTTTACTAACCAAACTCTTTGTCGAAAAAACTTCAACGTGTTTCTGTAGCTTATAAAACTAAATTAAATTTTGAAGAAACAAAATTGTGGATGTAACTATGCCAAAAATATGCATCTTGTATAGCTAGTGGAAAATTTTGCTAATAAACTAAAAATAAAGTTTTTTCTTTGTTTAAAAAAAAAAAGAGAGAGAGAGAGAGGCAAAATTCTTAAAAGCTATATTTTTGTATTTAAAATGTCGGCTAATGCTGTTTAATCAAGTAATCACGTTTCCTCAAGGTTAAAATATCAGCTATTACAACAGCAACCTCGTCAATTAAAAATATAAATGATGAGCGTTGTTCATTATGTCAATGTGTCTCAGAAAGCCATATACCCAGCAAAAAATTAATCTTAATAATTAAGCTGGATCCATTCTCAGAATCTTCTTGTGGTGCAGAGATGCTCCAAGGTGGTTCTCAACTTAACTGTTATCAGAACTTAACCTGTTAAATCAATTTGACGTGCATGCTAAATGTCTATTGCAGTGCGTATAACATCCATATTCGTAATGTAAAATAAAAAACTATCATTGTCAGTCAAAATTTCAGTAAAATACTACAAGAATATTATTTGGTTGTTAGTTTCCTTCAAATTACCCAAATATTTGTATTTTATTTTGCTGGGCGGAGGAGCTCTCACGACCCGAAACCATATATAAGCCATGACTTCGTCGGTGAGCATCGGTGCTTTCGTAGTTGCACAGAAATCGCATAAATAATTAGCAGGGCCCATATTGGCAGTTTGCTCTACAAGAATCTAGTTATTCTCAAATTGAATACAAGAATCCGAAGCATTTGATCCAAATGCTCTCGCTTTTTTAAGCATTTGAAACACCGAGACGGACGGAAAAGAAGAAAAACTGGTAGTAAAATCATTGAATTTATAGCTGGGTTTTGTGAGAATAAAAAGAAGCTCTTACTATTTTCAGTTATTCACTATTCATTCCTAATTACTTAAGAGTAAAAACAGTAAAGCAGTAGCATTAGCTTTTATATATATAAATTTCGCACTTAAGCTGCTTAAAATTTAAATCAATTTAATACTCTCTCCCTTTACAGTACTTCCTATGACTAAACATAGTTATTTTATTGCACGAATATTTTGCCATTTCAATGGAGTTTTGTGAACTAGGTCACACTTAGAATGTAAATTTATTCTTTTTTTTCTGTGAAATTTTTAAACTTTAGAAAATAATAATAAAACAACATATATTTTCTTATTGCAGAAAGAAACATGAAATCAAATGAAAACTACTAAGATACATTTTACTTCATAAATATACTTTAAAAACAAATTTACTTCAAAGAAAATAACTAATTTTAAGGAAATATGAAATTCCGACGCATTCCAAATTGAATACATACATGCACGCGAGGATTTAAATAATTACGAAAGACATGGATACATGCAAAAGTTCTTTTTTACAATTAAAGTTAAATTTTCATGGTTACTCTTGGGGCATAATAAAGGAAATATGGTAATTTAAAAAGGAAATAGGCTGCTTCTCTTTCCACTCAATTACGCATCAAAAAATTTTTATAAGCCCTTAATTCCTAAAAAGAGAAAACGAAAAAGTCAATGTTGCCACTCTACAGATATGATATAATCATAATTTCATTTCAAACAGAGCTCCTTCTTTTTTCTTTACGCTTAATCGTTTGGGACAAATTTATCTTAGTTTAGAATACCAGCTGCGCTTTTTTAAAGACAGTACGACACCAAATGTAAATTTCTTGTTTCGTTTTTCGTCCAAACGTGTATTTCTCACTTACAAGGGGAAAATAAGACCAAAGAAAAACGAAATAAAAGAACGAAAAGAACTCGTAAGTTTTAAATTCCAATAATTAAGGTATCCTTATCACGTACGTTCGTGTTATGCAGAATGGTGGGGAAAAAATGGCAAAAAAAGAAGGAATTTCTTGTTCCACGGTCTTGCATCTCAAAATGGCATTTAATACGAGAAATCTTTCCTCATTAAAGATAGCGAGAGGGATTTTTCTACCCTACAAATCGCTAATGATCCGAATCGTACGAAAAAGCCAGGAACACCCTTGAGAAAATCCCAATAGAAGTAGGAATAAGATTACCCGTTCTGAAAAAAAAAATACTTTGGGCAAAGAAAATCCTACAAGGCCCAAAGTAATTATATGCAAATAAGGAAGGGTAACATCTAACTCATTTTGAAGCCCCTTTTTATTACATCTTATTTTAATTTTTATTTCTTGGTTTTATTTTATCTTCGCAACTTTTTTTTTTCTTTTTCGCTTTAATCCGAAGCGCGTTTCACCAACAGAAAGCGAAAGAATGTGACGAGGCGTAACGAAAAATGACAAATTTTATTATTATTATTTATTTTTTTTCGTTTTCGTTTTCTTAATCAGTTTTTATATACTTCACGCGCTGAAATTTTGAATTCCATTAGAATGTAGAAAAAAAAATTCTCGAGACCATCTTTTCAACCCTCTAAGAAGTCTGGGGACTTTGAAAGTAATTTTACTAAACTGAATGATATATAGTGGAGCTAGCTTATAACAAAAATGTAGGAACCAAAACAATTCTCTTAAAATACCCAAATTGGCGGAAATTATCCAGAATGGAAAATTTAATACGCAAAAATGTTCAAAAGGGATTAATTTTTCAAGGCATTCATTTATTCTGCTGAGTGTAACATTTGAACATTGCAACTGTTCGATGTGACACATATATCATCCCTAACCCCTTAATATTTCAACAAAACATAATTGCAATTTTTCTGCAAGCCCATATCTTCTCAGATGTAGATGGCCGTGATATAATTGCCGTTAATCCCAACTGGTTATTCATTATATGGGCAAATTATAACTGGATTTTTTCTCCTTGCACGATTTTTCAAAGGCTTTGTAATCACATGGAATAATGCTTTTTGGCAAATAATATTCTATTTTTATAAATTTTGTGAGTTTTCAATAGTTATTCATGACTGTTAGATGAACTTTAGCCACCACTCTCAATGTTTATTCCGAATATGTCGCAAAACGTCGATATGGAGAATAGCCAGAGTTCTGAGAAATTTAAAACATTTGAGGTCTAAATTTCTTATATTTAAAAACTTACTCCAATGCTGCATAATATAGGCCACAAAAATTTGCAAAAAAATATGAATACGGTATTGATTTTGATAATTTTCTAAGTGGAAAAATGTCGCCAAATTTTCGAAAATTTTATAACTTCTAAAATATGTTAGTTGTTTGTCCGTTCTAAAGCCGAGATAATGATTTACGGTAAGATTCTTACGGCTAGATAAATCTGTATGGCAAGATCGTCACGGCCTGATAATTCTTTTTAGCAAGAAATTATAGCTTTGCTTCAAGTGTTATAAACTGAGGCTTTTTATTTTCCTTGCCAAAGAGCTTCGAAAAACCTAGTTAAAGCTGTTCACGAAAGAAATGTCCATCATGCCAAGAGTAATCTAGACAGATGTAAAATCCCCAATATACGATGATCATAATATGGATAACGAGTTATGGCAATTAAATCAGTGTCCACCGGCATACGAGAATATGAATGTTCCAAGTCTCTTGATGCACGGAAACTATACCGTTTAAATTTTTCCATGAACTAATGTTAATTTTTTCGTTCAATTATTTATAACGTGCACACAGACAGATGAGCAAATAGCCTATGCTAATAGCCTTCGTAGACTATGCTAAGAGAAACTTCAAATTGTTTCTCTAAATTGTTTATTGATATACAATTTTTGAACAAGTTGAACTAAAGTGGTAAACTTTGGTAAAATAAACTTTTCCGAGTTAACAGGATTTTATGTGCACTTTTTAAAATTAAACCAGTTATTTATTATAATTTACTCGTAAAATACTGCAAGTAAGGATTCATAATCAACTAATACAACAGTGTGATTATCTGAAATTTTTAAATTTAAATCACTACATATTGTAACAAATATTTTGCTCATTATATGCATACTATGCCATATGCAATACATAAAAACACTATAAAAATTGTTTAGATCAAATTTCAAAACTAAAATAGAAAGCTGCTTGCATTTAAATTTCTACATATATACTAAATTGTTCTACAAATAGACTAAATGTTTATTTAAATATACTAAATGTTTCTACAAATGAACAAAAAACCTAAATTGTTTATGTTTTAGTTATAATTGTTTAATCAGTCATCATTTCTAAATTAATGCCTTTTGTATTATAAATTAATGTAATGAGCACCTAGATTTTCTGCTTTTTCCAAACTTTTAATTTGCTAACAATTTGGCATTGTAAACGTTGTCGTAAATGTCTGATATTCGGTAAATATCAACCTCTTTCGTTAAATGTCAACATTCACGCAGTCCCTCTTTCACCGGAAAATGTCGACATTTAACTGTATATGTTAAATAAAAAAGCTTGTTTATGATATTTTCCTCATACAATCATTCCATCAGAACTTGTTCGATATTGATATTTTGACATTGAATGTTAACAATGCAAGTGGGAAATAATGTTATTTTTAAAAAAATATATTTTGCATTCACCATCGGGGCATACTATAGGTAAGCATTTGCCTGCATAAAATATTAATATTGTATAGTAAATAAAAATTATAGCGACTATGTAAATATTGATATTCACCAGTCATTTAATGTCATAAGTCATGTCATAAGTCATAAGTCAAGTCAAATGTTATTCATTTTATCATTGATTTCTTTTTCAAAAAAATAAAAATTTTAATTATATATTTTAATTTGTTAGTTTAAATATTTTGTAATAATATAACAATTATTACTTTTCAAAAAGAGAAACATTGAAATAAACATGACTGTTTCTGATATTTACAAGAATTAATTGTTTAGCTTGTTAAAATAAAAGTATAAATAAATATACTAAAAACACACACTATTTTTCAAATTTTAAAAAGTCAAAGTTAACATATTTTAAATAATTGTCATATTAAATTCAGTTTACTAACGTATGATATGCAGTGGTAAAAATATCTTTAGTGTAAGAATGTAAACAAAACGAAAATCTTTTGCTATCTGTTTGTTAAAATAAATCTCTTATAATCGCAAATAATTCACTGAAAATTCATTTTATTCATTAGTTGAAAAAATAGTTTAAGATTTCCTTTAATGGCCATTAACATAGAAAAAACTTTCTTTGTTAAACACAATAATTTTCAATTTCTACAATTATACGCTCCTGCAAATTATTCTTACGCAACATACTAAACTCTTTAAAAATTTAATTATTAATTAAAAAGCCAAATTAACAATTTATTTTCTAAAGCATTTACAAAAATTGTATAAAAGAAATTCTAAATTATCTGAAACTACTGAGCTGTTCAAATCTTTAAAAATAATTTTTGTAGTTGATTAATAAAACAGAACAACAACAAAACAAATATGATTAAATATTTTCCACGATTATTATTTGAATTACTTATTTAAATATATCTTAATAATTCTTTAGTTTTAACCATGCCTTAGAAGTTTTTCTAAGTTAACGAAATGTTATTTATATTGAATTAAGGAACTTTAAAGGATTTAAAAAATCTTTCAGAATCGTCAATTATTTCCTTTCAAAGAAAATCAAAGTTATTTTTAAGTAAATGCAAGGTAAATTTTGACTTAAGTCAATACTTCTAATTTAATTGAAGAAATATTACAAATCTTAATGTCACAGATCTATAGATTTTTTTTCTAACATTTTTCCATTTTCTAAAGTAAACAGAATCAAAACTTTCCTTTGATACGCTTAATTGATGAATTTCTAGATTTTAAAAAGTAAACATCGGTCGGGAATACATTTTTTTAAAAGAAGGAAAAAAATACTTTACTGCGTGTTTACCCTGTTGTTATCGAATGCTAAATAAACTTAATTTTAAATTGAGTTTTTGGCTAAAATAAGCTTATTTAATTTTAATAAAGAATGTTAAGGAATTACTCAAGATATTATATTTCTGAATATTTATTGACTTTTCTAGAAAATAATAACTTCTCTAAGAAACTCGAAATAAGTTAAAAAGTAAAAACCAAGATCAAACAAATAAAAAATTCTTAGAGCTTAAAATCTAAATCTCAAATTTTCACTTTCCTTTTTGCGTTCTGTAAAAGATAAATAATAACGAAACTCACTTTTTTTATTTACAAAGTGATGTATAAAAAAAAATGGGCAAATATTTATTACTTTGAAAGACCGTGTTTTAACAGAATGTCTGATTTTAACAAAGATAAAATATTTCATGTAGCTCAGAAATGTAGTATTTTTATTCTAAAATTTATTTAACAGAATATTAAAAAAGAATATTACCTGATTCAAGTTTCCAATATTGTTTCCAGATTATAAATCGATTATAAATCAGGATATATTTGTTCCATATTTCTTTCAAAACATTCTACTATTCTAGATTTCAATTAACTAAAATATCAAAAATATTGCTATTACTTGAAGAATTGAAAATATAAGTGAACGCACAACATATTAGTTCAATTATTCAAACCTTGTTTCAAATTGTTCTTTGAAATAAATCTGGAAGTTTTTAGTCTATGTTTATTTAAAAGTGTTCTAGTATTTTGAATTTCGGTATTATAAACTATCAAAAATATAATAACATAATTGCTTGAAGATACGAAGATCGGGAATCACAGATTGCAATGGTTCATTATTTAATAGCTTCGTCGAATTGGCTTTTCAAATAAATTCGAAATTTTTGGATCATATTTAATTCAAAATGTTCCAGTATTATACAAAGAGAAAAAAATCTTAATTAAAAATCTTAAATTTCCGTTCGGCATAGTAAAACAATTGTGGTACAAAAAAACATAATTAATAAAGCAAAAATATGCGATAATTTAATTACTCATTTGATAATTTTTCCCTTAATTTGGTAACTGTCAACCAGAAATTCTTGTTTTCAAACTTACTGTCCTTCTAGCAGACATTTAATTAAAAAAAAATACGAAACTGAAAATTAAATTTAATCGAATTTTTATGCTATGCTCTCAGGTATCATGGTAAATTACCGCATTTACCACATTTTTTCACACATTATAAAGACATATTTTTTGTTAAATTTATGCAATTCATTACCAAAGTGCATCGGTAATATTTACCCAACTTTTTTTTCGTATTTTGATGTTTCCATAGAGCCTGAAATACGGTAAATTTTACCATATTCTGGTAGTTTTTGCCATTTTTTTCCCCTGTGTAGACTTAGGTAAAATATCAAAAATAATTTGAAGATATGAAAATAAGTAGACAAAAGTCGTGATGATTAATTATTTTAAGTCTATTAGTTTTGATAATCGCTGGGGCATTTACCACATTCCATGTCAGTGCGACCGTTTATTTGGTAACTGTTTACCAGAAATTCTGATGGCTAACATCGAACAAATTAGACGCGCTTAAAAAATTAGATTTAAGGAGCACGGTAGATGCATCCACTATCAAAAATACGAGAAATCATTAATTGCTACACATTGTTCGAATTTTGAGATTAAATTTAATTTCGACGACAAAAAAATTATTTCCACCCCAGTCACATCAGCTCATCTTGATGACCTGGAATCTTGTTTTATTTATATTAATGAAAATTATTTCCACCCCAGTCACATCAGCTCATCTTGATGACCTGGAATCTTGTTTTATTTATATTAATGATGGTTTCCTTGTTATCGGCATTATTTCCTCACCATCTCTCAATAGCGAGAGGAGATGCATTTTACCGTGATTTTCCCCTCTCGGTTACTTTGGCTTTTCTTATTCTGCTTTTCAATCTTTTTTCTCTCTCGCTTACTGAGATTTTTCTAGTTTTGTTTCTCTCCTTTACTTTCCCATATTTGTTGGCAATTTTACTTTCATATTTCTAATCACTTTTATTTCTTTTCATTCACGCCTGGCAAACATTGAAAATAGGCACATGTCTTTGAACGCTTGAAACATGTGGACTATTATTTCCAATTTGCATATTTTCATAGCGATTGAAGTTTTTAACCAAGCAATATCCTACCGCTTCCTTTTGTTGGGATTTTTAATTTAATATTTCAGTCCCGCTTCAAATTGTTGTTTTTTTTTAAATAAATTTAGAAATTTGTCATCCCTATCAATTCCGAATTTCAATTATTGCAGAATTCTGTATATTAAAATAACAAAAATAAAACAATTACTTGAAGAGGCAAAAATGGGTTATCAGAGATCGTAAGGGTTCATTATTTAACACCTGCTTCAAATTGGATTTTCACATAAAAATGAAAATTTCACTTACATATTTATTTAAAAATTTTATATTATTTCAGATATCAGTTAAGGGAAATATCAAAATATAGCAATTGCTTGAAGAAATGAAAATAAGTAAGCACAGATCGTGTTGGTTCAAATTGTTTTTTCAAACAAATAAGCACATTTTCGGCTTATTTATTTCAAAATATCTGAATATCTGTTTGAGTAGATATATAAGAAATTTAGCAACTGCACGAAGAAATAAAAACTTGAACATAGATCTTGGTGTTTCAATTAGTATGCTAAAGTTTGAATTATTTTTTAAATTAAAGATGGAGCAAGAAGCGCACTATCTCCCCCTTTAACCAGGTTTAAATTCTCAACTTTCTGCTATTTTCATAAACATTTATATTTATATATGTTTGTCAATTTAATTTATAGTTATTAAATCGTATCCTCTTTTAAAACTTATTTTACTCGCTTAATCAAACCTATCTTCAATAATACTTTATTCAGTAAAACTCAAACTTATTTTCCTAATTATTTTAGTATAAAGTAAATAAGGAATAATATAACTACAAGTTTCTAATGAAAACCAAACACCACTGCCTCCTTGTAGAATTAAACCTTTAATCTTTACATGCGCAAGATAAATACTGCTCAGAAACTATTCAAGCACTACATTTTTAAACTCTTCTACTCCTAGCAGCTAATAATACCCTTTTCCTGCTATAGACTTAGATTTAACTAAGATTCCAATATTTCTCCAGGTAAGTAATTCGCCAAACTTAACTGGCTTAGATGAAAACAAATGAGCTCTCCCGCAGTGGCGTACCTCCATCTCCACCGGATAGCATACAGAAAAGAAAAAAAAAGGATTAATAAATAAGTGCGCCGTAGCATTACTTCCGTTCAAGGCTTTCGTTATTGTGTTTTCCATTTAATGAATTAATTAACACGGTGGGACCCGCAGAGCGCAAATTAGCGTCTTTCGCGTAATTAAGCAAAAAACAGAAACAAGAAAAGGCACTACCAGAGTATGGCTTTCTGGGAGGTTCCAGCTAGTTTGTCTTTCCCATTGGAGTAAAGTATTCGTTTATTTGTTGCCATTCAAGTGCTCATAAATTCCAAATGATGCGCATGCCGTTGGTACTCGTGCTCTCGAAAGCAATCGCGAGGGAAGATTTCATGCATGAATTAATGTAATATTCGAGAATGGCTTTCGCTGCAGCATTAGGAGGAAGATAACAAAACTATGTTTCATACAGCTGAAAACGATACGTTTCAAATTGTTTTTGTTTTTTTTAAGTATTTGTTGAGAAATAATTATTGAGTTTGAATATCGATTTTTACTAAATAATATCACCTAAGTGTCTATAACTATGGTAACTTTTTACCAAACTTGCATCTTGATTCCGATCAACTACATTGCTCTAATTTTAACTGAACGTATTTATCGTTTATCGTGTCCCATGACAATGCAAGACTTTTCTGAGCGATACATACAAAATTTATCGTCATTTAACCACAAATCGGTTTTATCGTCACTCAAAACTCAATCCGTTTTAAGATTAGATAGAGTACTCAAATTTTAAATTAAACCTTGTGTTTGATGACTATAAGTTCTCTTTATTTCGTGACTGATAAAATCAATTTTTTTCGCGAAATTATAGCAAATTTAAATTAATTGTCGATAACAATTAGACCACTTCAAGCTTAGCTAGAGCATTAAAATTATATCTTAAGCACTGTTCTTGATTTTCCATCGTTTACTTGATCACTAAAAATAGAAGTTATCGTTATATTACTGTCAAAATTTGTTGTCAGTCAAAGTTCCGAATAGCTATAGGGCTAAAAACTTAAGCGGAAGTTTGCGTCTGGTGACAAAATTAATTTCAAGGATTTTCTGACCACTGCAGATGGAATTTATTACCATATTGTCGCCAAACAGACTTTATCTTCGTCTTCTTGTTTCAAGGCACTACAGCTTGTTACTGGCCAAGGCCGTCTCAAGTAGTCTTTTTCCCGCTGCTCCTATCAGCAGCAAGGTTCTTACAGTTTCCCTTATTTACTGTATGAAAGTCTTTCTCCGCCGAGTCAAGCCACCTAATTGGTGATCTTCGTCCTTTTCTGTTCCCTAAAGGATTAGTAAAAATGGCCTTTTTACTGGTTCATTCTGAAAATTAAAGCTAAAATTCAAATCATCGTAAGAGAATTCAGCAAAAATAGAAATTCCAGACAATTTCCGATTATCTAGATTACTCAAATTTAAACTGAAGCTCTGAGACAGATGCCAATACAAATTGCAATTTTTTCCTTATTGTTGCAAGCCATTATGCCATTTTATCGTTTATCGAAATTTCAACCACTTTCCATAAATAAACTAACGCATAACTATAAAGTCATCAAGGAAAATCCTTAAAAAGGAATACATAATTCTATTTTAGACAGACAAAAAATTAAGGGCGTGTTACTTTTGTAATAAGTTTCTTAAACAGCACTTCTAGAAAGTGATGCGCCCTATGTTTTTGGATTTCGTTTAAAATTCTCCTGTTTAGTATCTTTTTTAGCACATTTTAAAATCGTAGTTTTGAAATGTGTATTTTATTATATTTTTATCATAACTCTACGTTATTAGAGGGATTGAGTTTTAAAGTTATAAAAATATAAATATACATAAAATAAGTAGATCCAAAACTGAAAACTTCGTAATTTGTCAAATGATAAGAGCTTCAGAAATTAATGAGTTTTGAATTCATTAATATTATAATTTGTAAGTAAAATTATTTTCTACTATACATTCTTTAAATGATTCGTATTCATATAGAAAAAAAAACAGATTTCACGCCTTCTTTTAAAACGAATTCGACCGAAAATCATATTGCTTACTCTTTTAAAATAGTAAGCAATAATATTTTGATCACAAAAATGAATATAATAATAAAATTGTCAAATACCGAAAAGAATTAGTATTTATCAAAAAGTTTCTTTTTTTTTTCATTTTTTAAAACATGCATAAATTGTAATCACATTCTCAAATTTAGTTTTAAAAAACACCAATTTATCTTCATAAAAAAAAAACGTTTTTAAAATTTATAAATAAATCCTTAAACAGTGACAAATGGTCACGTCGCTTTGTTGCAATTAAGAATTTAATTCTAATCTAACTTGTCAACACAATTTATGAAGAGGACAGTTTGTCACTGTTGATAAGCACTCCCAAACCATGACCCGATTTTTTGCCCCCAACAAAAAAGAAAAACCCTCAAGAAAGAGGGATCTTTTTTATCTGCCATTATAGCATTAACATTCCCTTGAAAAACAGTAATGTCATTCGATAAACATGCTATCAACTTTCTTTTTCTTTATCCCCATTTCCCCCTCCACTCATTATTATATGTGATCAGAAGTGTCTTTCCGCTCTCTCGTTGTAAGACGAAAGAGATTTTCCATATGGCCCCAGAAATGGTTTAGAAAATGGAAATTGTTTTGGGAAATAAACCTAACTTCCATACTTATTATTCTTTTATACGTATGTGTTTTCTAAATGATTTACTTCTTTGAGTTATTTTTTTCTATTTTGTTGAAAACTAGAATTATTTTAAAATCTGTTTTTGTACCAGATCTCTATAACTATTAATTTTGATATTAAAAATGATATTTATTAGATTTTTCAAAAATCAAAAAAAATTAAAAATTGGTAAATTTTTAAATGAAATTTATTTACTGCAACAAGTACTAAATTTTACTGCCATATTTTTTTTTTTAAACTGAGACAATTACTGATGGTAAAGACATCATCATAGCAAAGTCATATTTTATTTTTACCTTTTTTGGAAGCAAATGCGAGTTACGCGATTAAAAACATCATTGGCTTCAAAAATATACTAATTGGAAATAGCAGTCGACATGTTTCAAGGGCTCTAGAACACGTGGTAAGTCTTGAAAATGGGCGTCTATTTTTGAGCGCTTGAAACATGTCGACTGCTTTTTTTTTCTTCGATTTATATATTTTTAAAGCGAATGAAGTTTTTTAATCAGGTAACATCTTACCTCTTCAGTTTCTTGGGATTATTTTTTTCTAACAAATACGAGTTGTTTATACTTCTCATAAAGTACTTCGTCTCGATATTTAATTCAGTGGTTGCCTTGTCCTCTTCTATGTTCAGTTTACAGGGTTAGTATGTCTTCATTTAGAAAGCTTTGATTTCGATTAAATAGGCTATAACCGTAAAGTGAAAGATCTATTATGAAATTGGATTTTAAAAAATGTAGGTTAAGTTTGAGTTAGATGGTTATAGGCGCGGTATGGTCAGTTTAAATAGTTCCGGTATTTTTTAATATATTGCAGCAGATGCTGTTTTGCCAGAAGCAGTTAAATTTGTTTATCAATTTTATTAAAAAAAATTACTTTCCGTTGCGTTTGTTTAAAAAAGGAACTTATTTGTCAAAATGTCGATTCATTCCAAATTATGTCTTAAATCTTATCTTTCTTTTTTTTTTTTTTTTTTGAGACGGAGTCTCGCTCTGTTGCCCGNTTTTTTTTTTTTGCTATTTGCCAAAAAAGTAAGCAATCACGAAATTTTCTAATGCATATAATAATATAAATATGCAATTTCGTGAAATAAATTAAGGAAAATATTAAAATACGTTAAGAAATTATTAAAACAGAAAAGTAAAGAAAGTTGGAATATTTTTTCCCTCAATCTATAAAATGTGATGAATAATGCCTCTTTTAATTGAAAAAATCTCACTTCTTCTCTTAAAGACCAGTTCAGCTCATACAGTTCATTACGGGTTAGATAAATCTCATCTCCCAACAAAAATTTTAATGAAAATGAAAAAGATATAAATCATAAGCAGGTATTCAGTTCAAAAATATAAATAAACGAATTGCCTTTCATCTCAAACCTTCAAGGGAATCTCATTTCATTTTTTCCTTTTAAATTACTTTATAATTATCGTCGTTATTTAAAGGAAAATTAAAAAAAAAAGAAAATGTATTATGGAATATACCGATGACGTTATGATGGAATGAAAGGGAATAATCAAAACTGAGGGTCTATCTGAAATTCATCGTTTTATTTTAATGATCTTACCCTTCTTTACGGAGTTTTAAGCATCAAAATTAATTTAAGGATTATTTAAACTCAAAATTGTAAGTTTTTTTTTAGAAATAATTTTAAAGAAGAGATTTATTCAGCAAAGAACTCAATAAAACTGTTTCGTTTCGTGTATGAAATAAGATTATTTAAATCGAAAATGTAGCTTGATTATATACTTTAATGCTGCGATTTGCGACAATTTTGAAGAAAGAAATTAAAGTTTTATTTTATCAAAAGCTTGCTGTAAGTAGAAAAGCGAAATTTAACTTTTTTTTAATTAAAATATTTTATTTTACAAGTGTCTTACTAAATTACTTACTTTTTTACTTTTATTGTTTACTTTATTACTTTTATTGTTGACTTTAATACTTTTATTACTAACTTTTGCATTATTTTCTTATTGTATATTCTCGGAAAATTCATTTCAATTGAATCATATTATTGTTACCTAATACCATAATTCAGAGAAAATTTGCTGCTACCCTAATGACGTATTACATATTTCTGATCAAGTTGATCCCTAATATATTCTAACCAAGTGCAGAAAATATCATAAGATTGTTCAACTTTAAAAAGAGTGATTATGTTATTAAACTTTAAAAAGTATAGTAATAATTTTCAAATTTATAAGAAAACAACATAGTAAACTTTCTGAAAAAAATTCATTTTTCGGTGGGTTTATTCTTTTTAGGGGACAAATATTTTATCTACTTTGGTGTTGCTGTTTCTAGGGCACTCGCCAATACCAGCAAACATGCTTGGTGAAACCAAGAACATTTAAGGCAGAGGGTGCGTTTCTTATTTTTCTGTGGCTCCATCTATGGCAAAAAGTACGATTTTAGCCATACACACTTCACAGCCCGTTTACAAGGCGAACCCATTTATACATCTATTCATTCATCCACAGATCTTAATTTTGACCTAAACTATAGAACGATCCATCTCCAATTCAGTACCCCCAAAGGTATGATTTGTTGTGAAAACTTGGACGACATTTTGACCCGACAGATTTAACGTGCACCAGTCACTATTTACTACACAGGGAATCTTCGGTTGGTGAATGATCGAACCCATCAACTATCCCGTCCCCTTGACTGCATTAAAAATTATTAAACCATTTTTTTTAAAAAATCGCCAATTTGGCAAGATATTTCTACCTAGATGAAAATTAACAAAATCAATGAGTAATGTATTTTTTCAAATTTTTTAAGACCAGATAATGCAGCGTAGAGATTACTTTTAAACATTAAAATATTCAATCTCAAATGCCTTTCGTTTTCAAAAAACTGCGATTTTTCTTCTTATTGACATTTTTAGAGTCACCGTAGAGAGCGCTGGCTAAACATTCATAACTATTACAAATTTACAGTCGTTATGAATATAACTTACTATTTGCAAACAGGCGCTATTTCTGGTGATGATAGAGCCTCTGACAAACAACCTTAAATGAATGCAAAAATGTATAAACCTAAGAAATTAAATTCTTTCTCACAAAAGATTTTATCTTTATCATTTTTTGCTATACTCAAATTCTTCTCCCACTTTTGTTTTAATAAAATCGCAATAAACAACCATAGCATAAATAGGCACGTTCAGTAAATTGGGGAATATTATTAAGTATCAGCAATTTTCTCTCACATTAACTCTGCGCTCAATCTATAATTAATTATAAAATGTACAACATTCTCATCGACAGGAATAATTCCTAAAGCCAGAAGGGACATCAATTTCACAATTGTCAATTTTAATTCCCGGCTAAGCAACGAGTTATAAATTGCTTTAAAGTATGCATGGTACAATATACCATAAGAATAAATTTACAAGCGCATCGAATCCATGTTTTAGTCATTATTGATTCGAAGTTGCAGTCTAATGCATTGCTAAATTACTGTCTCTTAATCTACTAGTAGACAGCTTATTATTAATAACCAACTAGTTAAATGAGCCTCGAAATATAAGCTTTCAGTGCATTATTTCGTTATATTCGAATGTTCACGTAAAATAACTCCGTCATTCATGAGCTTGTAATCATGTTATGCTTCATGATACATTCTTGAGATTTTAAGCACTCGTTTAATAGCTTTCAGCCATACAAAATTATTTTTGTAAATATATAACTTAAGTCAAGGATCTTATTGCAAAAAAAAATGTAAAAAAGAAATTTGAAGTTATAAATGAAAAATAAATTTAGAAATTTTAAGTAAAATTAGAAATTTTGAGTAAATTTGGAAATTTAACTCAAACTTGATAATTTTTGTAAACTGAAGACTTCATTGTAAAAAAGCGCCGAAAAATTCAAGAGAAAGTTAAGTAAATTTAGGACCACTTGTCTTAAATATCACTTTAATTTAAGTGACAGAAAAAATATTCACATTTAAAAAGATATATTTTAATCAAAAATATTTTGAAGTTAATCATAATTGGGCAATGCAGCTCAAATTTTCGAGGAAGCATATTAATTTCTATAATGAACTCAATGAAGCATCAAAAAATGTCTATGTGTCACAATAAGATCATCAACTATTAGTTTACTTGCCGCTATTGGAGACCTGCTCGGTCACCTTTCAAACTTTTCTAATACAACATATTAACTTTACTGGTAGCCAAATCGAATGCACTGCACAACAATATTTGAATAGCCGGCCAGGTGGCCGAGTGGTTAGCGTGCCTGACTGCGGGTTCGAATCCCGCTCTGGGCATGGATGTTTCTCTCTCTCTCTCTCTCTCTCTGTTGTCTTCTGATGTGTGAATGTATGAATGTGGCCCACCCTATGAACGGGTATTTGTGGTAGTGTGACGTGGTTAATGTTGCTCGCCTCCGTGACTTTGGTTCACAGGTGCCCACTGGGTAACGATAAATAAGCAACACTTCCGGCATCCTCTAAGGCGAAGAACGAAAGTTCAGTGCCTGCCGTTAATTAAAAAGAAATAATAAAAAAATATTTGAATATTGTAGTTCTACAATCCATCCTCCAGTAGTTAACTAGATTTGAACAATTATGCTAATCAAATTTTTTCACCTTCAAGCTATTACCCGTGCGAATATACTTTGATTTCAATCTTAGCTGTTTTCCTGAGATGTGCTCGATAATATCAAGTTCTTTACGTATTGAATTTTAGTAATAATTCTGAATTGTTCCGGTTGCCATTAAATTAGACAAACCACTGTATGTATGAGTTCGGCACGTTTCAGGATAGCAGGCAGCAGAAGAATTGAAATTATTTAAAAAAAAAAATCAAAAATATATCTTAAGTAATTACTTTCGTGGGTAATTTTTTATTACTATGGGGCTAGCCCCCTGTTCTCTCACGCTCGCCAACCCCGATGAATGCTTCGCAATAATTGCTATTTCTTGGCATAAAACAATTGAAATTATTCAACTGAAAATTTATATACTAAGAAAATCACTTGTACCTCCACGTCCCAATATTTCCCTGAAGATATTATTAAGATCTGTAAGTGAACATAAATCATTTTTCTAAGAAACGCATGATTGTTGGAGCAGGGAGTATAAGAACAATTTTATACCCAATATAAATCACTTCTTTTATGTAAGCAGCATTGTTTTTTTTATGATTTCACTGTAGTTCTCTTTAACCTAATTATCATTTATCACTGAATTATATGATGGATGAGTTATTTGGAAATTGCACTATTAAAACACTTTTCTGTATTTGGTGCACCTGATGTCTATCAATGAGCCTGTTGTTATGGTTCCGTATTTTGAAAATTTTAATTTAATAAGCGCCACGAGATGCCCGGGTCGAGACCAACCGACTCTCGACCCAGGTGCCACACCTGGGTTCCTTCAGTGAGTTTGAAGCTCTCCAAATACATTTTTTTGCATTTTTTTTTTTTATTTGTTGTCTTATGTAGTGTTTGCGTTAGATTACTCTTGGCTGCTCTCTGTAAACGTGCCAATTTGGCGATTAAAAAAAAGAGTAATGTCTAGGGTGCAACAACATTTTCATCCACAACATGATTTTATTTTAAGCATTAAATGTTTACTATTTAATTCAATTAAACTTTTTTTTGAGCTGTTAACAACAAGAGCTGGAATATTTTTCTTTCTTTTTTTATTTGATATCATATAAATATCTCTAACAATAAAATTAAGTTTAGATTTTTTATTCCAGGTTTACAAATTCCTAGCTTGATGGATTTCGATCGCCACAGAGCGCGCCAAAAAAGTATACCAACAAGTGATAATGAATCTAAATATTACTTCTCAGATATTGGCGATTTAGGTCGATCGAAAGAGGGAAAACAATTAAGGAGACGCAAAACTGCTGATGAATCCGACTCCAAAGAACCTTTTAAAAGTCGAAGCATTTCTGCGGATAAACAAACAACAAAATATGATCCACAAAATGAAAAGATCGGCAAAAAGCTTACAGAACGATTTCAACCAAGACAAGGTAAGAGTTACGAAATTTCTATCTCCCTTTTTATTTCATAAAATTGTTTATTTTTCAGTAATAAACATTATTGTGTTTTTGCTATCTATAATTAAAGAATGAATAGCAGACTTCCTTTGATTTGGAAGCTAATGCTGACTTTCGTTAATAATTACTAAGTATGTTCATATCGAAGGAATTGAGAAAGATTTTTATCGCCTCTCTGACCGGTTAACTTTTTCCTTCCTAATATCACGATGCCGACTGCGCAAGTGACTATTGGCCAGATAGTGATTGCGCATTGAGTATCAACACTATGAAAAATAAATACTGTAAATTCAGGGAAATTCCTTTGTTATTGATCGAAACCGTTTTCCGCGCAATGTATCGTCAAATTGAGCAAATGACTGTCTACATTGTTTGTTGATACGAAATTCGTCACAGCATCAGTGATAAGATAGCTACACATCTATTAACGCAGCAGTTCCCCTATATTCCCAGGAAACGAACTGCCCTAGATTAAAATAACAAGATATTTATTTACCATAAAACTGCCATAAAGTATCCTGGAATCAAATATCTTACCTTTATCTTCTATCATTGCAATTGGATGCCTGCAAGGGACGTCATCTTTGTTAAATCGTGACCTATGTTATTCAATCAGGTTTCACACATACGCGTGACTTACAGGTATATAATTAAATCTGATTTATATCACGTGGTTAGGCATAACCACTCCACTTCTTTTCGAGCTGAAAGTATCCAATGGGATACATGCAAGTGACGTAGATGGGTATCTCGATCCTAATTGGTTGTTGAAACGTGGCATTTGTTTACGTTAATGGCTGTTATTTCGAGCAAGCCAATCCCGTCAAGCATCAATTCTCTTAAATGATACATTCTGTATTTTTACACAGAGACACTTACACAAAGATTCTTACATAAAGATTCTTGCACAAAGTTTCCAATTCTTTCATTATATATTTCTTACTTAACACAAAGACAATTGTGAAGCCATGTAGAACATAAACAAACTAATTATGCATTCAAGTTGTCAGGTGCACAAAACAAAAATATAACATGTTTACAATAAAATACATAAACAAATAATTAATCTAAGGAATTATATTTCATTAAATTCAATGTGTGATACAGCACTGTATTTGATTAGCTACATGCTAATTAATATTCTAACTTATGTGGGGAAATTTAGCTCTACTTTAACACAACATTTGCTTACAAGCGATTAGTTGGTGATGACGTCATAGGTCACATGTGTGGATATAGATGGTCTTCTTCTTGCAGTGCAAGTACCCAATTAGAAACTGACCAATGAGGATAAATCTAAAAAAATTTTTGCATAGATAATTGGATACTTGCAACTCGAAAAGAAGACGATCACTGATACACAGACACGAGGCCTATGTCCTTAGCGCCAGCTGATTGTTTATAAACAATATGCCGTGTTAAAGTCAAACTAAATTTTTCCACATAAGATAGAATGTTAGTTAACGTGAAGTTAATTAAATACAACGACGTATCAGACATCGAAATTGTTAAAATATAATTTTTTCTCGTCTACGTCTTTCAATAAGCAACTTAGATTTTTTATTTCTTTACGTAGTTTATTGTAACGTTGATATATTTTTGTTTCGTGTACCTGGCAACTTCGATGCATAATTAGTTTGTTTATATTCTATATGTCTTCGAGCTTGTCGTTATCCTTAGCAAAATATGTAGTGAAATACTTGAAATCTTCGTGGAAGAATATAGAATGTGTCACTTTAGAAAATTGATACTTGCCGCGTTTAGCATACTCGAAATAGAATGAAAAGAACAGTTTTAACGAAAACAAATGCCAAGTTTCAACAACCAATCAAGATCGAGATATTTACTCTACGTCACTTGCATGTGCCCCATTGTTTTTACAAAAAGTATGCAAATAGAAAATGAAATGTTAAAATACTATTTTTTCAGATATAAAGTAGTACGAAAAGTTGTCTAATACAGTAGACGTTATATTTATCTGTTATTAGTATACTGAGTGTTAGGCAGTGAGAGCTGTAGTTAAAATTTTTCTCTTTTACTTCTAATAACAAGATATGAAATTCTCTTTTCTTTCATAAACCTACTTTCATTTTCCAAAACAAAAATTTGAAATCTATTCAAGAAATGGGTAATAAAAAACCACATATATCGAAGATGAAGTTATTATAACAAAGTTATTGAAAAAAAATGTTTTGTAAATAAATTATGCATGAACGTAGACTACATTATAATTAGCTAACTTTTTGTTTATTTTTCAATTTATTTTATCCTTTGTTGTGTCATTCTAAGAATCAAAAAAAGTTAAATAATGCTACTTTGTTATAAGTTCTTTAATATATTCAAGCCTTAATAAAAAAAAATTATAATCTTATCAATAAAAATTCTTATTCTTTAGTTAGTTATAATTTCTTTTCTTATAATTTTTCTAAGCTTTTACTTTTTAAAGGATTATTATCCTGAAAAAGGTTTATGACCTTAAAATTGATTCATAACTTCCCAATTAAAATTAATTAACATAACTTTATAATTTTTTTTATCAAAGAATGGGCTTGTAAATAATGGAATTTTTTAAATGTGCTTTAAAAATGCAAATACAACATTTAAATAATGTTTTAAAAGTAGCATTGTTTGAGTTGAAAGAGCGCCAAGAAATTTTCGACTTGTCTCCATAAAAAAGAAAGTATTCAGGAAAAAGCCATACTTCATTTTGCTCCGATGAAACAACTTCTTTAACGTTTCGTTTTCTACTTTTTTCATTTTCTTGTTCCTTTTTTATCTTTTTGTTTATTTAAAATTGCTTTTGATTACATAATTTCTCCAACGTATACTTGATAGTTCAGCGCAGAAAATGATGTATAGCATCATTTTTTCCATCTCCATAACTGTTTTTGTTGTTCAATGTTTACACAAAGAGAGGACAGTTAAGTACAAAGTTGGAAAAAATGTGTAAGAACGAATTTCTTCAGGAAAGAATGGGAAAAAAATTAGCATGAGAACCCGCTATGAAACTGGATTCTTAATTATAATAAATAATTCTTTTCTTTCTGCCGCCAAAACTAGTAGCAAAACAGTGCGCTGTGGATATGAATACGTAACATTTTTATTACTGTTTAGTTTTATTGTTATGAAAGCATTTTAAAGGTTACGTAAAAATTATATTCTTACTTAAAAATAATATTTTTACGTAGAAATAATATCCAGTTTATGTTCCTTGTTGTTTGCTTAAAAAAAAGATAATGGATATCATTTGCATAACAAAACTGTGACGTTTAAAGTTTTAGTTAATTAATTCAATATTTCATTTTTACTGAAATTTTTTTTTAAAATGCAATAATCTTAAATGAACGTAAGAAAAGCTAATTTTTTGGATGATAATAATGTTTTGTTGATAATAATGCTTTGTCATGCAATTTTGGAAAAGTTAATGAACAATTATTGTCTCTCTATATTGAAAAAGAATTTCAAATTCACCACCGCTGTTTTGGGTGTTTAACTTAACGTTGCAGTTTGTTTTGCGGCACAGAAATATAGAAACTTAGAAACTTGAAATTACGAAAATGTGCGGAACAATTTATTGGGATTACAATGGAATAAAAAACTCGACAATTAGTAATTACTTCGAGGCTTATAGAATGACTGTTAAAGTTGGAAAAAATGCTAAACGTGCCGCTTCACAGGTCGCAGGAATACAACTACAGAGTTGAAATTTTTTATGATGAAAAAGCCATATTTTTCATGAACTTAACAAATTTTTTCTGTGTATTTTTCATACATTTTTTTCACGTTATATTTTGTTATTCTGCACAAAATTAATAAGACTTACAGAAGTGTGCATAAAAAAGTTCCAGGAGTATGACGGAATAAAAAAAATTAAAGATTCGACAATTAGGTCTAGAATTTCCAAGTTCCTTACAAACTGTTCAATTTGCAAGGAAAAACTAGCATGTTTAATCAATTTTTTGCGCTCTGAAATGCAACTATAGAGTCAAATTTTGAAGTATTTAAAAAGCCATTTAAACGAATTTGATTTCAAAATTCCAATTTTTTCGAAAATTATTGTGTAAATTTAAGCGCTTTTTCTTGATTTTTTTTCTAATTTTTTTCCTTTAAATATTTACGATTTATTCATTGTTTCAGAAAATTTTATTTCTTTATTTTATTCTCTCGCTCTCGAGTACACGGCAATTAAAAGTAGCAAAAAGAGAGAGAGAGAGGGAAGGGTTAAATGTTGCCCGGCATAAATCTTAACATTCATATTGAATTCTGAAATAAAAAAACTTCTTATTGAGTGATTAAAACCATTTCCTATTTGAATTGTTAAAAGTCTAGTCAGCGAGTAAAATTACTTCTAATATATTCCTACTGATTTACACAAACATAATCCGTATCAATGAAGTGAACCGTGAACTGAGTTCGAATCCAGACCTGCCGAACACTCCCCGTGTATTAAATGGTGACTGGTGGACGTGAAATCAGTTGGATCACAAAGTCCTCCATGTTGCCATAGGAAATTATACTTCTTTGGATATTGTATTGAAGATTGATCGTACTCTGGTTGAGGTCAAAATGACGATCTGTGGATAAATGAATGAATGTATGAATGTGTCCGCCCCATAAACGGGTGTGACGTATGGATGTGGCAGGAGCAAATTCTCGGCCACAGATGGCGCCACTGAAAAACAAGAACAATCGTACCCCTTGCCTTAATGGCCTACGAGAACAGCTATCAGTTTTACCGTATTTTAAGACAGTTGTTTTGAAATGCCGAAATCAAACTGAATCATTTTTCTTCGCCAATTTAGATATTTTAAATTTTAAATATTAATATCTCTTAGAACTATTTTTCGCTGGAAGAATTGTTCCATCAAAACCATTTTCAAGAAATGTCGGTTAAAGCAAACTTTTCTCTCTCAAACTTTTCACATATTCATTAATTAGTACACGAGCGTCATTTCTCAATAGCTCAGAAAAATTGATCGCCATAATTTCTGGATATGCTTTTCGATTTCAAGCGATGCCGATTGCACTTCAGAAACGAATTTTCTTTGGAATAATCGATTTTATAGGAGATAACGGCAAAAGTGGATTTATCCTGTTCGCGAAATAGCAATGCTTCAAAGTTTTCAAAAATTATTCATTCCCATAATGCTTTGGAAGTTCAAACGATTATTAATTCGCTTCAGTTCTTCAATAGCGGATATGTAAGAGTTGAATTATATAGAAAATCGTAATTATAAATTGTTCGATTTTAGAAGAGAAGTAAGTGATTCAAAATTTGCATTGTATAGAAAATGACATTTCGCCTTTTAAAGGCTGTCTGTTTCAGAACAAAATTAAGGCGAACAAATGAAACATCAAAGGGAATCGTCCGATTTTTCGAAGGACGGTTTACTTTAAAGTGCAAGTTACAGATTAAAATATAAATGAAGATTTCCAAGTTAGGAATATCTTAAAACTTAATAACGATTTAAGAAATACAATTTAAAGAATATTTTTGAAACTTCCTATTTTCATCGTTGGCTGTCCTGTAATTTTTTTTTTGTTGCATGGTTTCGAATTTTAAACTATTTAATACTAGTTAAAGCATTATTATATTTAACCAAAGTGGTGGTAAGTGCAGCCTTACTGTTTTAATTTTTCCAAATTAATACTTTATATATTGTTTACTATCTAACAATATATAAAGCTATTTGCTATCAACAAAATGATAATTAAAATGTGAATAAGTAGAGAAAATTGTTATTTATGATTTTATATGAATACTGTTTAAGTACCAAAGCACAAATTTTTAAAAATGCAAATTGTAAACAGTTACAGAGTCATTATCTAAATTGCTTATCTTCAGCGAGATTATATTTTAGTAATAACTATAAAGTGTGGAACATAATGTTCTTCTAAATTTCATATTAATAATAAAGAAATTTTTATGATTTATTATGTTTGGAAACTTTACATATGCATGTATAATAGTATGTATAAATTCCCTAAACCATTACCTTATTTTTGTTTTTATTCCTTGCTAGGAAAAGTGCTTTGTTTTATTCTCAAAAATGCTTATATATTTAGATGGTAATTTATTATTTACTTGGCACTGTGAGAAATTAAAATCTGTCTCATAAATATTAAAATATTTTAATATTCCTTGTAAATAACCTCATTATCATTTTTCATTCTCATTCTAACCTAAGAGGGAGTCGCGTGGTAGAACAGTTTTATTAAAATCGCCAAATCACAATATTTATCGCCAACATTCCATGTTTGAGAAACTTAAAAATTCGAAGGTATTAGCTTAAAAATGTTTCGGGTTCTTTAAGAAAAAATAATGCTATTAAAGAAACTGAGATAACCATTAAAAGGAAGAGAGTAAAAGACGAGTGTGAAGAAAAAAAAGAAAGAAATAGTGAAAGCAACTTAGAGTGATTTCGCAATAAATCATCCGGGACATTCAGGAGATAATGGAGTTGCTGAAAAAAAATACGCCTCCTATTTTTATCTATTTCGTAAAAGAAACAGTGACGCTAAAACTGTACAATAAAAATATAAATTTTAGTTTTTTTTTCATTAGAACATTTCTTTATAAAATGGAGTGCATGTAAATTCAAGAATAATGTTTTATACATTATTCCTTGCAAGATAAACTAGTTGCGTTTTTGGTTATTGTGCTAAAAATTGTTCTTTTTTTTTAATTTTATTTATATTTTCTGATTCATGGAAATTATGAAACATAATATATATTTAAAATTAAAGCTCATTTTGGTTGGTTTTTTTTTAGATAATGTAAGACTGAATTATAAATATTTTTAATAATTGCAAAATTCTCATTACTTATAATATACGGGATGTTTTAAAAATATGAAAACAGTCGAGCGTCTCAAAAAGTTTACGAAATTGAGTCAAAAATTAGAAAATTTTCTCCTGAAGTAATTTAGAAGAATGCATTTTATTTAGAAGTATGCATATAATTTAGAAGTATGCATCCAAACTCGAATCCCCCCCCCAGCTGTGGAATGGGGAGGAAGGAACTTCAAAATCTTCAATAATGGCTTAGCCTAAATGATTGGTTCAGTTTTAAAGGGATGTTTACTTGCAAGTATATGATGTACAGTGCACAAAAAAAGACTGACCTGAATAACTTTTGATCTAATGATCGGATCTTCACGTACTAGGACTCAATCATAATGGTTAGAGAAAGTGAGCTCAAATATGCTAATTAAATAATGGAGACGATATTTTTTAGTTACGAAATCAGACACAAAACGCACTTTCTTTGAATAAGCATACCTTTTTTTTTAACGGTTTTGGATTTCTGACCCACAAAATATTGAGGGTAACCGAGATCTGGAAATATGGTCCCAATAGTTTGGTTAGGCGGAGCAGTTCAAAGTTTAGACCCCTTAGTGTTAATTTTATTTTTTTGCATTTTTGCCATATCTAAAGAAGTTTTTACTCAAATTGAAATTGTTTTTCCTCAGAATTAGGAAATTCATTTATTCAAAGATAATTCCACGCAAAAAATAACTCTTAAAAAAAAATATTTGTTTTTTTTTATCATTTAATTTAATGATAATCAAAAAAAATTAAAATATAAGGTACGCACAAATTTTTACATGATTTTAATTAAAAGTCATGCAAAAAGGAAAAATCCCAAAATGTTTAAATTTTATTAAAACAGATTTATCTCCACAGATTTAGTTTCCAATTCTACAGGAATTTAATTTGATTCTTATCATTTTATTCGATTATCAATGCAAATTTATTCAAAAACTATTTTATTTTCAAATTTATGCCTAAATTTTGGTAACTATAAAAATCAATTCATGTTTATCCCCAAATAAATTATTTAGCAATCATACGAAAAGTGAATTCCTAATATTGCTATATAATTTTAAGAAGTTAATTTTGGACTCTTTATTTTAATTGCATATGTTGACTGTTGACAATTTATTTTCCTGCAAAATAATTTAGCTTCCCTAATTTAAACTGCTGCCGTAAATTGAACTGCTATTATTACGTTTTTGATATTGATTGTTTTGATTTAGTAATAAATTTTAAGGCATTTTTTTAAAAAGCCATATTAAGATATGGCTTTTTATTATGATTTTTCGGTCCAATGAAAAAGCACAAAACAAAAAATATCAATTATCTTTTTAGGATTTGTAGATATTAAACGTGTCATACACATTTAGAAACCAAAATTTTGTATAATTAACTCTAGGTTTACGGGACGCGTCATTTTAACGCATTTCGAATTTCATAAAGAAAATTACAAAACCCGTTTACATTTTAATTTTATCTCTTGTAATGACTTTTATCCATTGATCGAGATGAATATATATTGAAGTCTATTTTCTTCAAAAGCGTTGAAATTGTGAAATTCTCTTTGTGGTATACTTATCTGTACGGATATGCGTCAATTTGACGCTATCGTAATTCAGACAAAATTTTGAGTAAACATGCAAACATCACATCAATAATAAATAGGAATGTACCGACAATACTTCGATCCGTTATCCGATATCGTTATCAGAAATGAAACAAGCGATAAACAACTGTTGCTGAAAAGCAATAATAGAAAGAACAAACGCAGAATGTCAATTTATGTTAGAGTGTCAGATTTTGAAGGTTTCAGTTGCTTAGTTCGAGTATTGAAAAATAAAATACTAGAATATTTCATAAATATATATCTCATATTTTCATCTTTTTCTAATAGTATATAATTACATTGCTTTCTTAGCGCAGAGATGCCAACTGCTCCAGGCGCGCCAAAATAATTTTAAAAAAAACGGTAAATAACTACTAAGTAACTTTTGCAAATATAAAGGGGTGAATTATATAAGTCTACGAATTATTTAGAAATAGAGGTGGATAAAAATCTACTAAATTGAATTTATTGAACCAAGAATCACAACTGATAAACTACCACTTTAAAATATATGTCTGAAGCAAGTTGGCATCTCTGTGAGTGTTGTTATATGTATTCGTTCATGCGTCAAATTGACGCGTGTCCGTAGTATATAAGAAACGTCCGTAAACCTAGTGTTAAATATCTTAGAGAATTTTTTAAAAACCCATATCATACGATTTTGGAGTCTAATGAGAATGCGTTACATGGTAAGACGTCAAATGTCTTTTTTTATCTTTTGATGTGTAGAGATTTAATGTGTAATACATATTTAGAGACTAAATTTTTTGTTTAAAGCAATAAATTTTAATGCAATTTTTTTAAAGCTATATCACATAATTTTCCAGTATAAATATAATTCCTAAGAAGGTAAAACGTCAATTATTTTTTAATGATGTGTAGAGATTTAATGTGCAATACATATTTAGAAACCAAAACTTGGGATACAATTATAAATTTTAATGATTGATTTTTTTTTATAAAAAACCATATCAGATGATTTTTCGGTGCAATGAAAAACCAGGAAAAGTAAGATGTCAATTATCTTTTCAGGATTTATAGATATTAAATGCATAATGCACATTTAGAAATCAAAATTTTCATTTAAGTAATAAATATTAATGCACTTTGTTTAAAAAAAAAACATATCATGTGATTTTTCGGCCAAATAAGGAAGCAGGAAACGTTAGATGTCAATTATCTTCATAGGTTTTACAGAGAATAAATGTGTACTGCACATTTTGATACCAAAATTTTTATTGAAATAAATTTTAATGCATTTAAAAAAAAAGCCATATTATATGATTTTCGGGCCAATAAGAAAACAGGAAGCGTTAGACATCATTTTTTTTACAGTATTTACGGAGAGTAAATCTGTAATACACATTTAGATATCGAAATTCTTATTGAAAGAAATTTTAATGCATTAAAAAAAAAGCGGCATATTATATGATTTTTTTGCCGATTGGAATGCACTAAACGATAAGACGATTCTTATATTTTTATGATATATAGAGATTTAGTATATAATACACATTAAGAAACCATAAGTATAAATTATATGACAAATTTTAATACATTTTTTTGAAAATCNCAGTATTTACAGAGAGCAAATCTGTAATACACATTTAGATATCGAAATTCTTATTGAAAGAAATTTTAATGCATTAAAAAAAAAAGCGCCATATTATATTATTTTTTTGCCGATTCCTGAATGCACTAAACGATAAGACGATTCTTATATTTTTATGATAAATAGAGATTTAGTATGTAATACACATTAAGAAACCATAAATATAGATTATATGACAAATTTTAATACATTTTTTTGAAAATCTATATTATATGGTTTTTCGGCCCAATGAGAAACTGAAGGACGAAACTGAAAGACGTAAATTATCTTTTTATGAAACATAGATATTTAAGGCCACATTTAGAAGCCAAAATCTTGGATTACGTTTAAAAATTTTAATGCATTTTTCAAAAGAGCTTATTTAGAAGGCAAAAGTTTAGATAACAACGTATATTTTAATAAATATTTTCAAAATCAATTTCGTGTGATTTTTCGATCCAATGAGAGTGAAAGAAAGTTATCTTTTTAAGATATGCGAGGATTTAATGTGTTATACACATTTAGAAACCAACATTTTGCATGAAGTGATAAATTTTAATGCATTAAAAAAGAAGCATTGAAACATATTGTTTCGAAAATGAAAGATTTCCTTACTGTGCTACTTCTTACACATTCGTCATGAGTATTCCAATTTATCACAAAGAAGTCCAAAAAATTATAAATCCCATGCCCTGGGCAAAAGATCTGAGCGGGAAAATTTATTCGCTTTTTTCTCGTCTGCTTCAGAGCTTTACAAATGGATGTTTTTTTGTCGTTGATAAATCGTTCCACAGAAGAATATAAATTGCACAGAAGAAGTTCAGACTGAACTTTTTCTCTAGGTTATAAGTGTTAAAAGTGGTGCTAGGTTTCAGACATTTGGTGAAATGCTTTTCGATCTTATTTATAAATGTTCGGAAAAGCAATTCTTTACGACAGGATAGAAAAACGATCACCGTGCTTGTATCAGCAAAAAGAGATTTAATTTCGAACTTGTATTGTAAATTTTAGAAGAATCCTGTGGAATATTTTGGAGATTTTAATAATAGTTTTTGAATTTAACTATAATTTTTTAATAAGTTAAAATTTATATATATTTGTTTGGTTTTTAAAATTATAATGTGTGTTTTCAGAATTTCATATTCATACTTTAAAACTGTCAATTTATCACTTTTTGAAAAATTTTGGATCTTTAATTTCTTAACATTTAATTGATGTCAGTTTCATTAATTCAAATTGAAAAAGAAAATTATTCGTGTTCAACTTTCTCGACTGAAAAACGTTTAAGTTTCCAAACCTATTGAGTTTTACATAACATGAATTTTCTAAACCCTAGTAGTATTTTAAAGCAGTTATATATATTTTTTTCTGGAAAAATAACATGCATAATGAATTCTGCTCTTAAACTGTATGGAATTCAATTATGGTCTTTAGCTCCTTTCTGAGATATGAATTTCTAAATAAATAAAATACTTGATTCAGTAGTTCCCTTTAATTTAATTCTCTGTTATGCGAGAAGAAAATTTTTAAATTGTGAAATATATGGCCATTAACTCGAAGTACAGATACAAGACAACCGATACGTTCATTTCGATGCTTCCTTTATTTAGTCAGATTTATCAAATGAAGTGTATTCGGTCTCGCGACGAAATTTTCTCGCATCGTAAATCATTTCTACGTTCCCTCTTCTCTTTGCACAGCTCTTCCATATATCTACCCTCATTTTCTCGAAATGAAATCGATTAATTCTAAACAGTACCGCAGTTCTAGCAAATTGAGTCATTGTATCTTCAGATTTTCCAGACTCGCGCTTTTAGCTCAACTCGACGCAACTCTAGAGAATTGGCCACACCGACTTTTATGCGAAGTAAGTTTTAGCGTGGCGAAAATGGCAACACTTCAGTTGCTGCTATTAACGGTCGCTAGTGAATTATCCGTGGAAATGAGAACCAGAGAAACTGAGATTTATTGATACAATGCATAGATTCGAATGCTTCATATATATTTGAAGTTTACGAACACCGCAACCTTTTCTGGTTGACTGAAAGGATTTGGATTTAAAGTTCTTGATTAAATCAGAATTGTAGTCGACAAAATGAACACAATACCTTGCAGAGATTTGGGTAGGTTGTTTACGGTTCTTGCAATTAAATTTGTCTGATACATTTCAAATTTTACCGATTAGATGGTACACCTGACCGAAGATCAGAGACAAAGATATCTTACAAATTTCTCATTAACAATTTAAATGTAAGGTTGTTTGGAGTACAAGTTAAAGTGATCTATAGACCATAAAGTAACTTATCCTATTTTGTACGATGAATGCCGCAAAACGAACTTTTATTACAGTTACTAATAGAAGCTTCAATTATAGATTCTGTAATCCTGACCAATTTTGTGTAACAAAGAACGAAATATTTAGATTTTATGAATTCATACTCTGATGTATTTTTAAGAACCAATGTACCCATTTACTTGTCCGAAAATTCTCAAAATTTATCCTGTTTTTCATTCAACAAAGTTGTACATGAACTCAGGCTTATGAATAAAAAAAAAGTAAATAAGACGGATGGCAGAAATTGAAAATTTATACGACACAGCTAGCAGAGAATAAAAAAATCATAAAATGCATATAACATAGAATAAAAAGTAAAATAAAACGTGGAATAACACAGATAAAAATAAAATGAAAAAATACTAACGGAAATGGCAGAATACGGGCAATGAATAAAGTTTATAGGAAATATACGCGAATAGGGAATTATAGGAAAATATAAACGTAAAAATTGCTGTACTTTGTTAAAAATTATAAAAATTAATTCAAGCGTGGCTGCATTTAATGTGTAATCTTAGAAACCACATAATTGTATTGATTTTTTAAATTCGCAATAATTAAAAAATATAAGAATAAAAAATAGGCGCAAAATCCAAAAATATCTCTTTTTAGATATTTTTATATTTTTGCTTATTACTTATAATTAAATTTATGCAAATTTTGCTGTAAAAATGTATAAAAATTTTAAAATTTTTCTTTCATAAAATATAAGTATTTCCAGAGTTTAAGTAAAGTGAAAAAAAATTCTTTCCTATTCAGAATAAGTCTGAAAAAAAAACTCTTTACCTTACTTTTAGTTAAATATTACATTAGATTTAGCGTTCTTTACTGTTATCGCTAATTGCCCTATGAAATCTTCATCCAAGATGAGTTTTCAAGCGATAATCAAACAATCTTTCTGTCTTTGTTTCACACTATTATAAAACGTAACAGTATAAAATTGGTAATATCTGCTTGGAAAAATTATTATAAATTACTTAACAAAAACTATTGTAAAACGTTGGAAAGTAAATTTTTAAAAATCAGGAAAAAAATTTTGGAATTACTAGTCTTGTGCTAATAAAATATGCTGTAAAATGGATCAATGAAAGCGATCCTCTTATTTTTTACTCGTTTATTATTGCAACCAGTTTCAACTAAATAGGTAAACTTTCTCCCGATAATGACATCTTTTGTTCTATCGATAAGTCAAATCTTAATCATTCTTCAGGTTCATTAACTGTGTACCAAGACATAAGTCATTCACCAAAGATAAGTCAAGTTTTTAATGAAACTAAAAGGAAACTTATGTTACAACTAAATTTAGTTAGCTATTGTATAAGAAATTTACGATTTCTTGCCTGCTGTGTAAATTAATTTTTTTCATTCTTGTGTTTTTTGAATATATGTTTCATTTTATTGGTGTGAAATAAGAATAATTATAAATGCAATTATAAATGAAAGTCCACCAAGATTTAATAAATAATTGAATGCTGCATGGTTAACTCATTAATGACGTGTTGCTGATATTTTGATGTCAAAGCTTGCTCCATTAAACTTCTCCATCTACAAGCACCCTATCGTATCGTAAACAAAATCAACTTCTCTCTGAATTAAACTTTCACTAGCAAAATCTATAATATCAAGAAAAAAATGATTAATTAGCAACGGACAAAATAAAAAGAAGATGTATAGTTTTTTAGAGGTTTTAAAAGAAAAATATTCCTCAAATGAAATATGTAATCAAATAAATAACCGGATGATGAATTGCTGATTCAATAATGACATATAACTGATGTCAAAACTTCGCAATTTTCATTAAACTTCCCCTGGTACCTAGCTGATTCATAAGTGCTTAATTATGCAGCACAACAATATACTGCTAGACAAAACAATCCACTTTCTCCTCAGCATTTCACTTTCTCGTGCGATTTCTTTGAAATCAAAAAAAAATTTGATTAATTAGGAACAAACAGAATAAAAAGATGCTATATCGTTCTTTAGAGATTTTAAGTGAGAAAATGTTCACTAAACGAAATAAAAGTAAACAATACCCTAGAAATTTCAAAAGGTATTTTGCTTCTCAAAGCGCTACTTTCTAAAACAACTAGATAATTTGAATTTCCTGTCTTTACCAGTAGGCCGTAAAAATACCTTCATCCCTGCTGCTTACAAAAGGTCTGTCTAACAAAGAAAGAACAAAGAGATTTCTATCGCTGCGCCAAGGGAAATTCCTTCCACCTTTAAATTAATGGCGCATGACGCGGTTCACCATTCCCTCTAAGATAGAAGCGCATTCCCGATTGATCAGGTGACAACCAACCCACAATAGCATATACCCAGTAAGTCATTAAATATAGGAATTCATAACTTTTAATTTATGCTCTGACCTAACACAAGGGCCATCTTCGTTCCACAGGCCTCTTATCCACTTGCTCCAGAAGCTACCAGGAACCATTTCCTCAGAGAGATTTCCATCCAGTTCCAGTTAAGAAATTTTATCGATTCCTTTTCCAGGATGGTTTTGTACCACGGCATCAAAATGGTCGCCAGCTCATTACCTTCATTATTATTATCATTATTATTATAAACGGTTGTGGATGTGAATTCATCGCTAGAGCTGTTAAGTGCCTTCGGAGTTTTCTGGAAAATCACCCCCTCATTGCTCTTTATATTATTCAAATTTCAACTTCTGCTGGTCTGATAATTATTAATTTTCTCCCGTTTTCCGGGAGCTTTTACGTGTGCGAATGGCACTGATATTTAACCTCGTAGAGTACTGCCGGCTGGATGTTAATTGATAATGAAGCAGTAAATGTAAATGAGGCAGGTGCAGATTTTAAAGGAATACTTCAGTTTGCATACAGGTAGCATCTTTGATTCTGTGTACCGTATTAAATTTTTCAAATAATTGGAAAGCTCATATCTTGACTTGTGAAACTGTGACGGGTACTTTTAAGATAAGGGAATAATTTTGCGGAATGCTTAAGCTGTTTGAAATCTTAAATTTTTATTAAATTACAAGTAGTATTAAATATGTTTACTACACTTATTTCAAATTGCATTATATTTTGAAAAAACTCAAAATATGTTTTAAGTTTCGCGTGAAAGTATTCGAATTTTATTTTAAAATGTTGCAATAATAATTTTGATTTAAACAAGAAATATATGTATACTGCATGAACTACTAAACAATATTTTAATGTTTAAAAATAATTACTTATATGTTACAAAGAACTTTTAATCAAAGTTATTCATAACGAGCTAAAAAATTTTTTCATTATAACTTATTTAATAGAACAGTGTACTTATATATTAAACATTTATAAACCTTATACAAACTCAAATGGAAACAATAATTATACAAAAAAATTAATATGCAATATAATTATCTTTTTTTTTTCTAAAAACAAAAAAACATTAATATATACAATAATCATAAAATTTCTATCTAACTTATTAAATAGAACTTACTAAATAGACATACATTTTTAAATCATTATGGTTGGATATAGCACACAAGTTACAATTATCTCAAAATAGTTTTGTATGGTAGCGCGCACAATAGTAACATCGTAGAATATTTGCGAATAAGAAAACAAAATGGTAACTGAGTATGCCTGTATTTTGTAACCATTATAGAAGAGTTTTCTATGACAGGATACAAAAGCTTAAAATAATGGCAGAATAATTTAATTTGAAAGAAAATAATTGTTTAGAATTACCGAAAAATATTTAAACTACAGTAAACACATTAGAAGAGTTCGGATAATTCCAGTAATTACGGTCAACTGAGATATTTGAATCTCTAATTATTTAACGTTTATTTTTTATTTACTTATTTTATTTTATAATATAGATATTGATATGTAAAGATGAGACAACGATAGTTTACCAATATTAAAGGGGGATATTGTAAAATAAATAAAGTTCCGCTACGAACAACAATGAACGAGTTTAATTACGGAATTCTTCATTGTAATTTCTGTTGTAGTTGTTTTTAATGCCACTTGCCAATACCAGCAAGCCAGTGCTTGATGAAACTAAGCAAATTTAAGGCAGAGGTTGCTTTTCTTGCTTTTCATTGGAGCCATCTATGGCCAAAAATACGACTTCAGCCACGCACACGTCGCTGCCCGTAAGTTTCTATATATTAAAAAAAAAACAAGGAATAAATAAATATATAATAAAAATAATACTATAGTTAAAATATCACGAAAAATAAATCCATTGAATTCAATGCCTTTGAATTACAAAACTATTAAACTAAACTAAATTGTTCTTATTATAATTATTATTGAGTTCAAAAGATTAATGATAATCAATCCAAAACATTTCAGCATAAAATATAAAATTAATCCAGTCCTTGTTAAAAACAGACCTTATTCCCTTTGCACATTTGCTTTTAGTTAAAGTAAAAATCTTGATAAACTAACTTAGCTCTATTATAGTTTTAAATGAATAGCAAAACAATTACAACATATTTTCTCTTAAATAGAACTTTAAAAAAAAAGTCACTGAAGCAGGGCCCATTTGTTAAAATACTATTACTTCCCGAAGAAGCCTTATTTATCAATTTTACTACTGGTATTCATTAACGACTAAGATGTTTAAATGAGAGACAACTAAATGACTCTTTGGTAAAGTCAAATTTAAAGACACTGGAGGCTTTTATCTCAGAGAAGATGTGAAATCAGTGAGAAAATTGCTGTTTCCTTCTCATTCTACAACTCTATTCGTCTTCATTTTAATTTTGCTTAAGAGAGAGAAAAGAGGACTTAACTTCCTCTTCAACCTCAATAGTGAGCCGAGTAAATGTTAACTCCATCGATATTTCACTGCTTAGAGAACTTCCGCCATGACAGACACGGAGTCTAATTTACAAGAAGTGTCGATAATCTCGAACCCTCTATTCTCTGGGAGCGATACGTTTGGGAAAAATACCCTTCGAAAATTTAAATAGCAGCCATTTGCACCTTCCTCAGCCTTGACAATGTTGAAGTTTAAATCCACCGTGGAAAAGCCATTACTTTGGTAATGGTCGTAAGAACATAGAATGGACTTAGTTACGATCAACAACTGCAATGGCCATTTTGGACACAATGGAGATTCGGGATGGAGAAAAATAGGATAAATCTGTAATGAGTATTTTGTGCTTATTCTCAATTTTCTCTTTTACTTAATTTGCTTTTTTTGGTCATTGGTGCTAATGGGAAATGGACGTAATGGTGATATATTTTCGAATAATGGCTTAGAAATTCTTTCAAATGGAAAGTGACTTTCTTAATGGTACAGTTAGATTACTTTACATTCAAATTACAACTCTATAAATGCAGAATCTTTTACCCTAAAAATTGTAGTTCTGTTTTCAAACCTTTACTTGTTGCTGACATTTAGGGTTTTAGATTGCTCTGCCGGTACATCTTTGTATCGAAAATATAATTATGAAACAGCTATTAATTTTCATTCAGTATTAGTTTTATCAAAATGCAAACACTGATGGACAACAAGGAAACTCCGAAATATGTCTTACTAATACGATGTGTCGGATGACTTTGTCGTTAATTGAACCTGAACAATGAATTTGTTAAATATTTCAATTTAATCATATATT
Organism: Parasteatoda tepidariorum; assembly: GCF_043381705.1. NCBI lineage: Eukaryota > Metazoa > Arthropoda > Arachnida > Araneae > Theridiidae > Parasteatoda > Parasteatoda tepidariorum. The sequence continues at coordinate 94,101,165 of NC_092207.1, forward strand.
TTTGATAATTCAACAAATATATTTAATTCATTAAATAACGATAATAAGATTACCATTAAAATAAAACTTTCTTCAGATTTAAGATAAGTGTCTGAACTCTTTTAGTAGTATTAAACAATGTTTCCTATAAAAACCTGAGGTGAGAATGTAAAGTCACAGTTTAGAGAACAATACTGCCTAACCTTGCCTACATTATGTCTCTCAGCTAAAAGTGATCAACAAGCCTCGATGAACTATGTTACGTTATGAAATACTGTAGCACTACCAACCATTTGCTTATTAAATAACTAATTGACAATAATACATAATAGGATATATTTAGACACAATTACTGTCTAGTCTAGATCATATTTAACGCAATAATTTATTTTATGGTTCAGGCTTGTTACATAAATGTATACAAGATATCTTGGTTATATTAAGTTCGTCCATGATTCAAAAACAAAATATAGTAGAATTTAGAGAAAAGAGGCTAGCATCTTTGTTCCTCTTGTAATTATAAAATCAAAAAATTTTAAAAAATTCTAAGAATACATTGAACATAAATAATTTTTATTTGAAATACCTATAATAACTCGTTTCAAGACATATTAGTTTCCTAAATTGCATCGATCAAACTATTTTTGATACTTTCCAGATAAATGTGCTTTTTTTAAGAAAATCAACTTTTAAAATTAATGGAATTTTAACTGTCGTCCAACCCTCATAACACAAAAATCTCGAATACCATTTAATTTGAGAAAGTATTTTACTTACCTCCATTACAAATAAAACGGCCAAAGGAAGAGAATTTAAGAATCACTGAATCCGTTATCCGTATAGGTAAACGTGATATCCAGAGGAAATGTTTAAGAATCGTCTAAAATTTTCAAGCTGGCAGCAAATAAATGTTGGCACACTTTCAAAACAAAATAGACTGAAAATCCATAACCATATTCAAATATGCCATCACATCGGGAAAAAAAATGTTCGCTTCTCTCTATTCCCAGTTGGGCTATACCCTTTCCCCATTTGAAAAGTGCATTGAAATGCAAACAACGTACCGGGATAGCATACGAAATCTGGCACCACAACCATCAAATACCCGGATCCGTACAAGTCGAAGACGAGCAAATACGGTTATTCGTATTCAACACCCAGTTCTGGAAAGCGACGTGGAAAAATAAATGTACGGCGAAAACTTAATACCGTACTCTTACCCTCCTTCTCAAAACAGATAACCTAAGACAAATTTGTAAGTTTTACTTGTTTCTCTTTGAAAATCCTGTTAAATTAGGTGGCTGTGGCGTTAGAAGTAAATGCCCTATTTAACAAGTTTGAGCACGCTGTTTTCAGCGCCATTTTTATCAGCAACGAAAGAAAGAAGCCATTTTGTGGACCATAGAATCGTCTGCGAGTAGAAAACGAGCACTAAGCCTAACTGATGAGCGTTACTAGAGGAAGTGATTTAGGGACATCGGATATTCGAAATTCTTTCTAAACCCGTTAGAGAGTAACGAGCTACTTTTAGAAGAGGGGTAGGATAAAATGTAGCATGAACTTTAAAAGTTGAGATTCTTTGCCCTCAGAAGGCACCACGACCCACCAGAATTTATGTATCGGCTCTGAGTGGCTAAAGGTTTCCGAGCAAATCAAGAGATCCCTTGAAATCAGAGGAATTTTACCAGAAATACTTGTAATGTGGGTAAACAAGGAAAATTGTTTGCGCATTTGGTAGAAGTGGATATAGTAAATTGCATGAGCAGCGAGAAAATATAATTTTTAAAATTTTTTTCTAGGAATATTAAATAAAACTTAAGAGAAAGCAGTTATTGTATGTCGTTCTTTGTCTCTGTATATTAGTCTTTCATTTTTATTTGACTGATAGGAGATTATAAATAAATTAATGAGTATGAAATAGTTATATCAAAAATCAATAGTTCAGTGACAGATAGAAAACGCGAAAAAAATTATCATATGTAGCATTTCTTTTGGGCATGGTAAAAGAAAAAAAGATTTTTTGATCCAGATACTTAAAGACATAATCTAAACTAATCAAATATATTGAGATTACTCAAAAATAGAGTTTTTATTTCACCATTCATCAGCTAATACAGTTAAACCTAGTTTTCTCCAAATTGTTTCGATTGTTAACATCGTTCTGAAGCTACACTATTGGGCTATTGGTAACGGCCTGGATTTAATCCTGATCAGTGATCCGAAGTGGTATAAATGCAATAGATAACCATAGTTTAGATGCAAATGGTAGTGTTTTAATCGTCCAGTGGTGAGGGGCGAATCCCAACCCACTTTACCCACTTTATCGAATAGACAGATTTGTTTCTATAGTTTATATTGATAATACCCTTTGAAGGAGCTGTGTTGGCTCAGGGGATAAAGCATTCTCCTTCTAATGAGATAAACCGGGTTCGAATCCCAGCGATGGCTAGACGATGCGAATTCCGCATTGAGCTCACACCGATCTCGCAAAATATCCTCAGCAGCAGACGAATCATGGGTTAGAACCCCCTTACCGTCAGGCTAACCGAGGGAGGTTTTCGTGGTTTTCCTTTCCATGTAACACAAATGCGGATTAGTTCCTCAAAAAAGGTCTTCCACGATGGTAAATTTCACCCAATACTTTATCTAAGAGTTCTCTTGTTTTTTGGATTCAAAATTACAAGTCTACGGATTTGAACATTAGTAGTCGTAAACCAAAAAACAAATGGGACGGCCATTCAAAGATGGTTATAAAATAAAATGCCCATTGAAGATAAAGACCACTATAAAATAATTTCAGTTCGGCTAATATTTTTCAAAAACTGTTGAAATTGATTACGTCGTGTATGAATTACGCGGATGAAATAAAATTTCCAAAAAATATTCCTAAGAAAAGTTTCTCTGTTAAATAAAATTATTAAATATACATGATGTTGTATATTTAATAATATATAAACCAATCTAAAAACATGAATCATTTAAGTTGCGATCTCGAATTTGATATTAAAAAAACAAATCAAAACATTAATTAAAAATAAAAGACTTTCATTACCCCTGTTAATTGTTAGAATTATGTATAATTTTACAAAATACACAACTTTCTAAAACCGAAATAACTCACGGAAGTCATCGAAAAAAGCAAAAATGCTGTCGAATGCCCAAATACCGTAACATTAAAAACAAACTATTTAAATTTAGCGATATTCTTTAATTAAAGCACCTTTTGTTGGCAAACTTGACATAAGCCGATTTTTACCGCCTCCCGATTTTAACAAATCCAAACTTGACAAACATTATCTTTCCACCAACAACACACCATTCTTTTACCTCAACATTATGTTACCTACATAAACCAAACATAAAAATGCATTGGATGTAATGTCACGTTGCATAAAAATGCAACGTCGCTTGCCACCCCACTATGCTCCACGCAGTAATAGGGGGTTAGAAAGGGGTCTGGAGAGTTCCCGGACTTCCGAAATCATTAAGCTGCAGGATAGAGAGTCATTAACTAATTTGTGCATTAAATTCCTTCACTGCTAACGATCAGTAACAAAAGGGAGGTTTCCTTTTAATTACCCTTTTGTAATTAAGAGATTTTTATCGAAAAAGATTCTCCACTCTCTGGCACCTCGGGTTGCAGAAGAGAACAAATACATGGAGTAACAGCAATGCAAACAATTCCTCACGACGCTCACTCCCTTTTGTTTCCAGAATTCTTTTCGCTGCCATCTGATTGAAAGCGAAATTCCAAGATAACTTGTAATTTTTTGTGTGTCTATATAGGTATATGTATTTGCATATATATTGAGAGAGAGAATTCAGGAAAAATGCTCCAAATGCATGAAGTAGTTTTATTTATAATTTTTTTAAATTTTTTATTTTCTTTTTTAATATGTTTTTTGTTTAATTTTATTTATTTAATATTCTTGTGCTTCTGCATAGTTTGCTTGAGTCAATGACATGATGTACTGAAGATAATTATGGAATATATATATATATATATATATGACCCTTGGCGCAAATATTATATAGCTATTTTATTTTCGTCAATTTAAGTGCATTACCTCGCCAAATAAAATGGAGCCGAAAACAAAGCAGTATTAAAACATAAAAGAAACAGTTAAATAGTAATCTAAATAAAATACAATTTAAGTCAACACTGGAAATATCATTACAGAAAAGGATAAATCCATTTACCTCGTTCAGAGGTTTTTGTACGGATTGCCATAAATGAAACAATATCGCTTATCCTGGCGATCAATTCAAAATATTAATAATCATTTAAAATTCCTGACTTTCTGTCACTGGAAGCAATTTAACATACTAATATATATATATANCTCGGGCATTAGGTTTTAACTCTTATAAGAATATACATATTTTTTTCTGTTAATGTACAAATATTTTTCCGATGTGTTTTGGATGTTCCTTCTCTAATAAAAAGAGATACCATTTTGTTTTCGGTTGTACAAGAAAGAAGATCAAGCATTTTTCTTTTTTAAATTTAATAAGCCACATTAAAGAAGGAACGTTACAAAGCTACACGCTACATTAAAGACGTCTCCAGAGTAACTGAATGACGGTTCATATAGAAATCGCAGGTATGCGTCTCATACAACAACGCCCCCTATAGTTCGTTGCGATCGCGAATTGAATATTTGTAACTTCAACCGTTAATACATTTAATATCGTTTGAGTTATTTCAAAATTGTCATGATTTTGTCAACCAATTATTTTAATTGCTCCGAAACATATCCCATGTTGGATAATAATATGTTTGTTTACTTTAATTGCATTTTGTATGCGCATTGTTAATATTTGACATTTAAAGGTTGATATGTAACTATATTTATTTTAGCTAGGTAATGAAAATTTATAGAACTTTTTATTTAATTCTGTTTTTTTAATGATATGCAAATTTAGTAAATTACATGCCGAAAGGATAAAGTAATATTGCAAATATCTTTTAATTCAAAAGTGTTTAAATTTCCAAGCAACTTTAATGTCCCATCACCTAAAACTGGAGAACAATGTATTAAAAATTCCTGAATTTATACTAAGTTATAAATAAATCGGTATTTAGGTTATTTTTTGATAATATCATCCCTTAGATTAATAATTATATATTAAAGTTTCGAGAATTTAAGACTAAAATAAATTTTGTTCACTTCATTTTGTATATTGTTTTTTGACAAATAGATTCGTTTTAATCACTGATAATCTACATAAAGCTTATAATATTGCAAATATCTTTTAAATTAAAAGTGTTTCATTTTTTAAACAACTTTAATCGACCCTCACCTAAAAGTAGAGAACAATGTGTTAAAAATTCTTGAATTTTTAGTACTAAATAAATAGGTACTTATTTCACTTTTTGTTTAAGGTAATCCTTCAATTTGAGAATTATGTATTAAAATTTCGAGAATTTAAAAGCATAATAAATTTTTTTCTCCTAATTTTACAAGTTTTTTTTTCTTGACAAATAGATTCGTTTTAATCACTGATAATCTATAAAAAGCTTATAATATTGCGAATATTTCTTTAATTCAAAAGTGTTTAAATTTCCAAACGACTTTAATCTACCATCACCTGAAATTGGAAAAACAAACAAAAAAGAAGTTTTCCAAAGTCCTCAAAACCAAACTCATCTCTTCAAAGATGGGAAAAACTCAATGCCCCTTCGATCCGAAACCATCGAAATTCCCGAAGCGCATCCAAATCTCTCATTGCTGCAGGTTCTTTTATTTTTCGTCACCCGAAAATATTCCACAACTCATACCCCTCTTTGCACTTTCTCTCCCGACCCCCTCCCTCTACCGTGTTGAAAAGCAGACGAGGAACATCTCGCGCTCGGCCAAGCGCGGTGCCGATAACAGCAGACGAAAACCGTTAACTTCCGCCACCCATAGCTTTGCTCTTCATCCTCCCACTATCACTCATTCCCACCTCATCCTCTAAGTTGTTCGAAGGACATACAGAACTGTAGGTGTTGGTGTCCCCTCTTCAGCCTAATCCTCATCTTTTCCAATTCCCACTTCTGTGGCATTGCTTCGATAGGTCTTCCTTTCCTTTGAGTCAGCCTTTGGAAACATTGATTTTTACCGAAATAGCAGAAACATGTATATTTAGTGAAGCGGAGCCGGGTGTTGCTTATTAGTTTTAATTATCGCTTGTAACTAATATTTTTGAGACTAGTTAAGGACTTGTTAAGAATGTACTACTTAAGAATAATTTTTGTTAGTTTTGTGAAGAGCATGTGCATTTGTTAAAGAAGATATAGTGACATAGCCGAGTGTTGCTTATTAATTGTTTTTAATAATGTAAGATTCTTGCTAGCTACGAATATTCTTAAGACTAGCATTAGAGATTTTTAATTTAAGAATATGTTTTACTATATTTGTTGAATATGATATAGTAATACAGCCATATGTTGCTTATTAATTATTGTTTTGAATATTTTAAATTATCGTGCATTGCTACTACTCTTAATATCATTAGGGATGAAAAATTTGGAAACATTTTTTTTATTATAAGATATAGTGATATAGCCGTGTGAGCTTAGTAGTTATTTGAATATTTTAAATTATCGTGTATTGCTAATATTCTCAAGACTATCATTAAGGGTGCATAATTTAGAGAGAAAAAATTTATATATTTGTAAAAAAAGATATATTTAAATAGTCGTATATTGCTTATTATTTATCACTTTGCATTTTTTTAAAATATCTCAGTATTACTAATAATCTTAAGATTGGAATTAGGAATGTATAATTTGTGAACATTATTTTTTGTTCAATATTTACATAGCATTATGAATTATTATTTTTTGTAACAGTTGTTAAAGAAGGTATAGTGATATAACCATACGTTCTTAATAGTTATTGTTTTAAATATTGTAAATTTTGCTTTTTTGCGACAGATTCATGATTATATTAAAAGAAGAAAAAAAAAAAAAAAAAAACAGTAACTTTTTCAAGATTTATACCAAAATGTATATTTCTTAAAGGAGGTGTAGTTGGTATAGTGGTATGTTGCGTTTTAGTCATTGTTTCGAATATTTTAAATTCTCATTTGTTACGAATTTCCCACAGATTGGCGTAAATTTTGTATAAGTTGAAAATAATGTTTTTTCCTAGATCGGTACTGAACATGTATAGTCAATAAAGTAGATATAGTGGTATGGGCGAATATTGCTCAGAATTTTTTGTTTCATGTTAATATTTCAAAATTTATTTTACTTTCTAACCATCGTTGAGCAGCCTACCCAATTCTGAGTTTACGATTTTCAATGTTTAAAGCCATAGCCATGTAATTTTGAACCCAACTCAGAAGACAAGAGAACTCTTGGATCAGGAATTAGGACAAACTAACCCTCGTGGAGAAATTTTTGATGGAACTAACCGCATTAACGTTTCAAATAGATGAAAACAACAAAAAATGGCAAAGTAATTCTTACCCTTGTTCCATCTACCACTGAGGATATTTTAAGTCGGCACTGTAGTCGATGGGAGCCAAAAGCAGCGTTCATATCAATCTATATGAGTAATTATTTTTGGAAAAACTAACTTTACATTACAGTTGAGTGCAAAACATTTTGGGGTCACTTAAGAAGTTCTAAAGGCATGAAAAAATACGAAAAAGTTGAAATAACTATTAGGAAGCCCTAAGTTTCGACCGCTCTTTTTACTAAGCTATTGGGATCATATTTTCCAGATGGCAGCCTTGCAATTTGATGGGTCAATAATCCAAATTAGTCAAAAATTATAAATATTTGTTCAGAAAAAGTATTTTTATGTTTGATATGTTAGCTTAAAATATTTTCAGCACAAATTAAGTGACATATATGCTTAATATCAAGATCCCTGGAACCATTAAGTACTTGAAAATCTGTTATGATCGGATCTTAACGTTCTAGATCTCATTCTTAATGGTTCGAGGGAGTGACCTCAAAAATGCTACTTAATTAGTGCAGATCAGACGATATTTTAAGCTACGAAATCGAAGTTTAAGAAAGTCTCATAGTTAAAATTTTATTTCTCAGGAATTATTCAATTTATTTTGCTCAAATTTTGTATTATGCCGTATAAAACTACATAAATGCGCAAAAAATTGCCATCTTCAAATTTTTATAATTCAAAATTTTTTCGACTATTAATAAATAAATTAATAAAAAATAATAAATGCCTACTAAAATTTAGTCTTTGCATGGAATTATCTTTAAATAAACGAATTTTATAATTGTGTGCAAAAATTTTTCTTTTCGTTTGAAATGTTCTCGAGATACGGCGAAATACGCTAAAAGTAAAATTAACATTAAAGGGTCTAAACTTTTGATCGCTCTCCTGACCAAACTATGGGGACCATATTTCTCTGATTATGGCTACCCCCTATATTTTGGGAGACAGAAATTCGTATCCGTCGTAAAAAAATGTATGTTTATTCAAAGAAAGTACGTTTTTGTGACTGATATCGTAACTTAAAATGTTATCTGCACTAACCATTTAGCATATTTGAGATCATCCCCTCGAAACGTTAAGATTGATTCCTAGAATGTAAAGAACCGATCATTCAGTCATTCAACGTGGTCCGCTTTTTATGGCGCTCAGTCCATTTAATTTTATAAGTATAAAAATTAGAATGAAAAAAAAAACAAACATATAATTAAAAAAAGAAGATCAAATGCGTATGTTGCATATACTGTAAAAGCAAAATCAATTACATAATAAAATAAAAAAAAATTTCATAAGCAAAAACAAATGTTTTCTGTCATTCGTGGCAAACATTTTTGTTCTACTCCTCCCACTATAATTTATTATCATCTCATCCACTAATTTCATCTGTAATGACATTTTCTTACTGATGCGTGCTTAGACCGTGTTTTTTTTCTGATTTGGTAAAACAAAGATCTCTGTTCGATTTGTTTGACTTCAGATGTGAATATAAGTTTAGTAAAAGTTTATGCCATAAGCAATTTGCTACTTACTTACCATAATCATTAAATTAAATGTGTGTCACTTATTTAAAAGAAAAAGGAAATTGGATGATTCGAAATAAATATGTTGTTGTAAAAGAAAATACTAACATAATCAAAACTAAATACATTACATCAATAAATACATTACATTACATGCATTACAACAGACTTGGATAATCTCAATCTTTAGACCTGAGTGTAAGGCTTTTGTGTCCTTACACTGGCTCCTTAAGGCCATTAAAGTAGTTTCTAATGCTATTTTCCTAATAAATTTTCTTCCATGACTCGCCAAACAAAAGTACACTTTGCATACAGCCCCAAATTTATTCTTTTTCGAACCGGATTCCTTTAATTTTAAAATTTCTGATGATATTATTTAATGTGAAATTTCTGATGAATTTTAAACAACATAATCGATTGATTTGAAATTTGATCAATTTAATTAATATTTTTGTAAATTAATTATTAATTTATTCACTTTTTTCTTTATTCTGCAAACCGTAAGGAAACGTTCATTATTTCGATGAGAAAACTAGTCTCGAAATATTGTTCTATTCTATAAGTATTTTTGGTTACGCAAAACTATAGGTTATAGAATTCATAGGTTATGTAAAACTTAATGAAATAAAACATGGGCATTAGTAATATATATATATATATATATACNAAATAGAACTCATAAAATAGGTTCAAAATGGAGATGAAACAAAGGAAAATCACAGATGAATGAAAAAAGGGGGAAAAGAAAATTAATAATAAAAATAACAAAAACAGGGGGAAAAATCCGAAAAAAAGGTAGAATTCTTTAAAAAAATTCGGAAAATAAAAGATATAATCTTTTCTTCAGCCCACACGATTATATCAAGCAAAAAATAGTGCTTTCTAATATAATATCAATATAGTCAAAGCAAATTATATCAATACAATAGTGTGAGGAGCACTCAAAAAATTTTTACGAAAATTACCACAAATAAAATAGAACACAATAAGTAAAAATAACATGTAAAAACAGAAAGTAAAATATAAAGAAAAAACAGAATGAAACATAAAACATAATCTATGATACAATATTAGAAAGCTCTCTTTTTCGCGGATATAATCGTGTGGGCTAATGAAAAGATGATATCTTTAATTTTCCGGATTTTTTAAAAGAATTCTATCCTTTTTCTCGGATTTTTTCCCCAGTTTTTGTTATTTTTATTATTAATTTTCTTCCCCCCCCCCTTTTTTTTTTCATTAATCTGTAATTTTCCTTTGTTTTATCTTCATTTTGAACTTATTTTATGAGTTCTATATATATAAGATAAAATATTGATAAAATATAAATATATTAACATTTCGGCTAAAATATTTGGACATCGTCAATATTTTATTTTTTCATAAATAAAGTGCAAAAAAAAAATCCTCCGTCATTAATTATTATAACAATTGAGCAGTTGCGTGTAGATAAAATAAGTTTTTTTGAAGCCGACTAATTTATTTAAGAGAAACTAGAACTATTAAAAATATAATAAATAAAGAGAGAAGTAGATTTTTGTAAAGAATTTTGCTGCATTTTCACATAAACATGTTTAAATATTTAAACGCATTAATATTAAAACTGTTATAAAGCACTTTTTTTCTCTATTTCAGACAGCAAAACTAAAACAAATTATTTAATATATTGTCATCAAAAAGAAATCTCTTAATTTTTAATGAAAATCTCGAGCAGAATAAGAAATCATTGTAAAAAGCGAAAGCTATTTAAATATCACAAAAAAGTGCTTCTTATTTCTTACGGAAAATAAAAGTGTTTCTTTATAAATAATTAATCCAATTTAAAGCTCATTTTGAAACTATGTGTTTTGTTCTTAAGAATCGTATAACATCAATTATTTTAAACCTTAAAGTAATAAATATCTAACACAAAATCCCATATGTTAAAATTTGAGAAATGATAGATTTAAAATACTATTTATCAATTAAGTTTTTAAAACAGTATCGCTTGTAAAACTTAAGAAAATAATTTTTAAAAACGGAAGCGAATTATATATTCTTTTTAAAGATTTCTCAATGCATAAAAAAAATTTCTTCTCTCTTCTTAACATTTTTTTAATTGTTTTGTCTTTGGACCGATTTTTCCCTAATTTATAAAAATAATCATGACTTCTTTATTAATAAATTAAAATAAAAAAAATTTAAAAAATTTTACGTCGGTATTATTACAATGATTGAGTGATATTTTCTCTAACATGCGTTTAAAATACTTTTAATATTTGTCGTTTCACAACTTTTACATCGACTTAAACTATAGGAACTACTAATTTAGTAGAAATCATTATTTCTGCTTGAATTTTGCTCGCTACAGCATTAGCTAAGTCTTATCGAAGAAAATCTTGTAACATTGTATATGTGTTACAATATTTACATGATTATTTGTGTTCTTTTTTAAATTTCACAATGATCAATTGTTTTAAAAACTAGAGAATTAGTTTACGGCATAATGATACCCGAAAAAGCATAGAATATAATTGGCTTAGGTAAATTAGATTAGGAAGAAAAAATTTTTTAGTACGAATGAAGTACCATCTAATTGAGTTTTCGATAATCTCTTAAGATCATTTAACCATTCTGTAATCATGTTAGTGAAAAACTCTTGTATGTTTGTAAAATTATTTTTTTAGTTAATTCTTTCATCATTATTTTTTTCTTCCTTTTTGTTGTTTTTGTTCTGAATATTTTTTATTGTGGTTTGGAAGTCAGAAAATAGTTTCGACACCTATTTTAAGGTTCGTATTTCGTCAAAAAAATCAAGTGATTTCGTGAGAAAATGATTATTGAAAACAAAAATATATTAAAGGATTACTGAATAATCAAAAGGGATCGCTTTATTTCTTATATGAAAACGCTACAAAGTATGTTAAATATTCGAAGCACTTTACAATGTTTATGTTCAAATAATACAATATATGCTATTGTAATAAAAACAAAAGGCTAAGAATCTCTTATCTAAGAAAAAAACTAATCCAAACTATGAATCAATCTAGAAGTGCATCTGAAACGGCAGTCTTACTCTACCAGATGATTAAAGTAATCCCTAAATTTTATTTTTATAAAATGGCTCACATGAATTAAAAGTACCCGCATAAATAATAGCTATCAGAATTGAAAAAATTCTGCTTGATATCAAAAAGATTAATAACTCCTAAGTTCGAGCTATATCTTTGTAATGGTTTTTTCAACTAAAAGCTGTAAAAGTATTGGATTTTAGCAAGAGTAGTTAACGTAAACTATTTTTCCAAATTTACTAAGTAACAGCTTTTTTTTTCTTTCAAAAAATGCATTTGTCATTTCATCTCAACTGATATTTAAGATAACTGCCGAACATCTAAGAAAATAAACTGCTCTGTTTCGTCTTAAAAGATCATTTTTGAAGTTAACTCTATACTTATGCATCGATTTCTTCAGTAGTTTCTATAGCGAAATGAGTTTTTTCATTATTTAATCATTATTTTTCCAATTATCGAAATTTCAGTTCGCAAAGTCTTTTTCTCTTGACTGCTCAAAATAAATCAAAGCAGTATCCGAAGAAAAACGGTCTCATTTTCTGACGTTAAAGTTTATTTTTAGTCGAAACAGTACAGAAAGGGCATTAAAGCGATAAACGCTTCAAGTTTTAAATGAATTCTTTCTTATATTGAAATGAAGAAATAAAAGTCTGAAAGTGATACCTAACAAAAGAACAAAAAGAATTCTCTAAATTCTTTCTCCGATCGTCTTAAAAACTGATCGCAGCCATTCTGTTTCGATTTCAAACGACGTGTTTAACGAACAAAGGCAATAAAAAAACGGAATTTAATTTTCCTTCTCAACAAAAATATAATGGAATAGAAAAGTTAAAATCTTTAAAGAAATAAAACTACTTCGGGTTCGAAATGTTTCTTCCTTAATTAAATAATGGATCAGAAAGAGAATCGTCATAGGAAACTTTAAAAAAAAAAAAAAATGAACGAAAAAAATTAAGAAAACTGCAATAACCGTTAGTAGGTAGAACTGATCATATGTCTCAAGAGATGCTATTGGACACTATCACCACAAATCGTTCATTACATCCAATTGCATTCTTTCTTCTTTGACGAAGGACATTGGAAGGGGGGAGGGTAAGAATTATCGTATCCAATTACAAGATTTTCTTGTCGAGTTGAAAGGTTTCTCTTATTCTTTGTCAATTCTAAATTCTTTTACCTTGACTTTTGTTTTCTGTTTTGAGTTAAAGGTAACATTTGTTTTCGATTACCTGAAAAAGTATAATGAAAAATTCATGAATGTAATTGTAATTTTAAAATAATTATGAAGAAAGTTCGGACAAGCAGTTTTAGCTCACTACAAACTTAGTCAGAATCGTTTCTAACCGTTTTTAACTTGATTTAATCATTTAATTTTTTTTTATCTATTTGAAAAATAAACTTAAATCTAAACAGTTAAAAGCGTATAATATAATATACCTGGCTTTATGTACACTGTAAAAAACGGTAATATTACTAGAAAATCTCTTGGAAACTGGGATCCCACTTGTTTTTCTAGTAATCCACACAGTTTATATTCAGGTACACTGTAAAAAATTCCGAATCAAATTACGCTAAATAGCACCGGCACTCAGGGGGTCGATACTTTTTACCATCAGATCCAATTTTACCGAAACATATTACGAAGCAAAAAATCTGGTCTACCGTTTTGTATTTCCGTAAATTAACTGAATCACTCAAATTAAATAAACATTAGAGTAAAAATTAAGGGATAATATTTTACGGTAAAAACGGATTAAACTTAGCATAGAACACCTAGATTTCCTTAGTAACATTACCAAAAAATTGTCGGAAGCAATATAGACGCTTTCCTTGTATGTTTACCTAAAAGCATTTAATAAGTTCACTGAGGAGCTTTTAGTAAATGTACAAGAAAATGCGTGTAACGCTTTTAAGAAAATCCTTCGTAGAAAATCTTCTATCAAAGCTCAGAATGCTATGCTAATTCATTTTATTTGTTGGCACACATAAAGCACCCCGGCAAGAAAAGTGACACAAGTCGAAAAAACAGCAATTTTGAGGTAATAAAAAATATGGTTATGATAATATTTTGAAATTATATAGTTATAATAATATTATAAAAATGAGGTTATAATAATATCATAAAAACTATGTATGAATTGCCCCGTCAAGCTCAAAAAGTGTCACATCTTTAACTCGCAATTTATCCAGTTGTGTCAGTTTTGTGTCGAATTCAGAATAAGTTTAATAGTATTCTTTAAGTTGATTTTTCTCAAATTTTAGTGTTATGACACTGTTCTTGCCGGGGTGCGATAAGTATGCAAGCTTGTTTGCTTAGTTACATAAGTATCGCATATAAGCTTGACGTGTCACTTGAAAAATCAAGTAGCGAAACAGATTCAGAAAAAGACAGCACAAAGATACAGATAGGGGATTTGAACTACAAACCATACTATAGAGCGTTCGTTAGACGATACTGCTCAGCCAGATGCCTATACTATGCAAAATCCATCAAACTTTATGCAGAGTACCCTTTCGGCTTTCGAAAATTAAAGTTAAGCTAAAAGAAAGAAGTGATAAAGTTTTAGATGGCGCTGTAAGCATTGCAACAATTTCTGCTGCGGTAAGAAAAGCAAGAACAGGTTGTAGATCAGGTTACAGGTGAGTTTCTAATAACTGATGAGAACTTTATAGAGAATTACTTAATACATGATTTTAAGTAAGCGTCATTTACTAATTGAGTGCGAAATGAGAGTCCTATATCTATCTTTTTAGCTAATTACTTTGCAAAAAAAATTTAAAATTAATATTAAACAGAAAAAGAATATCCCAAAATTTTATTAAATTTTTCGAGTGATTGCCAAATTTGTTCATTTTAAAATAAAGTTAAAATTTAAAAGTTTACAAGAATGACAAATTCTGCCTCCGGTTAAAGAGTAAGGAAATGTAGGCAACAACAAAAAAAACAGGAAACAAATTTTAAAATTTTTATTTGTTAGCTAAGCATACATTAAAATTGTGTTGAACAAAAAATATTTTTCTTTCATTCATATGCAAATTAATAATTTCAATTTTTTGTTCGAAGTTAACTTTTTAATTCTTATTTGAATTAAAAAAAAACACTAATGAAGGCTATAGGTCTAGATCTCTGACACCTTTGACGTATTAGGCTCTAATATATGTTAATAATGAATTTGAAAACGTAATATTTTTATGGATTATAGATATCATGTAACTATTTACAAATTTTTTACTTTAAAAAAACAGCCTAATTTGAAGACTTAATAAATTATGGTTTTAAATCCCTCCAACTTTTTTTCTCAAAAATATTGAAAAAAAGATTGAGGTTATTTATGGAAGGTGCATTTTAAAAATGCCCCCATTGTTTCAAAATTAAAAGAGATGTAGAGGTTGATTTGATAAAACATAGAAATTTTTAGGTTTAAAAAGAAATAGGAAAAATAAATAAATTCTTATAAAAGCATCATACGCCAGAAACAATTATTTTTAGACCTTAAGCAATCATACGCCCGAGTTTTATAGACCCCTGAATCTTCCAATAACCAATGTTCCAATAACTAACAACCAACTTTGTATTTCGTAATATTGTAGATAAAGGATACAGCAAATATTTAAAATTATTAAATGATGAGATTAATTCACTAGTCTAAAATACAATCTGAAAAAGTAATTAATATTATAATTTACCGTAAAAAAAGGATTTCTCAAATCTGAGTTAAAACGAGTCAAAAATAGCTCAGACACAAATAATAGTCGAATTCGAAAACCCCATGTATTTAAACAGCATCTGCTCATTTTGATCAAGATGCATAGTCCCAAACGTGACATCGAAGGAAGAATGTCTCAGAGAGATGTTCGAACCAAGGACCTCCGGGATCGTAGAAGGAGGCCTTAACCGTATCGTAGTATGATTGTCATACCCACCCCAAGGAGAGTTAAGAGGCTTTATTTAGTTTACACCATAATGATACATTTCGACATTCATTTCCTTTTCTTAAGACTCTTTTTTTAAGATATAGAGAAATAAGAAAACAGTGAAATTAAAATTGCCGATCTAAGCTATTGCGACCATATTTTTCCAGTTGCAAACCTTTATTCCATTGAAATTGGTAATTAGTATTTCCTTATGTATCGTTGCGACCGCCATTATATAAAACTTCCTAACTCTCTCTGGACTGAATGTACAACTATGGTGGTTAGAGCATGCTACCACGAACCCAGAGGTCCTCGGTTCAATTCCTGTCGACGGCCAACAAACATTCCTCTCACACGTTTCTTCCTCAACTTCACTTTTGAAACTACGCCTTTTGTTCAAAAATGAGCATATTCTGTTTCAATTTTAAATACATAGGGCTTTCAAATTCGGCTGTTATTTATTTGAGAGCCATTTCGACACAATTTTACTAAATTTTGAAAAATCCTTTTCAGCAGTGCTTCATTGTAAATTTCAAAATGAATTTTGTAACATTATATATGCTTTATGAATGTTGAGCCTTAAAATTGGTTGAAACAAAAATTCAACCAGAGTTGAAAGAAATGTTTTTTTTTTAAGACTTTGAATTTAGAAACTGAATTTGTATCTGATAATAAGCAGATTTTTGAAGGGGACAAACTTATACATTTTAAAATAAAACTTGCAAATCATGGGAAAAAGTTTAAAGCTGATCTTTCAAGAAAAGAAACTTTCTAAAAGGAATTTAACCATCTAAACGAATTTTAGAGATGAGCTTGCCTCTTTTAATTCGTTAAATTCGAATGATTTCATTTATTTTGCCCTTTGAAGTCTCCTTTTAAGTACTTCAAGAATTTTAAATTCGATAGTTCAAACTGCAAATTACGAACTTTGAACATGAAACGAAATTTTATTCACATATAGACGCTGTAATAAATTATGTAAATTTCTAAAAAGGGAATCTTTGAAGAGTATCAAACTTCCAATTATGAATTAAATATGCTCAGATTTATGAGTACCCTTTTTTTATGAGTCAAGAACTGTTTTCTTACATAAATCACTAGAATGCATTATTAAATTTGTATTACACTCGAATAACGTTGAAGTAATAAAGATTGTGACAGTATTTCAAAATGCAAGAAAAATGAATAAACATGAGATATATTAGAAATAATTGATTTGGGAACAGAAATTTTTTAAAGAATTAGTTCTTAATTTTCAATTCTTAATTTTCATTTCCAAATTGTTGCAGTATTATTAAAAGAACTAATTCTGAATTTATTTGAATTTTTAATTGATAGAGTGGATTTTTGAAAACTATCAGCTTTCAGCTACATTTTTATTAATTATTTGTTTCAAGACTGTGTTTTTTCTGTAATAAAATATAATATTGACTTAATTTAAATCTTTGATTGAATTTGCAAATTTCTAAAAATGTAACTTTTCACTGAAAATTTTCATGTTGATGTAAAATGTCTTTTTTTAAACTATTTTTAAAATTATATAAAACTTTAATTGATTAAGTAGTTCAACACAAGATATTATTTATATCATACGAATTGTTCATAGTCTTCTTTCGTTACTCTCTCTCTCTCTCTCTCTTTATAAAAGTCTTTAAATTATACAACAATAAACAAACAATAAAATTTCATATTTCTTAAGTATAACTTAGAAATCATAAAGAAAAGCAAAGATATCAGTAATACTTTATTTCATCTATTATTTTTGTTCTTATAACATTTTTATGTATTTTAGCAAAGAATTTTTTGTTTTATAGTAATTAATAAAAACGTAATGAATGCTGATGCATATCGAATGCATCAAAAACAATCAAAAATTAAAATTAAATAATAATACAAATTAAAGCCAATGAACAGAATATTAATTAAAATACATAAGTACATTTATTTTTAAATAATACAAAATATTAAATAACAATTAAAAAGATAAGTTTAAAACAATAATTAGTATTAAGTATAGTGTTTCATTTAAATTAATAAAATAATGAATTCAAAATAGGGCTGAAAACAGTTAAAACATTTAAAGTTAATGTTTCGAACCAAGATTGAAAGTTACTGCAGGAAAATTTTATAACTATATACCAAATATTATTAAGGCTCTTTTTATTTGGCTTAATATGTACGTAAACAAGACTATAAAATTTTCCGACAGTTATTAGGTATTTTTTTTTTCATTTTATGCCATGTGACTAAATTTGGAGATAAAAACTAAATCTTACTCTTAAAATTAGAAAAATAATTTTAAAAATATTTTCTACCACGATTTAATAAAATTAAATCTAAGGAAAATAATTAGCTGTAGCTGAGAAAATAAAGAAGGAAATGTAAATATACCAAGATATATATATATATATAACAAAAAAATCGACTCACCAAGAAGCACTCACGCCTGCACACTATCGAGCCAGATTACAGCAGTCTGTTTTAAACCACAGATAATTCATTGTGCTCATTGTTTATATACACTCTATAACAAAAAAAAATCGGCGCACCAAGAACGCACTAAGACGCGCAAAATCGACGCTCGATCAGGCTGGAATGATGCCGACTGGGGACGCATAGTCTTTAGCGACGAATCCCGCTTCCAACTGTGTCCTGACGATCATCGAAGACGTGTTTGTAGACGCACAGGGCAGAGGGGGGAGCCTGACTTCACTATTGCACGCCACACCGGCCCTCAACAAGGCATTATGGTCTGGGGTGCCATTTCCTTTGACAGCCGGACCCCTTTGGTCGTCATTAGAGGTACACTTACTGCACAGTGGTGCGTCGACGACATCCTAAGACTTGTTTTGCTACCGTTCCTTTTTTAACGACCTGGCTGGTTTTTCAGCAGGACAATGCCAGACAACATACGGCACGTGTTGCTATGAACTGTCTGCAAGCTTGTCAAACTCTTCCTTGGCCTGCCAGATCACCAGATCTCTCTCCCATCGAGCATGTCTGGGATATAATGGGAAGGCGATTGCATCTGGCACGGAATGTTGATGACCTCGTTCGACAATTGGATCGAATTTGGCAGGAAATAACGCAAGAGACCATCCGGGAGCTTTATCGGTCTATGCCACGCCGTGTGGCAGCTTGTATCCAGGCTAGAGGTGGGTCAACACCTTATTGAACTTGTTACTGTAACTCTGCAATAAATTATTCAATTGTTCTAAAATTTTGATCATTTACTATTCTGTACATTGTCTTTCTATCCACCAATTTTCGTTTCAATCGGACAACTCCTTCTTGGTGCATTGATTTTTTTTGTTATAGAGTGTGTGTGTATATATATATATATATATATATACATATATTATCACCCATTTAAGTGTACGTGCATTTTTTCCTTATTAGCAACATAAATTTCATATTAAGCGTGCAAATAAGCCATAAACTTTTAAAAAATGATACGTGCCATCAATTTTTCTTTATATAGAAGAAATAATTCTGTTTTTTTCGTCTTTTTAGTAATTCATTCGGCCATTTGGTTGGCAGGTTTCATATAAATGGATTTGACTGTGTAATCATCTATGACAAAACAATAGCCATAAAATATATACATTGAACTCCTGTTTACTTAAGACCAAGAGATCAAAGATGTTTCCCATATGTGTGTGAGCTATAAATTCTGGCAGTTTAACTTAAGTATACAAAAGAGACCGTGATAAAAAAAATAGTGATTATTTTTTTTTCGCTGAGGATATTGACCGCCAAGGGTGACAAATCACGCTGGTGAACAGAGAAAATAGCAATGGTGAGAGATTGCTTTGAAGAACAACAGACGAAGGAGGGAATAGTGAGGTAACTTGTTGAAAGGTTGAATAGGCAAGCTATTTAGATAAGATTGCTTAGGGTGTGAGAAATATAGGCTTGAATATAAACAATTTCTTTATTTAAATTTAACTAGTCACTATCAGTTTGAAATTTTGTCATAACTTGTACTTGGTGGCCAAAAAGAAAAAAAAATCTAATCATATTCCGATATTTAGATATAACGATTCACAATTATTAATTTCATGTTCTGGCATAATTTGCACTCAGCTACTTGAAGAAAAAAACTTTAATCCTACTCTAGCATTTAAATTTGAATCGTTACAATTAATTTCGAGTTTTATCATAATTTTCAATTGTCTGCATAAAATATCGTATTAATAAAAATATTGACCCTATTCCAAAAATATTAACCATTACCTAAAATATTAACCCGAATATTTAAATTGTTACTATTATTAATTTCAAGTTTTGCCATACCTTGGACTTGGCTACATGAAAAAAATTTTAATCCTATTTTAGTATTTATATTAAAATAGTCTGTAGTGGGAGATCGGAAGATTGCGTGTTTAAATCACGTCCGGGTCACCAATGTGGGGTGTGAGTTATCGACAATGTCAACTGTCGTCTATGAAAAGGTACCCCATCATAGAATCAAGTCAACATGTCTTATATGCTAGTGAATTGTAATTGTAATTTTGTAGTGGTAGATACCCTACAAGTATTATCATAACTTGTACTTGGTTACCAAAAAATAAAATCCTATTCCAATATTTAGATTTAATAATTCACTATTAATCTCATATTCTGACATTAATTTGCTCTTAGCTACATAAAAAGAAACTCTGATCTTTTTCCAGTATTTAAATTTAAGTAGTCATGATTAATTTCAAGTCTTGTTATAATTTAAATACTTTTCGGTTTGTCGGGAACAAAAAAATTTAAACCTAACTTTTGAGACTAGACTAACTAATTGAACCTGCTTTTTTATATATGTATTTTATTTTATTTTATTTTTCATTTATTTATTTCAGCGCATAAAAATATAAATAAAATTAAAATGCTAATTAAAATAATTAAATTAATTTTTGAAAAAAATAAGTGAATTTCTTTGCGTTTGACTAACCGAAAAGTACCATGATTTGCACTTAGTTACGTAAAAAAAATCTAATCCTATTCTAATATTTAATAGTTCCTAGTTTTGCCATCAAATTTTGTTTTAATTGCACACATAGCTACCAAAAAAGAATTCTGAACCTATATTAAAACTTAAATAGTCACGAATAATTTCAAGTTTCCTCATCAACAAAAAATCTAATCCTATTCTGATTTTTAAATTTAAGTAGACACTATTTATTTCAAGTTTTGTCATAGCTTGCACTTGCATACAAAACAAATAAATAAATAAATAAAATATCTAAGTTACCTATGCAAATTCTGAAAAATAAAAGATATTTTTGACTACAAATAAAAGTTAGTTATTAAAATACTTTATTTGCACTAAATTTTGTTTATACATCCATTTAGTCCATTATTGTACTTTCATTTATTTTTACTCTAATCGCAGCGACGAGTCTGATTCGGACCTTATACCCTAATTTAAGAAGGTGGTGTGAAATTCAATTCCTTTACTTTCATTTACTCTAATTTGTTTAAATAATGAAAGAGATAGAGAGAATGTCCCCTCTCTGCTATCTAGCGTTTAAAGTAATAAAAAATTTTTCAACATTTTATGTACAGCAACAGTTTCAACCTATTTAACCGATCAGGGCGCATTCCATCGGCTTCGTGTTACAGAATTCGCCCATTGAATCCGTATAGTAATAAATACATTTTACGAACTAAATTTTAAAAAAATTACTCACACTACGTCATCAGGTGTCCCATTACGTTGTAATAATTTAACTACCCTCTTTTAATATGTTTTAAACTATTTTTATCCATCAGGAATCACGACACTTATACGCTACATAGCTGTCACTGGATTTTTGTAGGCTGAATTTTTCTATTAAATGCATCAAATTTCATTTATACATGCAATCGATCATCTGTACCCCCCCCCTTCAAAAATGATCTTGGTCTGTTCTAGATTTAGTAATCTAGCATTAATTAATTTTTTACCGCCTGATCCATTCCATTTCTAGCATTTTGGCCAAATGTAAAAATCAAAAATTTTAATATTGTAAAACTTACATTCTCAGCGCAATAATTTAAGGTAATCAATAGTCCAATTTTGTTCCTCCCCGTAGTTAAAAGAACATTATTAAAAAAAAAAAAATGAGGGAAATAAAACCTTAAGAACAACAAATTCCGCTCTCAAGTCAAAGAAAAAGTGAGGAGATAAAAATTTAATGAAGTTATTTATTAAACCTGCTTCATGTTTGCTGAAAAATATTGAAAAATTGGTTAACGCAGTACCATTTCCTGATAATCTTTGTCGTTCTTGCAGAAACATGTTCTATGAATAATATCTGCAAGGGTTACAAATTACCGTAGCTTTAAAAGTTTTGAGGTGAATTCTAGGTTTCCGTGGCCTTTTCAATCCTATTTTTGAAAACATATTGAATATTAAAAGAGTTAGTATTACACATTTAGTTAAAAATGTAGAACTCAGCGGAATTTGTAATTTTTGTTATTATATTTTACGAGGCAGTTAAAAAGATATTTGAGTGGAAACACGAAACGAAACGGAGGCGGAATTTACAGACGTATTTATTTTCAACATTTTCAAAAAAATTATGTGCATGTCGTTGGTAACTGATTATTCCCGTATGTTCGGAATTGGGTACGACAGATTATCAAATATTACACGAAGAAAAAAAATATGGTCAAAACTACCAGAATATGGTAAAATTTACTGTGTTTTTGGTTCTATGGGATCACCAAAATGCACGGTTATTTTCTACCTAAGAGATTTGGTAATTATTTTAGTAAAATTAATTATACAATATGGTTTAATAAAATGTGATAAAATTGGCAAATTTTATCATGATACCTTAGAGGATGGCATAAAAGAAAAATTTTTTTCGGTTGAATTTGCTTTTCAGTTTTGTATTTTTTACTAAATGAGTGGTAATAAGAACTATTTGGAAAAGTAGAATTTTCCTGTAAACCGTTACCGTACGGGCGGCAAATTTACCAAAAAAATGGTTCAAATACCGTTAATTTTGTGTTTTCATATTCCAAAATTTTGTTGTGGTTTTGTTTACCAGAAATGGCATTACCGTAAACTACGGTTATTTTACCGGAATTTTTTCTCCCTGTGCATTATCTATGGAGTCGGATTTGTGAAGTCGAGGAAAGTATTACAGTACTCAGTGTAGTGAAACAGCAAGAATGTTCTATAACTCTACTTCTTTTCAGTATTTTTTAAAAGAATTTCCTCCATTTTCGGTGTTCAGTTAATAGAGTTTAAAGATTATAAAATTATTTACTACAATTGACTGACGTTAGCTTTGAATTTCTCGAGTGAACAATTTTGCCATCGCAGAAACTCTTTCATTTTACCTCTTACACTATTTTGAAGACTCAACAGAAGGACTGGTCATTTTCTCCCGCTCAAAATCAACACTAGAAGTCATATGCAATGGAGAGAAAAATTTAACTCAGACCATCAACAACCTCCAATGACATATAAAATATCTTTGCATCCTCTAGTGGACCCCTGCCCATTTGGACACAGAGGGAAATGAGTGCGCAGGCGTCCTTGCTAAAGAGACCCGAAACTTGGATCAGACCCACACCATCACCTCTGAGGATACAAATGCAGTTGCCAAGCGCAAATTGCTTTAAGCAAACTTTCAAAAAACCTCTCCGAATCTTAACTGTCCTAGAAACCTCTCAATCGCTAGCAAGACTTCCTAAGGGCCATTTCTAGGACATTAAGATTTCGTCTGGTAAGACCAGGTTTTACCCCATATGCAGACATTGCACCCAAACCCAATTAATGCCATAAAAAAAGAGTTCCACTTAAAGCCATTCTGGCTGCACTTTTTAAACTCCGCTCGCCACTAGAAGACATCCTACGCAGTCTTCAGTCGCCAGAACTCGCAAAACTCTCCAAACTTTTGAAAATTTTTAGCACTACCCTAGACAAAAAAAAAAGCAAGAACAGATGCATAAAAATTTTTAAAAAATCTATCGTTATTACACAATTTGTAACATGCTTGCATTTTGCAACGTCAACAAATTCATGGATTGCGTACTCGATTGTAAACAATATAGGACGATATTTAAGGTAAACAAAAATTTGTATTTTTGATTACCTTAGTTTAGTTTTTTAGTTTATTTAGTTTGAGTGCACATGAGCTTGATGTAGATTTTTTTCATCAGTGGTGCTTAGATTTAACTACACCATCTAACGTTTATATGAAGAAATGATTTGGTAGTGACTAAAAATAAAGTTTGCACCATAATATCCAACAAAGGATGGGATATACTTTGCGCTATATAGCCTGTACCTGCCTGCTTCGATGCGTAATTAGTTTCTTTATATTCTACGTGGCTTCATACCTGTATTTGTGTTACGTAAGAAATATATGGTGAAAGAATTGAAATCTTTGTGAAAGAACATAGATTGTGTCACTTAAGAGAATTAATACTTGACGGGCTTGGCTTACTCGAAATAATATGGAAACGAGTGTTGTTAACGTACACAAATGCCACGTTTCAACAACCAATTAGGATCGAGATAGCTCCACTACGACATTTACAGGTATCCCTTTAAGCAAGGAAGCTTTATGAGGAAACCATATAAATTAACGGTCAACTTCATTAATTTTGTTGAAATTCGTTTTAAGTAGCTCGAGTATTTTCGAAGCAGAGAACTCGCCGTTCAAGTTAATGACTAAAGCTTCAAATATGACAGAAATGTTTTAAATGGCAGAAGTTTCGATTTCCAGGATGCACTTTTTGGTGAGTGATTAATTACAAAAAATTAGATACTTGTTAAAAAAAAAAGTAGGATTAGGGTAAATTAAGAAATTAGAATTAGAGTGATTTAAGAAATCAGGATACAAGTAATTCAAGAAAAATCAAGCAAAGCTGGTATGTAAGTTGTTTTACTTCATCGTGATTTGATTTTTTTCCGCCATTTTTCTTTATCCCTATATTTTTAAATTGTTAATTACTGCGTGACACTCTTCAGAAAAAATTTTATTAATTCGTTAAAAATTTTAGAAGAAGTTTTGATAGTCCTTTGTCGTCTCAATAACCTTAATTTTTCAAGGATCACATAGTCTTTTTAAACACGACTTTCACTTTCCTTCAACTACATTTAACACCTAAATTGTCGCAATAATTTTGAAGGAAACGATCCTAAAAGTACCGATTTTTTTTCAAGAAAATTATTTAAAGCTGTGTGTATGTATGATTAAATGTATTTAATTTAAATTTTTAGTATGCTTGTTATCCAGTTTAAAATAAACTATCTCTGAACACATTTCAAATAATTTGGTTCTGCCATTTGGAGTATTGATTGTGAAATAAATATGATTCCTGACATCAGAAATAAATTGTTTAAATATTTTTGAAGCGTTACTTTTGAAAACTCCAGTCCGGAAATATCACGAGCACGAGAAATAGGGGGCAAAGCTTTTCCCTTTCATCTTGAAGGTAGCGAGAAGGAAGAAATTAAGGAATTATATTAAAACATAGATAATTTATTCGAAATCTGTGTAATTACAACTGACTAATCAAATCCTATCTGATTAGCTGTTAAAACCTGAAAATGATTCGAAATCATCTACCTAATCTTCCGAGAGGCAAATCAAGATAGGATGTATATCCAAGTGCTATGGAGAGATGGTAAGGAACTCATGTCGTTAACTAGAGCAACAGTATTCATATAAACGAAACAAGATTCCAGAACATCAAGATGAGATGATGTTAAAGGGATAGAAAGGATTTTAGCGTTACCGAAATTACCCTAAATTTATGCCCATTGTATCCCCAATCTATGGTAATATGTGATTTATTGAATTCTTGAAGCAGGATATATCTATAATGTTCCCTTTATCTAAATTTTAAAGCGCGTTTGGCTTTCCCTATGAAGTCAAGATTGCATTAGCAAGGTATGTTAAAAATGCTCCAGCGATTTCTAATACTATTAGGATATTTAAGAAATTCAAATTTAATTTTATTAACAGACCTGAAAATAACTTAACTAATCAAAACGAAACAGGATATTATCTTTTTTTGGGGGAATTTTGAAAACGAGTGCCTATTATGGAGCGTTAAAACCTCATCCAATTTTTCACCTTTTTGAAGCAAATGAAGTTTTTACATTAGCAAGATGTTCTATCTTTCAATTATATTATCTTCATAAAAGAAAAATTCCTAAAATAATGATTTCAACTTCAAAGATTCAGACAAAGCATCAACTTTACAAGTAACTAATCAAAAACGGCACAACTACCCGATTACTATTGGCATTCTTCTTTACTCGGTGATCGTTGCACTGAATATAAAGCCTCAGAAATCATTTCAATGATGAGATGCTGTATCTTTGATTCGGGGTAGTATTTTCATTATAGAAGAAATTTGAGAGATGAGATTCGCAGCTGCGTAGTATTATTTCAGCTTCAACAAACACGAAAGAAAAAACCCCCACAGAATAGAATTGGCAATTTAATAAAATGCATCTGCAAATGAAAGCACAAAAAAAAGAAGATATTACCCCCATCTCTCTCAGAGATTTCTCACTTTGCTCTTTTTACTTGGGTTAACTTATTCGGATTGTCAGGAAATAACTTGTATTTGGCCTTTTCTTTCAATGAGATGTCTAGCCTGTTCTTCTAAAAGAGATGCTTTCTCCTAAAGATTCAGAAGATGGAAATCAAAACAAACGAAGTATAAGAAACGGAAGTGACGCTTGTCGAGCTGCCGGATATGACGCCGCCCCAAAACAAACATTCAGAAAGTTACAGTTAACGCGAATGTGTCCACAGGAAAAAGCAAAATGGAAGCTTTTATTCTGATGCCATTTGTTTTGTAGATGTGTTTGAGTTTTTTTTCTGTTATAGCTTTTTTTTCCCAGTTTATAAATATTCAATTTGAAAGAATTAGAACAAAGATTGTGTACAAAGCCGTGAAAAGCGTTGATGTTTATGGATGAGGATTTGTTAAGTAATTGCCAAAGGCTATAAAAGTTTTTAAGTTTCGCATAAGTATTTTCTTCTGGATTTTAAGCTTTTTTGGTGACAAGTGAAAAGAAAGATTTGCCGCATAATTTATTTAAATTTTTTGAAATTATTCTCGAACTTTAAGTATTCAACGGTTAAGAAAACTATTCATAACTAGAACTTTCATTTACGCTTGTATTCATTTTACTAAGTATTCTTTACAATGAATTCTTTCACTTTTCAGCCTGAATTAGTTCAGAAATTCTATTTACAATTTCTATTCTGCTTATAGTTTTTCGTTTTTAGTAAACACTAATGTTTACTTATGAATAGCAGAATGTTCTAGAAACTACCATTTTCTAAACATGCCATGAATTTGCATAAATTCCATTATCTTTAGCACTCATGAAATAAGTAATCTCATTTCAAAAAAGTTATGAAGTAGAAAAATTTTCATTATGGTGAAATCATACGTCTCCTGTGCATTCTTATTTTCCTTTAACTTTACTTTTTTTTTTCATTTATTCAATAACTATATGTTTTAAGACCTTTGGTTCAAAATTATAGCTTTGATTATAATATAAAACATATATTTGAGCGTAAATCTTATTTATACGATATTAAAAGTAGTTATTATTATTAGTAGAAAGAAAACTTTATTTAGTATGATTTATTTTGTATGTAGTACATAGAAAACATATTTTATTTATACCCTGTTAGAATTTTCATTCTGAAATTACGATAAAATAACCGGCAACAGTTTTTCTTTCCAATTAACCGTCAAGTTTACGGTGAAGAATATTTTTTACCTCTATGGTTTTGAAACCGTTTACAACTAGAATGGTTAAGAAACCATGAACACAAAACTGTACTGTTTTTTAACCATTTACAACAAGTATGGTTTCACAACCGTAAAAAAGACATTTAACTGGGCATTAGATCTAGGCTTTTCGTTAGGTAATGGGCATTGGAGATAGACTGTGATTGAGTAATATTTCATCAAATGAACCGTGAAATATGGTTTTATAAGTTTATCTGTTTTTTTCCCCTATCGCTACTGATAAAAAATACTAGACTTTTTGGTGTTAAGCAGCCTTATGGTGCTGCCATCTACGCGTAAATGAGAGTATCGTATACTCATAGTTAAAAATTAGGGGGTGCAGAACATTAGAAGCTCTTCATGTGTCGAAGGGAAAGGAGAAAATATTGTAGTGGAAACACTGGGATTTGAATCCTCGTTATGCCTGTGTTGAGATTAACAGATTAGTCGTCTCAACAATAAAACGTACCCAGCTGTACGAAACTAAGTGGCTTCATTAGGTGGGCTTAGTAGGCACGATAAAATTCTGGTTTTTTAACCGTATTAAGTGAAAGCGGTTAATAAACAGTTTTTCTCACAATTAACAGTTTGAATACCATCTCATTTATGGTTATTTGACTGTTTTGTTTCAGTATAATAAAATAGTAATTATATTAATGGTTAATTATCCACTTTTTTGAGAAATTTTTAACAGTGTAGATGTTTTATATATCGGTAAACATTTTATATAGTTGTCATACTATATAGATATGCAAGGCGTTAAGTCGGCCTATGCTTCAACAAATTATTTTACATAAGATAGGTAGACGTCATGTATAGTTATCATACTATATCGATAGCAAAAAAAACATGTTTTTCTACACAGAATATCATATTACTTCATATATTCCATACACAGATATTTCATATAAATAAGTAGATTCCATAAGTAGTCAACAAAAAAAACTATATAAATATCTAAAGCTTTATTCCGGGCTGTGCCTGTCTGCATTAATTCACACAAATTTAACTTCATTCATATTTCAATAAATAATCGGGTTTTTTTTTTATTATTCAATTATGAATTGTAACTCTTAGAAATGTTATTCTAGTTTTAGTTTAGCTTTTAAGTAATTCATATTTCATTAAATTATCGGTTTTTTTTTTTATTATTCAATTATGGATTGTAACTCTTAGAAATGTTATTCTAGTTTTAGCTTAACTTTTAAGTAAATATCTATCTATACAACAATACTTGGACAAAGTTCTTGTATAAGCAAAAAAAGAACGAAATCGAACAAAAACTGTTTTAAATTAATAAAAAGCCAAAAGCGAGTGTTATTTGAGTTTTCTAATCAAGTAGGTTTTAATAATGCTTATTAATATGAAAAACTATGAATTTTTAATAACATCTACCTCAAAACCAGGAAGCAGCATACTATTTTTTCTCACAAATTTGAAATTAATTTTTCATGACACATTTATTACAGTTCTGTCTTCAAAACTTGAAAAAATATATACTTTTCTGTTCCAGCGATAAAAGTTAGGATACAATTCCTCGCCCCAGTTTTAAATTGCTCGTAAATTACAACTCATTTGCGTTCGTGTGCCTTCATTTTCCCATAAATCATGATTTTTATTATCAACTATGTGTTTCTTTTAGCAAAAAGTTTAGGAAAATGTATAATGTAACACGAAATTTCGTAACAAGCTCAATAAAGTTAGCAACATTTTTCATACAGAAAGTTGCTTCTTAATTAAGAAGTTTGATTTGTAAAATTATTGCTTTTTTTTTTCAACTTCGTTCATTAACATATTTGGAAAAAAAAGTAAGAATCATTTTCTGCGAATAATGAGAACTATTAATTTCATGATTATTAACAATAAAGCATATTATTAATAAATTTAAACTTAATTATGTTCCAGCACTGAAAATATTTAATTTTAATTTGTTTAGATAAGACATTAAAATGTAAATGTTTACTGTAACAGATATTTAAAAGAGATAGTTTTCAAAAATTTAATGAATGAAATTTAAATATTTAAACACTTTTAATGACTTCACAATAAGTAATACCATTTTTAAAAGCAACTTTGTTAACCAGAATACGTTATTTTCTTCGCTTTTCAAAAATAATTTACTTTTGTTGTATTGGCACTTAATAAAGCAAATAAAATATTTCTTAATTAACACTTTATTATGCATATGCTTTAAAACTCGTCAATTGTTCTTAAAACAATCCGTTCAACTTGGAAAAAATTAATTATCATGGGAATTAAGAAACCTTTGATTTTGTAAATTAATCATTCTTTTGATTGTGATTTATAAAGCAACATCCCGAAAAAATAATTAATGTTGCCAACGCTTTATATTTGAACAAAATAAACTGAGCATATTATAAGAAAATCTGGAAAAAAGTTGTCAGCTTAACTACGAGAATTTTTAATTAGTTTTAGAAACAGAGTGAATACGGAACAAAATCGTTTGCAACTGTCGCGACCGGCTTTAATCTAATTGTTCTTAATGAAAAATCGTCTGAGTTTGCGATGCGATTTCGGACTCAGCTGGCTTAATTAATTAAATTTGGTTGCAATGGAACACTGAAAAGAGGCAAATTATCTAGTAGGCTAGAGACACGTGAATTTATTTTTAAAACACGTGAATTCCATTGCTAATTCTGCGAGTTACTTAAGAATCTAAATTTTGTTAGAATATTTTAGCAATTGCTTTGATAATTTGGAAAGAAAACGATTATAATTAAGTGTAATTTGCGGAGTATTTTGTGCAAATTTTAACTCAAAATACGTTACAATTTAGAGTTTCGTTGGTAATCAGAAGGCAAATCTTAATGCTGCTACCGTATTTGAGGGTGCTAAGTTAATGTAAAAATAAATTAATGTAGATTTTATAGTAAAACTGAAACTAAAATTTTTCTATTTGGATATGCTTATTGGATTTGTATGCCTAGAATTTTTGACAGCATAAAATGCGTATATTGTGGTCTTACATTGTTTTGTGAGTTAAGCATTTTGCATGCAGTTGAATTTGTTTGTTCAGATTAATATTATTATTATTTTTTTTTTTGGATTAGAGAATGTGTCACGATCAGCTTCAAGAATTAAACATTAGATTATTCGATCAAGTCTGTAAATAAAGTCAGTTTTGTTTCGTAAGCAGATTTTTGATGTATTCTATACATTCTTCACGAAAAAAAAACATTTGTGATCATGTGATCAAAACTATCGGAATATGGTAAAGTTTACTGTATTTTTGGCTATAAGCGAACATTGAAAAGTTCGATAATTTTTACCAAAGCACTTTGGTAATGATTTTGGTGAAATTAACACTAAAATAGTTTTATAATAAGCGATAAAATTTGGTAATTTTATCATGATGCTTCAGAGCATGGCATAAAATATATTTATTTGGTAAAATAAACTTTCCAGTTTTGTGTTTCTACTATATGTGTGGTAATAAGAACAATAGTTTTTGAAACCAGAATTTCCGATAGATAGTTGCAATACGAACCGAAAAATTGCCAAATTAATGGTTCAAATTTCACATATTTTGGATTTTATTACCAGAAAAATGTTTTTCTTTTTTTTTTAAAAAATTATTATTAGAAATGGCATTTCCATACACTACGGTAATTTTTCCAGAATTTTTTCTCCGTGTATTGAATATTATTGTGCATTGTATTATTAAAATTGTATGCATTTTATTATTTAAAATTTTTTTAACTACTTTTGGGAAAAAATTGTCATTTTGATTCTTCTTTCAAATGCATTTTGGTAAATAATAAATAAATTCTGTCAAGTGAGTTTCCACTTATTTCCCGAATAATATTTAATAATAATAATTATCGTAAGTAAATCTCAGAAATCTAGAACTTCATACACTGTAAAAACTATGGTGCAATACCTATTCGAATTTGATATTGAAAACGCCATAAATTGTGAGAATAAATATTTTATTTCGAGCTACTGAGCGTTCACAAACCCTTTAAAAGGTGGTGTTAAATCTAAACATCAATTAATGAGAAGACTTACGCCTAACTCTGATGCATTTACTCTTTGAATTATTTTCACCAATTCGGTATACGTTTGGAATTTATCAACAACAGAATGTTTGCATCCGACAGCGAGAAGGTGAAAATTTGTTGTCATCATTCCCTCAGAAACAAAAGTTAACTGTTATAAAAGTCGTGTATATTTTTAATTGTGTGATAGATATATTAATGTTTTTATACGAAGATTTACAAAAATTTGTCAATTGAATTAGATAATTTTATAACACATAATTGGAATTCGCTGCTGCTTCGTTAAGCCTAGTCCAAATTCATCTCAATATTCTCTTTGTGCTTGTTTGATTAACAAACCAATTTTGTTTTACGAATTATTCCACCTAATGCATCTTAATTTAAATTTAAGGATTCTTACCTTATATTGTATCATAAAAATAACGTTACTGAATTCTTATGTATATCACATTTTACTATACTTATAAATTTTGCTGTTACTGGAACACCAAAAATAGTTGCGGTTACTTTACACCAAATAGCGTAGAAGAGTATTCTTGATGTTTCACTACAACGGGAACTATTCTTTGCCATTGGTGTAGTGGAACACCGAGAATTAAGAATTATGGATGGCGTTTCACTTCGTCTCTTTCGTGTAAAATAGTTGCCCCCATTTTTGGTATTGAGATACACTGAAATCTTTTACAGAGTATCACAGGATGGTACAGGGATCAATCACGACCCGCGCTAAGCATTCGCCACCTCGCCAAGTGCATTCAAATCATAAATTTGGCGAATGTAATTGTTTTTTGACAAAAGTATTGGCGAATGATTTTTTCCACTGGGAAGAAAAATATACATTTAACTCGATCCTCAACAAACTTACGTCAAAATGAATTCTTCTAAGTAAATCAGTATTTTTTATTCGATTACAGCAATTTTCGATAGATGCGCCACATAACCAATTAGAATTATCTGTTATCCAAATAATATAAGCCTAAAGCAAACAACCGTAAAATAATTTCCAATGGGAAAAAAATAAATCAAATTTAATTGTTAAAATTTGCATTTGGCGAAGACTTTCAAAAATTGGCGAATACTTTTGATGTTTGGCTAATTTACTGGATAATAATTTGAAATCTTTAATGCGGTCCTTGATTAATGCTTTGTTTTTTAAACTACTTTTTGATTTCAATGCCTCACTATGAATGAGTTTCATTCATGATCTTTTAATTTTTATTTTGCATTCCTAATCAATTGTGCTAATTGTGTAGCTTTGAGCTTAATGTGTTTGACGAAATCTGTATCCTCAAACAAATATAGATAGACTTTAGAATTCATTTGGAACATCTCCGAAGAAATAGTTTCGTCAAAAAGTAAGAAAGCTTTATTAATTTCGAGTAATAATTTTTAATCCTCCTTCATTTTTCATTTATCGTGAGAATGTAGGAGGAACAGTTGAAAAATCGAACTAAAGGGTTTATCAATAAATTTAGTAGGTTAAACCAATTTCGTATTTTTAAACCTGATTTTAGAGCATATCATATACAATATTAAAATCTATTTTATTCAATTTTTCCCAATGGAGAAACCATTTGAGTTCTTGAAACACACGCATTTTCAAAGGTGCCCTACATTCTCACCCTACAGTTTAAAAATCGAAGCAGAAGGTGATTTGAAAGCCAATTATCGCATTTAAGTTGTCAGAATTTTAATCCATTCCCTCCTGCTGCTGTTTCTTAGTAAAATCCAATCGGTTGCAGCTTCAGAATCAAATGACATTAGAATGAAACAGGGAAAAATTTCAATGCTATTGGAAAGATGAAACCACAACTTTGAATTTTAATCCTTTTCATGAGTATACCCTTCTGAATTCTAAATCCCTTTTAATCCGCTGATGCTGATAACGGGCTCTTTTAATCCGATTTTGTTCCAAGAGGTTGCGTATGCAAATTTGTTCACTTTAAAGAGATAAAATCGTTCTTCGTCTCGTATTGGTAATCCGTCTCCTCTTTCAAGCCCTTCGTTAATTTGAGAGCTACTTCGAAATACGGCGTCTGGATATTTCTAGTGGTCAGCGTAAATTCTCCGTAGTAACAAGCTACAATCCTAATAAATAAAACTCCAAACAAAAACGAGTTTAACCGTGTTTTTTGTAGCTCTTTAGCCAAGAAAAATAATAACGCCACAATATAAATGCCTTAAATTTGAGACAAAACTATAATTTTAAACTATATGAACCATCATGGCAGTAAAGAATTATCTGGGTTTTAGAACGGACAAATAATTATAATATTTTAAATGTCATTAAACCTCACCTTATTTAAAATTACCAAATTGGCGAGTTTTTTTAGTCTAGCTGAAGATTATGAAAAATCAGTAAATTATTTTTAATATTTGTATAGTTTTAAGAGTTTAGGCAAAACAATGCTGAAGTAATTTGTCAAATATTAAAAAAATTAAATCACAAAATCATAATTTTCAGAATAGTATCATAGATGGCGCTGGCTAAAGATAGGCTAAACTTGGTCTAACAGTCTAGCAATCATGAATAATTGTTGCAAACTCAGAGTAGTTACAAAAACACATAATAATTATTATTTTAAATTCGATTTAACATATGAATTGTCTTAAGATTTAGACATGTAGGGATCTTGTAATTCATCACTAAACGAAAGAAATACATTAACTGGTTACCTACCGGGCAAGTAATCTCGAGACATTTATTTCAACCTTATACATTTCGACCAAAAATAGATTGAAAATGTCGTTTAAAAAAAACTGTAGCTTGGAAAGAAAATCCGGTTGCAAATTTGATATCAGCAATACGAAAGTGTTTAGTAAGTTAAAAAATCTCCTGCAACAGAAAAAGTATGAAAAAACATTCCCCTGTGTTACTTTGAGAACCAGAATTATCTCGTAAATCATTACCTTATGAACGGAAAAATTATAAAATGAATGATTTTAACACCATATATTTTAGTCTCAGTAATCAGAATTATAGATTTTTTTTTCAAAAATATCATAGTCATACGGTGCGTAAATTTTTATCTAAATTTTTGCTTTGTGCAGATAACGAAAATGTGTTGTTTCTTCACAAAATTTTAAGATATATTTCAAACTAAAACATTTTATTTATGTTTATTACAGATTTGATGTTATAGAGAAAAGCACCACGAAAAATATTTTGATCAATAAAAATGTTTGATTAAAAAAGCTTTTGTTTAATTACTTTTGTTCATTTGTAAACATTAAATTAAAGCAACTCTACATTATTGTGTTAGAATATATATATATTCAGAACTTTTTATCAATTTTGCTTTTTAACTTTTTGCTTTGGATATTTAAAAATTATATACTAAATGCATCCGAAAAGATATGAATGCAAGAATTATAATATTTTTTATTAGCATGGATAGCACAATTATATGAACTTTTTAATAACTTTAAAACCTCCATTAAAATAAGAAATTCTTAGAAATCTATCAATACAAATACTTTCCAACGGAGAACCTTAATACTAGTTATATATTTAGAATTTGTGCATTTTTACAAAGATACATTTGTAAAATATAATAATGCAAATATCAGTACAATATTATGCCTACATATTTTTATGCAATTTTAATATTAAATACTAATATTTAAATGCTTCAGATCTTTTAAAAAAAATTATTCATATCACAAATACTTACTTTTGTATACTATTTTTACTATTTAAATTATATTGGTATATTTTTAATTCTGCTCAAAAATATAAGTTCAATTTAGGTTTAAGCACATAAAACGTATTTACTCTAGCTACTTTTGCATTTATATTAGCTTCATGAATAATTTCGATATCCTTCGTAGAATTAAAGTAGGATTTTAAAATGCATTTTCGAAAAAAAAGCATTAGTCGAGGCAGTCATTACAACGTCTAGACGCGAAACAAAGTTTTAATATGCTGCACAAACCAATCGTTATTGTTTTTTGTTATATATTATTCTTTATATATTATTCCCTGTTATTTTATATTATTCTTTATGAAGAACCATGCCTAGTTCAAAAATTTTATCAAGTGAATTATACGAATTATTTTGAAGTATTTTCAAGTGAATTATTTTGTTTTTATTTATAAGACTGTTTTTTTTTAAAACATATATTTTGAAAATTTATTACATAAGTAAAAAATTAACATTAGGTTTTAGAATGATTAGTTATTATAAACGAGAAACATTACGTTTACTTGAGTACAAAATATTTTTTTGGAATAGAAGCAATTATTTTGATTAAACTGTAATATGGAAAAAAATAAGAACTTTTAAAGATTTAACGTATCGAGAATGTCAATCATTAAACAAAATGAACTGAAACAACAAAAGTCAACAGTAATTATTTTTATGGGTGATTGCCCATTTTAAACTATTTGGTAACTATAAAAGAGGAATAGTATTTTTCTATAAAAATGTTTGAGTTTCCATTCTGTTTTTGGATTTCTATTGGGGACATCAATAAGGCTTTTTTTCTTCGTGTATTATTTTTAATATAAATAATTTTTATTTCATGAACTATATTTCACTAAAAAGTTTATTTCAGAACTGAAGAATACTCTGGATGAAGTTAACAATCATATAAGAACAAACAGAAAATTTTTGAAGCATATTGCAATTATTATTCACAGATAAAACGAGAAAATGTTTGCTTTAAACTAAAATTTTTTAGTTTCTTTTAGCATTTTGTTTTCGATTGTGACATTTTGCGAATTTGAAATCTCAGCTAAAGTTTATTATTCTATATTGGTAATCTTGCTCTTTAACAAAGCAACAAGTATGTGATTCCGTAGCATTTTTAAATTCTAAAGTAAATGCCTTTGTTTATCTTACAAGATAAGCTCTGAAAGTATCCCTCGAAAATCAGACTGAATTTTTTTATTAGTTATTCATCTTGATTAAGGAATGGATTGTATAAAAAATTCCATTTAATTCGCTTTGGCTGTTAAGGAGATATAAATTATTGAAATAGGAGTACGGAAAGAGTGGACAATTCCCAGAAATTTCTCCAATTGCACGATAACAAATTCAGTTCGAAGAATCATTCCTTTGAAGGTACTTAAAAGATCAACAATACTGTACATTCAAATATAAATTTCAAACTATTTCTGCACTTAAAGCTACTTTAATATGGTAAAATTTACCACATTTCTGGCTCTATGAGAACACCAAAACGCTCGGTAATTTTCCAAAGACACCAACGCTTTGATAGTGATTTTTATAAAATTAGCAATATCATAAAGTGTGGTAAACTTTCTTAAATGTGGTAAAATTCGACAATTTTATCATGACCTTTAAACCTAGCAACAAAAAAAAAACAATTTTTACTTTTTTTTAGAAAAATTTACTTTTCAGTTCTAATATAGATTTTTTACACAATGGAGATAATAAGAACTATAATTTTTGATATTGAAATTTTCAGCAAATCATCAACATATGAACAGGAAAATCACCAAATGAATAGTTCAAATATCGTATATTTTGATTTTATTAACCATATTTTTTTTCTACCAGAAATGTTATTACAACACAATACAGTAATTTTGCAAGATAACCACAGCTTTATAATTACTATCTTTATTCTTTTACTTTTAAAACTCGATTCAGAGTTGAGATTCACTACTAAAAATAAAGAACACTTATTGAAACTTTTAAATTTAACTTTTAAATTTTCAGTGTTAGCCTTTAAAAAAACAAATATTTTATTTTATGTCCGTCGTTGAGCAGCCGACCCAGTTTTTTTTTTTACGACTACTAATGTTCAACTCCGTAGCCTTGTAATTTTGAACCAATCCAGAAGGCAAGGAAATCTCTGGATCAGTAACCCCCAGAGGTGTGATTTGTTATGGGAACTTGGAGGACTTTGTAACTCATCAGATTTAATGTACATCAGTGGCGGGTGGGGATCGAACGCATGATCAACTGGACATGGGCCCAGTGGCCTACCAACCATTCCATCCCAGCCCTAAAAGCAAATAATAAAATTTCCAATTAAAAAGTAAAGTATTCGTTCGGCTTGGTTACCATTAAAATTTATATGTTGTACAATATAATTCTTAAAGGTCACCAAAGGCAATTAGCAATAAACGCTTAATTTTGTTGAAGATAAACTGAAAATTTAATGTATTCATAGATACACTATTCTAACTCACTCAGATTATCTAAAGAGCCCATACATTAAAATAAATAATCATGCCAAATACGACAAGATTCAATTCCCCAAAAGCATTGCAAAGCTGCATAATTTAGAATATAGGGATTTAGATAGATAAAGGGACAGTTCTCCAAACAAATGTTTTAACCCAGCCGATCTTTCCAACGTTCTACTCGAACGGAAAATAACCTTAACTCATCTTCTGGAGTAAAGAGTAACAAAGGGTAATCTTGCTACACTGTGGCTTACTCATAATCCACTTTCATCCTCTCCAATAAGCAGTCGCCAATGCCCTTACATAAACCGTCTTGATAAAGCTTGGCGACTTTATTGCCACCAGGGCCATGTGTTGAAAGTAGAGAAATGTTTTATGAAGCTCCATTATAGCCATCTCGAATTATCTTCAAAGCTTAAGAACCTAATGAAGAGCTAATGATGCGGACGATATCGGGTAATGTCTCTGGAAGCCAAGTGCTATAAATACTGTCGCAGGAATCAAGCGCCATTTTTTTCGTTGTTGCAACTTCCAAGTTTATCTTACCCAATACAGAACGAGTGATGTTATTCGTCGTCAGTGATATTTCATAAATAGAATGTTTTTGTGAGTTATCAGTAGTTCATACAAGCACGAGACATTTCTTATGTGCCATTCATAACATCGCTAAAATGTCACTAATTGGAGCGATAAAAAAAAATTGTTTAGAGTTACACGATCTGAGTCAGATAATTGGATAAAAGATGGCGACACTTTTATTTTAGTTGCTGTTTCATCGTGATAAGCAACACGTTGTATGCGTAATGGTTAAATGTATACCCTGACTACTTGTTACAAAAACTTGTTGATATTACCACAAATAAAAAAGTTTGTTGAAAAAAAATATCTTAGTACTTATTCTTTTAAATATTAAAAAATGAATTTTCAAAGCATATTATGTGTTAAATTTATGTTTATGTTAGCGTTTATGTAACAGTATAAAAGATATTTAACGTGTTTAAATTTTATAAAACCTATGAAGGATATTTTATAATCTAATTTCAATTAGTAGGGGAAGGTAAGCAAAGTAGGATAACTCAGCCCAGAAACGTAAGGATAAATGGAATGAAGTTAAAAAGTAATATGTGCTGTAATTTGATACTTTTTACAATTAATCTGCAGGATTCGGATTAAGAAATATGCTGCATATTTTATTATCTTCGCTCTAATGCATCCAAAGCTACAGATAGACCTACATTGCCTTATTTCATAACCATTGTTGAACAGCCGACCCAATTTTGGGTTTAAGACTACTAATGTTCAACTCCGTAGCCTTGTAATTTTGAACCCAATCCAAAAGACAAGGAAACTCCTGAATCAAGTATTTAAAGAAACTTGCCTTCGTATAGGACTTTTTGATGAAACTGATCCCCATTTGACGTTACATGGATAGGAAAACCTCGAAAAGTCCCA
Source organism: Parasteatoda tepidariorum (assembly GCF_043381705.1). Lineage (NCBI taxonomy): Eukaryota > Metazoa > Arthropoda > Arachnida > Araneae > Theridiidae > Parasteatoda > Parasteatoda tepidariorum. The sequence continues at coordinate 94,140,471 of NC_092207.1, forward strand.
CTGATATCTTGGCGGCAAAGGGGTTCCAACACATGATCCGACTACCACTGAGGATATTTTACGTCAGGCGATGGTCGGTGCCAGCGGGGTGTGGAAATCGTATCGACCAGCCATCGCTGGGATTTGAACCCGGTGCACTTCATTGGAAAGCAAACACTCTCTTCAATGAACCACTACGCCACGACATACGAGATATGATGAAATTGAACAAAAACTCAGATGACATGCAAAACATACATATTTTGCATACAATCTCGCCATCATCCTCATTAGCACCTACACACATATTATGAGCTTATTTATGTCATCCGCATCTTTTTGATCTCTTGAAGCCTTTACATTGTTTCCAATTCTTCTTTATTGTTTCCGCCTTTACATTGTTATTATTTGTATTCCAACCTTTTTCTTGCTTCTTCATACTATTACAATACAAGCCTTTAATATGTCCATATTTTCCAGATTGAAATCAAAGTCACAGGCACAAATATGGCTATCAGGTCATTTATATGTGTTACTGATCTAATTTATAGCTATTTTAACTCATTACATTTTTGCATTTTTTACATTGCAAGTTTAGAATAGGATCCACAAGATTAAGGTAAAATGGGAAAAAAAATCACTTTTTCCAATAACTTGAGATATAATATGAGATATAATACAGGACAAGAACAATCGCCTCCCTATTGCCTTAATGGCCAACAACAACAAAAACTGTTCGAAATTAGATTTTTACCATATTGCAATATTCCGTCTCTTTCAATATAATTTCACTTTTGCAATATGATGAAAACTGGATTGGAATAACTAATTAGCTGGTCCAGATAAATATTGGAGCAAAAAAAGTTTAAGTATTCAGATTTAAGAAAGTCTAACTTTTTTTAAAACTTTTCCTTGATTATCTTTACCTAACTATCATTACTAAATTATGATTCAGCCATTATATGCATTTTGTTCTTTCTTTTTTTTTTCTATTTAATCTTTAGAAAAACTGACAAACGGAAAATGTCGAAATATGTCTTCGATGCCTTTATTAAAATTGATGATCTCTATAATAAAATGTCTGGAAAGAAATATTATACGAGAATAGAATCTTTTCAGTTATTATTTTTACAGATTTCGAACGAAAGGGAAGAAATGAATCAAACAAAGAGAAAATATTTTCTGCGGAAAAACATAAAATAATAAACTTCCAAAACTAGATTCCATTAATCTTTTTCTAAGTTTCGAGAAAATTCCTGAGAAACCCTTTAAGATTTATTTTCCATTAATACATCCGTTGGAAACAAAGAGTAAAAAAACTAAAAAACAGCGCATATGAAAAAATACTGATGCTGAAGCTTAACTATATATTGAGTTATATCTTTTTATTAAAACAACTTATATTGTTCAAAATATATCAATAGTTAAGGATTTGTTATAAATAAAATTGTCTGCATCACATTTATATTTTTTATTTAAGACACTGAGTCAATATCAAATTTATATTAATATATAACTAAGTATGGGAAGTGAGCGTGGAAAATGCTAACAATGGTCAAATATCTAAAATAGATAATTAAAATAGATGTATTTAATATTTTTCAGAACATTATTAAAAGATGCTGAAATTAATCTGCCCTTATTGAACGTACACTAAATGGTGTAAGAACCAAACATTAAGATTACAATTATTTCGGATTTATTTTTTAACGATTACATTTTGTACATGTTAATAAACATAAATTTTATATTCCATTGTTGGTTCAACACAGATTTTGAGAAATTGTTATGAAGGAATGCTTCATATTAATAATATCAATAATTTTATATAGATTGGAAATTTTAATTTTCGTCTTATAAAAATACACATGCAGCAAATATAAACGCGAATATAGCCGTTAAAATGAGTTTTATCAACAAAAATAATCAGTTCTTTTTACATGCATATCGTTTGCAAATTTTTTTTGAAGAAATCATAAAAGTAGACTATTTTCTGCCGTGCATCTTCTAATTATTGTAAAACTGACATCAATTCATCAAACACTGTGGAAAAAGACAAAAAGAAATACATTTTAGGACTTTCAGAAGGTTTTTAAATCACCATTAAATTTAGACCACACAGGATTTACTAAAACATCGAGTTTTTATTGAGCAGAGAAAAGCTCGTTACACCATAAAAATAAGAAAAGAAGAAAAAAAATACGAGGGGCGGGCAAACATTGCATCCTGATATAAACTTCATCCTTTCCCCTACTATAAGAAAGAACATATTCTTCTAGAATCCACGAAGCCTGTCAGCCGTATATTGAGTTTTGGTAGCTGACAGGTAATCAGGTCGTAGAATAATGATGGGAAATTTTCTTCCGTAATCGGCAGGATAGGAGTGACACGTTGTCTTTCACTTTTTTTTTCTTGCTGAAATATTTATTTTTTGATCTTGATTTGTAGTCATATATTTCTTCTTAATCTAAGTAACGTCAGACTTGAATCATTTTTACAAGTGCTTCAGAAATAGGTTGTAAAACACGTAGAATTTATTCCGCAAAAAGTGATGATGAATGATAATATCAAAAAGTTCAAGAAGCCATGCTAGAACACTAAATTATGAAGTGCGAAGAGATTTGAAGAACTATCTTCATTCTTTATAAATGTTAAAAATCGTTTGCAAGTATATTTTTAAAAAATCGTTTGCAAATATATTTTTAAAAAATCGTTTGCAAATATATTATTAAAAAATCGTTTGCAAATATATTTTTAAAAAATCATTTGCAAATATATTTTTAAAAAATCGTTGGCAAATATTTTTTTAAAAAATCGTTTTCTCCGTTAAGTTTAATTGTTTTCATGCGTTAAATTTTTTCGTTAGTTTAAGAAAAGAAAAAATATTAAATTGTGTGTTTGAGACAATTTAATTCCTTTGGAGAAATTATGTAATTTTCATGCAATAATACAAAAATTCTAAGATTTAGTTATCTTTTGAACGTCAGGATTAAATCAATCTTGCAAGTGTTTTCGAAATGAGTTAAATGCAGAGTTTACACAAAATACGAAGTGTTGATGAATAAAAAAATTAAAACTATCTGGAAGCCTCAGTAAAACACAAAATTTATAAGTACATTCACCTTTCTAAACAAATTTCACAAATCGCTTGCAAATGTTAATCATTTTCTCGATTCAAATTTAGTTGTTTACAAGTTTGAAAGAAAAGAAAAAAAATTAAATAGTTTAATTGAAACAGAATTTATTCCATTTCTTTGAAAAAAAATAGAAAGAAAGTTTCTTGCAAGATTATAAAGAGTCCTTATTGTGTTTTATTTTTTGTGTATTATTTTTTGTTTAAATGGAAAATTCTCTTTAAAACTGTTCCTTGAACTTTCATCGATGACGCAAATAAAGAAATATTTAGCCATCTGTAAATTCAGATTTATAAATGATATGCCTATACAAAGCACTTTTGTTAATGAAACAGGAAATAGAAATTTATCTGATGAGAATTTAATTGCTACGTGTCTGTATTGCTTAACGCTTTTGCTGCAATTTTTACTTTAGTTTCTTATCTTTAAATGAATATAGTTTGTTTAGCATCTTATTTAGTTTACCATCTTACGTTCTATTACACTCAAAAAAGTTTCAAAGCTGGATTACGAAGTATGACCATCAAAAAATGTTCCAGTCGCTGATTGTAAAACGAAATTTAAGCTCTCAAATTTTTCGACTAAAACATATGATCACTAACCCTAAATCGATGCCCTTAGCTCGTAAAGTTATCTTCAATTCGGACTAGGACGTTTTTTGAGTCTCAGGCACTTTTTGTCAAAGCAAGGCGAAACATGGAACGAAGCGAAATAGCGTAGTGCTGTTATTTATCGAGCAGTGTGAGAGTTACTTGTTCACTGTCCATTGTGAACAATGTAGAGGGAGTTTGAGAGAGATATTATTTGGCACTTGCTGGTTTGGAGCCTGAGACCTTTATGTGCACAACCTGATGCGGTGACAATTATGAAAAAGGTTTTTGTACCTCGGAATTGAGTTAGGAAGATTTTTATAATACCCGCATAAATGAACAGTTAACACTCCTAAATTTGCTGAAGCTCGTTACAACTATTGGGCTCGTTACAATTCTTGGAGATAGCTGACCGTATAAATAAACTCGAATAATCTTTTGGAAATTTCTTAAAGTGTATTTAAAGATTTTTCACATGACATGTTCACGTAGAAAAAAAATAATTACGAACTTGAACTTAGAGATGATAATTAAATGTAAAAATGCTTATTCTCATGTGATATTTTTCAAAATCCTATGTAAATTGTATTCTTTCAAAATTGAAACATTGTAAGAAAATAGTTTTAAATTCTTTTGTATAATTGCTTACATTCTTTTTTTTTCTTTTTTTAACCTTATTACTTTAGAAATCATCACGTTTCTAAAAGCTACTGTAAGTGCTTTACTTTTATATCATTTTTCCAAAACTAAGAATTACGTTAAGATTTTTTTTTTCTTTCTTCCTTTGAGGCAATTTCAAGGAAATCTTTTAACTCCTTTATAAGCGAACAAAGAAGAAATTATAAATAAACATGCAACAATAATAATAAAATTATTCTGCCAGAGAAATTTTGAAAAAGTTCTGAAAGAAGGTTTTCTTTATTTACAAAACTATGAAGAAAATCTTTTGTTCTTTATCAAAATACAAAGTTTAAATAATAATTATTTTATCAAAAAAGCATTTAAGTATCTTTTAGTGCTGTTAAAAAATGCATTGTTCGTATATTAACGCAAGACATGACAAGAATTTATGCACTTGTTTTTAAAATGTTTTTTTTTTTTTTCCTTTCTAAATGAAATTGTTTCTTGCGTTGAATTTTTGAAATTAGGAATAAAAATAACTTTTGCGTTTTTTGACCGAAAATTGCGTATTTCAATCTTTGTTTCATATTAAACATGAAACTCTAGCGTTTCTAAATGAATTTCGCAATTTTTAATTCTTATTTTAAATGCATTAGAAGTAATTTTCGGCTTTCGAAAACTCATTCCACCACTCGTTAACATTGTTATATGCTACTTTTGGTGATTTTTTTCTCAAAGGGCACAAGTTGCAACACAAAGCAACATTTATTCAAAAACTGCTACTCCAAAAATCTGAAATTTTGGATCTGAATCTTGATATTATTTACATTAATTTAAAGACATCTTTAACACAAATAATTATTCGAAAACATTTATTAACAAAACTGAAGTAAAAAACTCTTTGCGTTTTTTTTTTATTTTTGTACCAAACAAATATTTAAAAAAAATATTATTATCTAATTTATTAAAAATTGTCTCATTAAATTAATAAAAAATTTGCACCGTGAAAAATTCTGAATAAAATTACGGTATTAGGTACTAGAACTTTGGGTACATCACCCGTAAAATCCATTTTTACAGTAAAATATTATACCTTAATTTTTACAGTAATATTTATTTAATTAGAGATGACTCAGTGATTTTGAGGTACTTATTTCTGTTAAAATTTCTTTGTATCAACTTCTTTATTCGTAATATATTCCGATAGAAATGGATTTTACGGTAAAAAGTACCGGCACTCAGGGTTACGGTACTTTTTACCTTAGTTTGATTCGAAACTTTTTATAGTACACATTTAATACTAGAAAAATCTCAAGTTTGTATTTATTGCCAATTTTCAGAAAACGTTTCTAAACGCCCCTAATAAAAGGGTTATTTCAATTCCGCCCCTTTACATGTGCAATCCAAAATCAGGACAGGAAATAAAAACCTTTAAATATTGACGACCTCTATTTCCAGTATAAAAATAATTAAATCATCTTAAAAAAAAAGAATATATTTATTAAGTTACGATGTACCAAAGACCATATCGTAACAATTTTAGCGTAAATTTTGAAGAAAAAGTATTTAACGTATTAAAGTTAAAGATTTAAGAGTATAGTTACAACGCTAACATTTGAATAATAACTAATTTTTATCCTCTTGGAATATTTTTATTTTAAAAATATTTGAAACAATGATACAGGTACAGCATTAAATTTCTGGAAAAATACCGAAAATAATAGTAGTTCTAAATACCCACTATAAAAAGTGGATTGAAACTCTCAAAATTTTGTATGTTTTTGCGAATTCTATGAACGAAATGGTTCGTCAATTTGAGGAAATTACTACCGTCTTTTGTTTAAGGATTCGAATAGCGTTAACAGCATTAGGCTTAATGCTACATATCTATTAACATAATTTTATTAGGAAACATAGCATTAAACGAAAAGAATAAGAATAAGTTACCACACATGGCCAGGGAACTTAACCCGTAGTCTGCTGAGTGAATGTGTTAACCCCTGTACCCTCCTACAATACTTAAGACAAGGTAAAAATGTTAGAAAACTCCCGGAGGGCCCTGAGAGGATATTCGAGAGAGAAAGCAACTTCGTTATTTCAGATATCAAGCGTCGTCAAAATCACGTGATTTTGTGACAAAATGATTGTTAAACATCATGATAGATACATGATCAAAATCACGATCAATGATTGTTGAATTGTCAAAAATGATAGTTTTCTTTCGAGAATGCCTTATTTTTATTCGTGATTAATAATTTTCAAATGTCTAGTTAGAATTCACACAAATGTTCGATCACAACATATTAATTTTTAATAGCTTAGGTACTTTAATTTTAATTTTTTGTTCTACTAGACTCATAAATAGCATTAGTAAGTTAAAGGATAAATGATTTCAGAACTAAAATTGTCATGTGCTAGTGAATTTTAAGACATTTTAAAACATCATTTCAAATTAGAAATTCAATGTAAAAATATACATTTAAGAATACTATCTATCAATTCCTTTGAATTTCTAAAATAAAAAGAACTCTCTTCAATTTAATAATAAATATTTGAATCAAAATGCACACACTTATTTCGTCATCTAGATTAGTATTCAAGCGTGTTTGAATCATTTCGTTCAAAATTTAATTTATTTTAAAGCGTTTTAAATGCAGTAGCTCTGCGAAAAGAGATTTTAATGCCGAAATATTTATTGAAAAATGATATACGATACTTTATTTTAAAATGAAATTAGAAATTCTCTTTTACTACGCCTCAAAAATCAATTTATTCTGATGAGAGTTTTTATCCCCAAAAAATCTTTTTTTTTTTAAATCGAAACTGAAAGTGCTTTAACGAAATTAATCGCGTAAAATTTAGTTACGTATAGAAAGTAAAATAAAACAACGAAAGGGTTGCTTTTATTTTTAATTATAAATTTTTAAGACCGAAAAGAAATAAGTATTGGTTTTTCAGTCATTTTTATGATTAATTAACTAAAGTAGAAGTAATGATGTTTGCCAAAAATTAATTTCGAACATTGGAGAGACCCCAACTCGTTTTTTCTTCCTCTAGTATTCTTTTACCAAGAAACTTGACTCCTAAGATTATTCTTTTATTATTATGATGGCGGAACCAAATCTCATTAATGGATGACATTAATCGAGTTTTCTTTAGCTAGCAAGTAATTTGGGGTTGGAGATTATGGCTGACGTCAACAAGATTGAAAAAATGATGGCATGCCTATATGGCTGATAGATCCCAACAGAAAAGACATGCCTGTTTCTCCTCTTTTAATTCTACGCAATCGTTCAAAGTCAAAAATCCTATCATATCTATTTTTGACGTTCTATCGGCAATGGAAATTTTCCAAAAAATAAAACTAAACAATTCAGTGTGTTCTTACATTGGATGTATATTTATGTTATAGTTTGTTGAAAATTATTTTTTAAAAAATCTTTGAAATGTGTTGTTGATTGTATAAATTGTAGCTAAAGCTCAAGTATACGACTTTATTTCATATTTCTTTTAACGTACTCTGTGGAAGACATAATAATGGCATTTTGTAAAAAAAGTTGTACTTTATTTCTTTAATGTTTTCTGTAGGTACGATAGATGTAAAAAAACATAAACTTAAATATGTATTCATCTAATTATCGGATTTTCGCACAGTAACATGCAATATTAATAATTAGAATAACACACCTTAACTCATTAATACCCAAGTGGATATTTATCAATAATATTTTATATTTTGTTATTAAATGTCATAAACTCATGTGCGAAATTTCTGAAATTTCCCTGCCGTTTTTTAAATAGATCTTAAGTATTCTTTTACCAAGAAACTTGACGCATAAAATTATTATTTTGCTATGATGGCGAACTTCTTTACGATTTTCTCTATTCTTTACGAATGTGCAATATACTCCCAATTGGATTAGGCTCCCTTTTCCCTCAGGCTAACCGTGGGAGGTTTTCGTGGTTTTCCTCTCCATGCAACGCTAATGTGGGTTAGTTCCATCAGAAAGTCCTTAACGATGGCAAATTTCTCCAAATACTTGATCCAGGAGTTCCCTTGTCTTTCGGATTGGGTTCAAAATTACAAGGCTCCGGAGTTGAACATTAAGTAGTCGTAAACCCAAAATTGAGTCGACTGTTCAACGACGGTTATAAAATAAAAATCAAATTAAAAAATAAACTCCCAGTGAAAATCGTGTTTGATTAAACTATCAAACATCACTAATGCTATATTTTAAATAATGTGAAAGAAAAAGGCATCTGCAGTTTAAATTGTAACAATGCATATTGCCTAATCTTTTGATAAATATTCGTTTTTCACGAGTTCTTCCTTAATGGACAAATTAAAATATGTGGATTTTTGTTTTATTAAAGATCAAGATTGGCCCTTTTACCTGAAGAACAGATTTCAGGATCCAGCACGCTATAAGTGAGAGAACCAAACTAATAGACCCGTTAACTCATCCTTTTCTTATTATAGGTGTTGCGATTAAAACTTATCATTTAATTTCTCAATCTTTAAATATTATTCTTTATTGCAAATCAAAATTTAAACCCATTACTCAGGCGATTAATAATTAAACAAAATTGACAAATAATGCTTCGAATAATGTTCTTTTTTTGCGGAACCATCGTACTTCTTATAGTTTATAATTAAAATTCAATCTTAGACAATTTGAAAAAGCAAATCTCCTATTGACAATTCGATCCTTTTTCCAATACTTTCTCACCTTCTTTGCAATTTCCATCCACCCAAAGGCATTAATTACTTGAAATAAATTAATCTCACTTTTAAAAGGTCTGTGTTTATTGAATTCGTTTTGTTATGTTTTAAAATCAAATTCAGCGTGAAAGGAAATAGAAACAATCAAGGCAAATTAATATTAAAGCTTTATCAAAATTTATTTGTTTCAATTGGAGCTAAAATATTTTTACAAGGCATTTTTGCAGATATTTCTTTCGTAAGATGTTTGATTTATCTTTTTAATTTATTTGAAAAGCCTGTAAAAATATTTTATTTACGCATACGTATAAATAGTGATGTTTTGTTTAATGCATCTATAAAATGTTTTAATTATTTATTTTATCTAGAAAATTTAATATTATGACAGCGGAAAATATTGCATTTTAATAGCAAAATACCAGTTAAAAATTTAAACATTAATTTTTTAAAATGATTTTTATATTCATAAATTTCTTTAATAGTTTTAGTGGTTTAATATATAGAATATTATATCCAAAATACCGAGTTTTTTTAGCAAATGTAAATAGTTACGAATACAAAGAAAACTCTATATTATATATAACTCCAATATCAATTTCATTAGCATTAAATTATCAATAAATATTTTTATAGATATTTTTTCTTCTAATTTCTTAAATTAAAAGTATACGAATTGAAAATATACGAAATAAAATTAGAATTAAAAAATAGAGAAAGTAAAATCCCGATTTCATTTTATTCCAGTCTGAACTATTTTTGTTTTAAAGAATTACAAGAATTTTTGAAGTAAAAAGCAAGAGTTAGAAGAAAAAAAATTGAATTTGTAAAAATTAAAAAAATTCGAAACTAAATAAATGATTCGATATGAACTAACAGAGAACTAATTTTAAATTAAACTCATTAAAAAATTAAACGAAGACTAATTGTTATATTTTAATTTATTTGTTTTATTTATATACCATGTATTTAAATTAAGGAATAGCGTTTCAAAAATTTTTGATTTTGATGAAGCCTGGAAATACTCAGTAAAAATTGAGTAGAACTATTGTTTCATTCAATTTTTGGATTTAATTGCTTCATTAGCATACCATGTATTCAAATTACGGAATAACATTTCAAAAATTGATGATACCGATGAAGCATAGGAATACTCATTCAGAAACAAAACGAGAAATAATTTTTTATTCTATTTTTTAAGATAGTTGCTTTATTTACATACCATATATTCAAATTACGGAATAGTCTTAAAAATTTATGATTACGATGAAGCATAGAAATATTCACTCAGAAACTAAACGAAAACTAATTTTCAATTTATTTTTCAATATAATTGTTTTATTTACATATCATGCATTTAAATTACGGAGTAGCATTTTAAAAATTATTGATACTTATGAAGATTCGTTTTAAAATTAAGTTATTTTAAAGAAAAAAAATTATGATATTATTTTAATTAAAATTTAAATATATCATTTAAAAAATTACTATTACAAAACAACCTTCAACTTCCATAGATAAAAATTCGATAAGACTTACGAATTTAAAATAACAATTTTAAAAACTTTGCTAACCTATTATAAATTTTAAACTTCGGAATATAATGACCATGTTTAAATAAAAGCTTGAATGCCGAAATATTCGGCAAATCATGAAATTTTCAAAAGTACCTATTGATTAGTCCCAAGGCTAATTCTTGAAACGAATATTGCAAGAGTTGGTTTTAATGGATTTTATGTCGCTCATGATTTCAATTGAAAGTATTATAATTTTCTCTTTTATTACTCCCGAAGCTATTTAGAAGTCGAAAGTTATTATTCGAATGCAATGATTAGCATATGCATAGAAATCAATGACTTAATCCTCAAATATTAATGTATAACAGAATCATTGAATGGGTTTTATTTTTCATTTTTAATAAATTATAAACCGTTAAATTTATATAGCACTAAATATTTAGCAGTTAAGCTCTTTTTTCATACTGTTTTTATGCAAATCGAATCTATTAGTTGTAGGAAGAAAAAAAAAAACATTATCTTAAAAAACAAATTCTTAAAAATATTTTTTTCAACAAATAGTATACTAAAAGTTATAGTATTTTATCCCTTTCTGCTTAGGTGAGACTTTTTTTGTCTCTTTAACAAGCTTTAAACATTAGAGCAATAAAGAAACTTAAGAGAATCAATTATATTCAGATCATATATTTATTCGAATTCCATCAATTTTTTAAAGTTAAAAAATACGCATTTAAAATTAATGTGAGGGGATCTAGGCTGGAATATAGATGGAGGTTATTTGTATGGCTGATTTGTATGTTGCACATAAAATATCTACCTTAGTAAACGGATCAGGGATAAAGTCCCTAGGTCGACTGCAGAAGTTTTGTGGTTTTCCTCTCCCTGCAATTCAAGAGTAGGATAGTTACTTTTCCGATAAGCCTTCCGCAGAAACAAATTTTTTCAAATGTTTGATTCACGAGTTCTCTTGTCTTCTAGGTTGATTTCAAATTTGACTGGTAACAGAACTAAGCATTGGTTGTCACAAATCATGGTATGGGTCAGCTATTTACATGACTATTACATAAAACCAATTTTTTGCGAAATAGTTTATACTAAAATACTTCATCTTAAAAGTTTTTTTTAATTCTCCTATGTTTTATTCTTGTTCGTATTTGAGTACCAAATTTAATCAAAGAGTATCAGATTTATATACATTAAATAGAACTATTTAATCAGATAAATTAAATCATAGAATCTAATTTAATGTTTCTAACTTATATTGGCACATAAGGATAGCGAATTTAACATTCTTATCTCAGTGTTTGCTTATATTGACATAGTAGGAAATCACATTTAACATTTCTTCTTCGATTTTAACCGCTTCCTTTACCAATTTTTTTAAAATAAAAAATGCAAGAAATTAACGTTTTTTTTTTTTATTTTATTAATAAATACACGGAACTAAAATAAAACATTTACTTCATTTATTTGTCAAATGCCAGTTACATTAACCGTTGGGCCATTAAACTTCGTGCTTGCCAGTAGCGTTGAAGTGTACAAGAAAAATCTGTCAGTGCTTCACACGCGTCCAAATGTTCTGCCGTCATTGGCCGTCCACTATCACATCTAACACACGAAGGTGAATCGGCTTATCCACTGTGAAACTAAGACAAAACATTATGCACAGGTTTTAAGCAAAATTTTTTAATTTTTTTTATGCGTAAAAAGCATTTAATTTTCCATCAGTTTAGTATCCCGAGTTATCTCGGGCAAATGAAAAAAGTTAAATATTAGTCTCTGCATGATAGTTTTTAAGACAAGGGACAACACATAGTGATACTTTCCAAAAGTCAGTGAAGTGATCCGCCATTTTTTTACTCTTTTTATCAATGTAAATTCAGCAAACGTATGTACAATTGCACAAAACGCGTGTGCAGTCCCACAATCCAACAGCAAAAAACTTCCAATCACAGCAGAGGTTTTCTTTTTTTGCTTCAAAACGTAATGACAAATTCTGCAGCTCCCGAGTTTTCTCGGGATAATAAATATTTGCAATATATGCATACCCGAGTTAACTCGGGATAATAAATATTTGCAATATATACATACCTGAGTTAACTCGGGATAATAAATATTTGCAATATATGCATACCCGAGTTAACTCGGGGTAATAAATATTTGCAATATATACATACCCGAGTTAACTCGGGGTAATCAGGGAAGTGGTTAACTTTTAATGACAAATAAGGTTAACAGAAATAACATTCCTATATCTTGAATTTTGCTTACATTGACTTTTATAATATCGAATTTAGCATTTCTAACTAGATTCTAAAATATTAGAACATCAAATTGAGCATTCTAAACTAGATTCTCGATATTAACATTTTCACATTTTGTAAATAATATTCATTGATTTCAAATCACATTAGACATAAAAAACGTGTGCCAACCTTTTACTTTACACATACATTCTGCAGTTCTAAATCGCACTTTTTAAGTTTGATTCTTTTAACTTTTTTATCTTTTGAAAGAAGTACATAGAACATCATCACGTTCACGATTCCAAATTAAACACCATCCCGATAAAATCAGACCGTGATCCAACCGAACAATTCATTAGTACAAAATAATTCGCCTTATTTTCCTGTGTCCACCAAATTTATTGCCAGTATTTCTGTTTCTGACAAATAGATAAGCAACCCACGGCGAGCGAGATGGGAAAAAAACACACACAAAAGATAAAAAAAGGATACAGAAGACGACAACAAAATACCAAAAGGAAAAAGCAACCCAGAAAGCGAAAGCGCACATAAACAGAAGGAAGAAGATAGGGACAAAAAAAAAAATAAACAATGAAAACTGCGACAAATAATCAATTCATTAGAAAGAACAGAAGATTCGCGTACAAGACAAAGCATTTTGAAATAGAAAAAAAAAAAAGAAAAGAGAAAGATATGAAGGAGAGAAGGGGAAAAAAAGAAATCACTCGACGACTGGATTTTTTACTTTTTATCTCCACATAAAAACAACAAAAAAAATTATAATAAAAGATATCCCGCATCATTAGTTTTTCAAGTCTTGGATGATATGATTCGGGCTGGGGTGCCCGGGTAAAAAAAAAACTATATTTATTGTGCAAGGATAAGTTTTTTGTGTGGAATAAAATTCTTTGAAGGTGTTAGGCAAGTGTCCTTGTGGAGACGCCGCTGCTTAAAAGTTTTTTTTCCCCTTCTTCTTTTGACAGAGTTCGACACTGGATCAAGAAAAAAAAAAAAGAAGAATTTGATCAGAGTTTTGTATTAAATGTAATAAATAAAGAAATATTATATACTGTCAACGAAAAGGCTTAGAGTGGATGATCCTTTAAGGAAAGAGACTTAGATATAACAGGAAAGTTTGTAACGATGATGAATTTGTTTAAATCTTTCAAAAAACATTTTGCAACATATCAAATTTTTTACATGTTTCTTAAGTGTTACATTAACAACTTCATAAAAGCATCAGATTTTTCAAGTCTCTCCAGAGAGTTAAATAATCAACTTCAGATAAATATCAATTTTTTTTAATGTTTCCTAAACGTTAAATAGATTTAAAAGAATTGTAAGTTTTTAGAGGTTTTAAAATTGGGACCGTTCGAATTTTTTGCAATACCACTACTTATCTCTCCCTTCGCACTGAAAAAAATAGTAACTAAAAAATTTTCGTTTTTTTGACGAAATCGTTTCATCTGAACGAGTATTTTGTCAAGTAAGAGAAATTTGCATTTTTATTTTTTTGAGGATATGAATAATGTCAAGAGCGTTTGGCATAACGCTACGTGTCGATTGATACAGTTAGCTAATCAATAATACTCAGAATGAAGGAAATGTGAGTGAATTAGTAATCTAGTGAACCAGGGTTCGTTCCCAGGTCAACTTTTTGACGCGTGAGTGTTGTAGCCCCTTGTACCAACCGTCATAGTGTTCAAACAAATTAAAATTAATTATTGCTGTTGCTTCTAATGACACTTAAGCAGGCCAAGCTCGTCAGCCCTTAACTTTTTGCGAATTTAGTCGGGAAGGTGTGTCATTCGTCTGACAAGAGTGCACTGCAAGAGTAAAATTACGTCTTAGTTTAGAACCCTACGGATAGATCAGCACCACTCATTAGTCGTGCCGCTTTCTCAATTTAGACATACATCTGAAGGGGAAGGAAATTTTATATAGATTCCTGTACCCATTCCTGCTCAACAAACAACCACACGACTTTCGATTGCACAAATTTCACGAGCACGAATAGAAATAAATTAGATACAAAATGATGGCTAATCTCCAAAATGCACTAATAAGACACACGAATGAAAAAGCAGTTTCATCAAAGATTTGTGAATTTATGATTCGTTAAAAATTGCGTGATTTGAAAGATTATCCTAGAGTTCAAAATTCATTAAAAATAAGAATTTTATTTCTGAGCATGTACGTATTATTGTATTGTATTGTATTATTGTATTGTATTGTATTATTGTATTGTATTGTATTATTGTGTAGTATATTGTATAGTTTTTTTTCTGAGAGTAAAAATGCGATTCTTACTATTATTATTATTATTATAATTTTTTAAATTATAGTTTACTCTACCCTAATTACTTACACAAGCGATTTTCTTTTCGGTTGTGGCATTTTTTCGATGACTCCGTCGTAATATAATGGTGCTGTTTTGCAAATAATATGCTATTTTTGTAACTGTGAGTTTGCAACTGTTACTCGTGATTGTTAGGTCAAGTTTAAACATATCTACAGCCAGTGCTGCCTGCGCTTATTTTGAAAATGGCTCAAAAGTGGAAGGGGAAAAAAACACAGTTTTGTGAAAATGAAAAGCCTTTGCTTTCAAATTTTTTAATATTTATAAACTTACTCCAATGCTGCATTACTTGGGCTCATAAAAATTTGCAAAAACTAATAATAAGGCATCGATTTTGATAATTTCCATCTAGGTGGAAAAATGTCACCAAATTGACATTTTTTAAAAAATGTTTAATAGCTTTTAAAATGTTTAAGTTTTTTGTCTGTTCTAAAGCTTATATAATTCTTCACGGCAAGATTATATGTTTAGTTTAAAATCATCGCATTTCTTAATGTGTAAGACACTTAAACTATGACTTTTTTTATTTTTCCTGGTGACAGAGTTATGAAAAGCATTGTTATAGGAATTTAGTGTCTTACGTAAGCATTGTTGATATTTCTCTTTCTCTTTTGCCAGTAGAAAATAAGCCAATGGCAAAATCGAACAAGGATTTTGATATTTGAAGGATACCCTATACATTCTTCTTACAGTATCCACTTACAGTTCCATACGGGACAAAACAATTCCATTCATGTGTCAGAAACAATTTTAGTCAAATTTTCATATGCCGCCAGAAACGCCTGCATACTGTTATTTTTAAAACGAAACATTTTGGTAGAATATATTTAATATGCGTTTTTTTTTAATATGGCTGAATATTTGAAATTTTCTAATAGATGAGGCAAAATTAATTAAAAAAGAAATATTTATAATATTGAACATTTTGTTAACAAGGTAGAAACATGCATGATTTTTTTTTAAATATTCCTCAAGCAATAAAAAGTGTGATCGCAACTTTTGATGAATTGAATGAATTTTTATAGATTACTTTAATCTTTAATATATAGATAGTTGAACAATTTTTTCTACCCTTACAATATTGCAACTTTTGACAGATTTAATACTCATTATTTTTAATGGATATATATATTGCTTAAACTGCAAATCATGTAGTATATTTTTATCTATATTTCTTTCATTTAATTTCAGATTTGGTAGTTTGAATAAAAATATATTTACTTAAATTCGAAGTAATAAAAATAAATCTATCCGAACTCTTTAACTAAAGAACAGTTTGGATATAGTCAAACTATGTGTTATTCTATATTTAATGTAGTTATAATGCATATATATTTAATTTAAAAAAAAGAAATTAAAGTATGGGTGCAATTTATATTAACAACAAAAAAAAAATATATATCATAAAAAAAATCTTTTATTTATGTATAATGCATCCAAATTACTTCAAATCTAGACTATTCACTGAATTGTGAAAATTCCTCACACATTTTGAATTTAAAATCGTAAGCTTACACACTTTAATAAGAAATTATTTCCAAAAAATAATTAAAAATACTTTTAATGACAGATAAATTGTCTTTAAAAATATTTTTAAAAAATCATGATGGAAAGCTTAACAATCTTAAATTCTTTTCGGTTTCTCAACTCTAAGAGATTAGGCTAAAATGTCAAACAATATTAATCACTTCATCAAATTGATCACGAAAAAAATGTTAAATGGAACAAATTGTAATCCTAGTCGATTATTGTTTATCCAAGTCGAATCTAAATCATAATCGAAATAATCGATTTATATCCAAATTATTCCTATCAACGTTATTCACTGTATTATTCACTTGATTCACTGCATGTTTAAAAAACACTTTCTACACTAGCTTTGGGTGGGGGGGGGGGATAAAACGAAAAGATAATAAAGCGAAACCATTCTGAATATTTAAAAAGAAAATGGGGAGAAAAAAATCTAAATAGACTCTCCCTCCTGTTAAATCGAGCCTTTATCTAACTCTCCTAAAAAAAAACTGACGGAAGTCATTCGAAAAACCAAACAACCTTTAACCCCATTCTGCTTCCCAGCACTAATCGATTCGACTTGAAGGTCAAACGATATTAATCGATTCACCAGAATGATTACAGAAAATGTTAAATAAGAACAAATCATAATCGAAATCAATGGCACGTCGTAGAACTTGCTTGGACCTTTGATGTATAGCGTAATAACTGTCACTCTATGATAACCCAATACATAAAATTCGATATTCCAAAGAAAAACGTAAAGATTCAGACTGTAATCAAAGGAGTGAATAGCCTACGTGATTGCTTATCTGTTCTGAAGGAATTTTTACTTATATTTTATGGTACCTTGGCATGCCAAAAGTTGGAGTTCTGCTGCAATTATGCTTTGAATGGGGTAATGAATTTTGTACGATTTTCAGTCAATGATTAGCCAGCACGATAGGTAATATCTCTCATTACCTGGACTTAAAGAATGAAAAAAAAATAATAAGGATATTTTACTACCCTTAGACTATATATGTAGGTGTGAAAAGAATTTTGTAAGCATTGCAAAAAAACAGAAGTTGATTCTAGATCATGTGCATAAAAAATGGCGCTCAAGATATTAAAAAAATTATATTCTTATTACGCTTATAGCCACCGTCTATGCAATTTGCCCATCTTGAAATCGTTTGAAACTATTTATTCTAAATGTCCTGTAAATTATAGGAACTGTTAGAAGTTCATTCGGACCTATTAACAAATTTGTGTTCCATTTACGATTTAAGCCACCGTCCATGTAATTTGCTCTTCATGGAACCGTTTGCAACTATTTATTCTAACTGTCTTGTTAATTATTGAAAGTACTGGAAGTTCATTCCCTCATATTAACAAAATTATGTTCTATATACAATCTAGTCACCATTCACGTAATTATCCTTTCATTTAATCATTTTCTGTTATTAATTCTATAACATCTGATGATTATTACAACAATTAAGAAGTTAATTTATTGCAAATAAATTTTTTTGTACCTCCCAAAAATAATAAAACCATATATTGAGTACTATTTTAAGACAAGTTTAAAGTTAAATTTTAGTTGCGTGTGCCATAACGTTTTTAAATTATTTTTCCCTATCCAGTTTTTTTTAAAGATTACATTCGCTTTCTTACAATGTATCATTGCATTATTTTCATTATGATGCTAAAATATTTAAACTTTTATTAAATAATTACATTATGTGTGTCATTTTCCCCCTTTTTTTTAAATATGGGAGAAAATGATTTGACTCTTCACATAAATCAAACTTAAATTTTTTTTTTTTTTTTTTTGTTATTAATTTTCTTAAAAATCATCAGCCTTATTTTGGACAACCTGTTTTTAAGCATTTATACCATTGGAAAAGAATCAAATTTAGATTTTAAAAAATCGCTTAAAAGAATTATCTGTTAATCCTTTCATTATACTTAAATGCACCTTGCGATGGTTAGACACAAGGTACACAAACTATCAGAAATTACGTAAGAAGAAAAATAAAAATAAAAAATAATAAACTAGCATTAAGTTCCTCAATTTTTAAAAAAAAAAAAAAATTCTTTTTGTTTGAGGCTTTTATTTCGCTTAACATATTCTACAATTTTGTGCTATAGAGCAGCGGTGCGCAAACTTTTTTCGACTGCGACCCCTTTTGTAGAGAGAAAATTTTTGGCGACCCCTAGAGATAAATGTTCACAAATACGATGTATATTTCGCGCATTTCTTTCGTTTCATAAGAAAAAAACATCATCATATTTGATTGATATTAATTTTATTTATAATTTTAAGAAAATACTTTTTGTATAACACAGAAATCAGTAAATTGCCCTTTAATGAGATGTATGTGGCCGCAAGTTTCTAATTATCTCATCGATGTTTGGATGTATGTTGCTAATTGCAATTCGCATATCATCTTCAGGGTTTAAACGCGAGCGGTATTTAGTTTTTATTGAAACTAGTTTGCTAAATCCAGTTTCACATAAATACGTTGATGCAAATTGTATTAACATTCTGATGACATTCTTGCATAAAACGGGATATTGTTTTTCCACGGATAGCCAAAATTTTTGGCAAGGCTGAGTCTTCGGTAGTCTCGTCCAGTTGTAAAGCAAATAGAGATGAATTTTGTATGCGTTTTATGACTTCTGACTCGATATTTCGTGACATTCCGGAAATTTAATTGCAATTAAACAGTGAGTGACGGCGCTTCACTCTTTATATGTACACTGTATGGTATGCAGCATGCAAGGATAATGCATTTCATAAAAATTTGGCGACCCCCAAAAAACTTCTGGCGACCCCCACAGGGGTCGCGACCCCTAGTTTGCGCACCACTGCTATAGAGCCTTACATTTGGTATAGAGCCTTACAGGAAATCATAATTTTAAAATCAACTCCCGTTTTTACGTCTGCCGTAAATATAGTGTCCACTAAAAAATATACGAAAATATTTAAATAATATATAAGTGTTTAATAAGAAAAACACAAAACATAGTACTATTGTTAGTGACAAGCAAAATGTTAAAACAGCGCATTAAACTTTTGAAGCATTTAAAGTCATCAAATTAATTTAAATATATTTTGATATGGTAAACAGATTCAAAATATTATTTTTTATAATATCCATTTTGTTAATAAAATTATAAATTCTAATCAGCTTTCACGAATTAAAGGCAGCAAATGCTTAATTTGTTTCCTTTTACTTATTCCATAGAAACTCTTCGAAATTCAAATTAATTCAAAATCAAACGCACTCTTTTATTTGTCTAATTATTACAAAACTATTGCATCAATCCCTTTTGAAGATGAAAATGCAAATTTGTTTTTAAAAAAAATAAATAAACTCCAATTTAGTATCAGCTTAATCTGAATACATTTATTCAGTTTCCTTTAAATTACCCTACTCATTAAAGAAAGTTTCAAAACGCAAAATACGATTATTGGCACATTTAATGTTTTTATTTTGGAGAAAATCTCGAAAGTGTTGAAAAGGTCTTAGACTTAGCGGTATCATATTACGAACCAAAGGATTAAAAAATTTTATCAGAATCTAAAGAATGAAGAAAAATCATTCTATGAGCTTAAAAATATCATTAAAACTTACAAGACATCTCTCTCTTTATGGCAAACCAAGCACTTCACTTATAACAAAACCCTAAGGAAAATAAAAAGAAAAAGAATTTAAAAAAAAAAAAAAAAGGAAAAGTTAACAACGAAAATTCTCCCGGGAATTCGGAGCGAAAAGCGAACATCTTTCTATCCCGAACAAAATTCCAAGAAAATATATCGGGGAGAATTCCGCCTTGAGCCAAATGAACTGCGCCAAACGTAAAATTGTTGAAAAACTATGAAATGGGAATTATCCTTTGAGTGGAAACTCTGGCTGAAAAAAAAGTACTGAACACGATATTTTTGTAAGAATAAATATTTGCAATGTAAACTTTATTTCAAAAAGCATTAATTGACTTACTATAAAACGTTGATATAAAGCTTGGCATAGATTTCTTTGTATTTACCATCATTTAATGATATTTTTTAGGATTAAAAAAATCAACGTAACCCAAATAACCTTACTAAAGTGGAAAGTATTTGTTTTCTAATTTAATAAAGTCTCCACGAATCCTTTATAAATAAAGCTTTTTGATTAAGAGCGTTATTTGATACATTTAAGCAAAACGACAATCACGTGGAAAAAATTAGTTTAAATAATAAAATAAAACGATTAAAACGAGTTAATTCTTTGATTGTTTCAAATAAACTAATGTTTGACAGGTTTAATTACATTTGGTTCACAGGTTATTTAAACTGATGATGTTTTAAGACTAAAATTTAAATTGCGTGTTAATTCTTTTTAAAAAGTATTGAAAATAAATTGCTATTTAAGAAATGAATATAATTTCATAATAATTTCAAGAAGTTATTGAAAAAGTTATATTAATTCTGGTAAAATTCATATACATTTTTATAATATTTTTTTTTCTCACAGCACACTAATTCGAGCACATTCAAGCATGCATTTTTAACTGAAAGTTAATTAGAAACGAAATTCCATTTATTAAAGTTATTAATTTTACCTTTCCTTTAAATGAATAATCACTTTTCATACATTTGTCTTAAATGCCTAATTGTCAATTTAATATCGAGACTATCATTAAGAAATTTAGATAAAATTGATTTACTAAAATCAGAAATAAATACTCTCACCATTTTACAGACTGAAAGAAAAGAAGAAAGAAAAAAGAGACACCTTGAATAACTTTTTATCTAATCATCAGATTTTAACGAACTGAGTCTCAATCTCAATGTTTCGAAGACC
The DNA here is from genome assembly GCF_043381705.1 of Parasteatoda tepidariorum. NCBI lineage: Eukaryota > Metazoa > Arthropoda > Arachnida > Araneae > Theridiidae > Parasteatoda > Parasteatoda tepidariorum. The sequence goes on from NC_092207.1 coordinate 94,161,984, forward strand.
TAACCTAAACTATGGTATTTAATTAGTGGTAGTAGTAGTTAATTATTTTAAGTTAAGGAATCAGCCACGAAACGTTCCTTCCTTGAATAAACATACCTTTTTATCGATGGATTTAGATTTCTAAATCTTAAAATATAAGGTCAAGAAAAAGAAGTCAACGGTCACAAAAAGAGGTAAACGATCGAAATTTTGGACCTCTAAGTGTTGATTTTACTGCGTATCTCTAGAACTTTTTAATTGAATCAACAAAGAAAATTCTGCGCAATTTTAAAATTCATTTATCCAAAGATGAATTCATGCAAAAAATAATTTTTATTATTTTGTGGAATTTTTGTTTTATTATTATTTTATTATTATTCTTATTTTATTATTTTATTTTGTTATTTCTTTTAATAATAGTCAAAAAATTTGTAGTGGTATTTATACAAATTTTTACATCCTTTTGCAGAATGTAATTTAATATACCACAATACAAATAAATTTTAAATGAAATTGGTCAAACTGTTCTTGTGAAATCGAATTTTTAATGTACGACTTTTTTAAATTTGAAAACAACTAACAAAATAAGCAGTTAAGGGTATATGGCTTAAGGGGATGTAATACGGTGAAATTGAACAGAACTTGTAAAAGATTTGACAAAAAATTATGATAAGAAAATGCCTTGTAATAAACAAGAAAATACTTTCAGTAAATCTTTTAACTTTTCAGTAAATCTGGTTTAACTTTCAGTAAATCTTAAATCTTTTTCAGTAATCTTCAGTAAATCTTGCAAGAAAATACTTTCAGTAAATCTTTTAAAAAAATTAATAAAAAATCTTAAAACATTCTTAAAAAAATTTGCATTAAAGCATTTCATCTTAAAACATTTCTAAAAAATCTTTTATTGAAAAACATTAAAAAATTGTCGATCATTGTTTAATTAAGAGAATATCTATCTAAGGAATATTTATGTCTTATAGTGTTATTCTTTAATGAAATTACTTTAAAAAGTTTAAATTAATTAAACGTATAAAAATGTAATGTTAGAAATTCATAAAAAAAATAATCACATTTGCCTTATTTTCAATGCATAAATATGAGAGATAGCTTTCGAAAAAGTTTTAATAAAAACATAAACAAATTAAATGAAGTAATATGAGAATGAAGGCCATTAATTTTTAACGAAAAGAATATCTATCAAAAAAATATTTATCATGTATTTTTAGAATTTTCTTCAAAAAAATGAGAAGGGACAAATGCTTAGGAATTTAATTTTAAAATTCATCGAAGAAAATAATTATATTTGTCTGAAATATATAACAGCTTTATTTATAGGAAAGCTTTTATTGAAAATTATAAACAAAGCAAAGTAAAATGCGAAAAAATACTATCGTTATTTAATGAAAATTATATCTATCAAAAATATATAATTTATAGTTGTTTTCTTATCCCAAAACTTATTTTTAATAATAAAAAAATAGGATTAAATAAATATATTGGAATCTAAATTTAGAATTCATAAAAGAAAATAACTAGATTTGTTTAAAATGTATAAGAACCTGTTAGTTAGATAAAAGCTTTTATTAAAAAACATAAATGAAACAAACAAAGTAAAATGCGCAAAAATACCATCCTGATTTAATGAAAATTATATCTATCAAAGGAATATTATTTATAGTTGTTCTTTTATCCTAGAACTATAGTTTTAGCAATAAAAAATGGAATTAAATAAATATGTAGAGATTTAATTTTCGAACTCATGAAAGAAAATAATAATATTTGCATATAATATATAAATACCAATTTTAGTTATCGAAAAACTTATATTTAACAGCATGAAAGAAAGAAAGAAAATAAAATGACAGATAATATCATCCATATTTAATGAAAATTAAATCTATCTGAAAAATATCATTTACAGTTTTTTTTAAAACTAGAACTGTCCTTTTAATAATAAAAAAATGGAATTAAATAAATACAGAAAGAATTTTAGAATACACAAAAAATGTAATTATATTTATTTTAAATATCTAAATACCACTTTTAGTTACAGAAAAGCTTTTACAAAGAAACATTAATGCAATAAACAAAGTAAATTGCGAAAAATACTACTCTTATTTAACGAAAATTATATCTGTCAAAAATAATTTATCCAAATATCTTTTGTAGTAGTCATTTATAGTTGTTTTTTTTTAATCATTAAACTATCTTTTTAATTGCAAAAAAGTGGGATTAAATAAATATGTAGGAATTTAATTTTAGAATTCATAAGGATTATATCTGTATATGGTATATTAATACCAGTTTCAGATATAAGAAAACTTTTATTATTAACCATAAACGAAATAAATAAAAAATAAAATTAAAAAAAATGCTATCCTTTTTTAATGAAAATTATATTTATTCAAAAAATAACAACTACACTATTTTTTTAATAATAAAAATTGGAATTAAGTAAAAATATAGGAATTTTTTCAGAATTCATAAAAAATTAATAATATTTTTCATTTAAAATATATAAATACCAGTTTTAACTATAGTTGGGATTTTATTAAAATATATATGAAAAAAATAAATGAATAAAGTAACATGAAAAAAAGACTATTATTCTTTCACGAAAATAATATTTATCATCTATAGTCATTCTTTAATCCTAGAGCTTCCCATAATAAAAAAAATAAACTAAAGAAAGATTGAGTAAATGTGTAGGAATTTAATTTTAGAATTCATAAAAGAAAATAATTATATTTGTCTAAAATATATATAAACACCAGTTTTAACTACAGAAAATATTTTATTAAAATATATAAAATAAATGAATAAGTAAAGAAATATTTGACAACAAAAAAAAAAGAAAATCATTCTTTAACCAAAATAATATCTATCATCTATAGTCATTCTTAAATCCTAGAACTTCCCATGCAAAAAAAATGAAAGAAAGATTGAGTAAATGTGTAGGAATTTAATTTTAGAATTCATAAAAGAATATAATCATATTTGTCAACAGTTAAACTATTTGAATGAATTATTCATTCGCAACAGGTACCCATAATAATAGTTTTTGAAGCGAGAAAGGTGAAAACACTTAAGAAAAAAAAAGTTCCAAAGAAAAAAATATATATTCTTATTTGTGAGTCATGATAATCTTGAACCTCACCCTTGTCTCATAGTTTCTATCTCTCCCTCCCCATTTTTCCATTTGAATGTCCCCCACCCCTCATCTCCGGGAGACAATAGAGAGGATACCAAACCCAGACTTTCCGCCCTAGATATTACGAAGTTACCATCAAGGAATCTTTTAAGAATATACCTGATACGCCCTGAACGGATCTTTACCATATTACAGGTGCCATTTGTGGATAAAAAAATATTCTAACTGGGTGCCAATTTTAGGCTATTTATCGCTATTTTTGAATTTTTTTTTTAAATGAATTAAAAATTTGAGTTTATAAAATTTATTATTATAAATAGATGTTAAAGCTTTTAATTTCTAATAAAACATTAATAATACAAAAATAATAAAACATTAATAATTATTAATAATAAATCGTTACAACTCATATTATTTTATGAAAATATAATTTTTATGAAATAGGAGTTTTAACTTCATTTACATAAATTGTACTTAATTCAGGCACTTAAATTAGAATAAATTATAACCTTAAATTATAATTTTTTTTTTAGTCTTTGTATGTTGCCTTAATTTCTTTTAAAGTTATTGCTTCTTATGTTGTCGTAGATATATTTAATTACTTGGAATACTTGAGAAAAAATTTTAATTTATTGTCAAATTAGGTAAAATTAAAATAAAATCTTGTAAGCTGGACGTTTTTGATTGTTATATTCATTTTATTTATTTATTTTTTTAAAGCAAAAATGTATTGTTTAATTTATTCGTAATTATAATTTTTAATTCCTCTTTAATTAATTTATTATTTTATTTTTGAACGAGAAAAATCTGTTTGATATTTTTTGAGCCTTTAAACTTTTAAGCTTTTTTTTTACTGAAAAATTTACAACTCATATAGTAGGTATTTAATAAAAATATCGGTTTAATAAAACAAGAATTTGAACTTCATTTACGTAAATTGAACTTAATTCGGACACTTAAATTAGAATAAATTATAAAATTATTACTTTAAATTTTAGTTTTTGTATACGATTAATTTCTTTTATGGTTCCTATGTAGTAGAGGTATATTTAATTAGTTTGAATACTTAAATTTATAAATTACAATCAAAATAAGAAAAATTAAAATAAAATGTTAAAAGTTACCACGTTTATGATTGTTATGTACGTTATTTGTAATTGTTATAAATTAAACATTTTATTTTGAAACATGATTGTCCTATAATGATAAAACAGACAATGTTTTTAATTTATAATTAATTTTAAGATTTCATATTAAATTTTAAACAAATTAAAATATTACAATACACAAATTTACCCACTTTTTTAAAAAATTATTTACTAAAATCTCCTTAAAATATAAATAATTCAGGAATTATGCTAAACAACCGCTTTAGTAATGTGCAAAAGAATTATTGAATTCATTCTTTTTGTTATCACATTACGTTTAAAGAAAGAACTATTATTCCCAGATTAGTTCGCAATCACATTCTCGAATAAAGCAATAACGCAATACAGTAACATTTTAATGAAACAAAATAACGTAGTATTATTTCTGACGAATCTTTTATTAATTAATAAAATATTAAATTCATTTTATGTCATTTCAGAAAAGAAAAATTTTAAAAATGTCTTTTTCTCGCCAAACAAGAATTTTAGTAACCCAGTGAATTACAATGAAACCGAAAACGTTCGGAGGCGTATCACAAAACTCTTGAAAACGAATCCTCCTCCGCCTTCGGGGGAGAAAGGAACGTTTCGTATATGAGAAAATGAAGAGAAGAACAACTTCCCATTCTCTTCTCTCCCCCTTCCCCTCTCTTAACCTTCTCTCCCGTAAACATCGTTCTCTATAATTTTCCGTTTAGGGAAGCGAGTAAAAATACTGCCCTTGATTATAATAATTATCGAAGGCGTGTGTACGCCACCAAATTATCGTTTTCGCCGCGAAAGCGAATAATTGATTGTCGTCTGCATCTTTCTAATCGTCTGCCTAGTATATTTTTTTCCCTCTAATTCTTTTGTATTTGTACTTAGAAGAAAGAAATTAGACAGAACTGATGAGGAAAAATGTTTATTTTTACCGATGAAGCAAAAGGCTTAGATAAAAATTCTCGTTCACAATGCGATGATCTCTCATGTTATCAAAACGATACGTAAATTCGCCAGAAGGAGCAAAAAAAATTTAATCGTCCGAGATATTCAATTCGCTGAATTAAATGGCGGATGAAGGGCATTTGTTAAGACCGAATCCTAAGTTATACTGACAGATTTTTTTATTTTTCTAAAATATGCAGGTATTTTTATTAAGTTCGTAATTTCGTGCAGTTGCTTTTCAAACTCTAAAGGGAAAAAGATTTTTTATATTATTGTTTATTTTGTTTATTTATATATTTTATCGTTTGCACTGAATATAAATTTTCTTTAGTATGTTTAGTCTGGCAATAAATTTGACCTAAAGAACAGTAAAAAAAATGTTCAGAAAATTGTACTTGCAGTTAAATTTCTTAAAACACTTAAGAGTATTCCAGATTTTTAAAATACACGGTACAAATTGTTTTCATCAATTAAATTTTTATAAAAGCTAATGTTAAGTACATTTTCAATATTTTTAAAATTTAAAAGTTGAAAGAAATAATAATCACCTGTAAAAAAGAGCGAAAAATATATAAATGGTAGAAAAAAAAACAACAACCTTAAACTTTTATGGAGATTATAAATAAAAGACAACAGGACACTATAAAAGTCTTTAACGTTTGATCAGCTGGAAAAATACATAAATTATTACCAAAAATGTTTGTCATTTTATTTAAAAAAATAAAAAAAAAATTTTATTTGTATATTAAAATCTATGCAATGTAACAAAATAAAATTTATTCAAAGCTAAAATTAAATTACTTTCACGAAAAAAAGCATTCACGCAATCGTATCTATATATATATTTCTCTTACACGGCACCAAAAAAAAGCCTCATTTCAACTTCCCGAATGGCAACGTTAGAAAATTGACCAATGATTGCTGCTAAAAATGTCACATGGCAAATGTCACATGAGGTGGCTCAATATATAGCGCTTCTAAAAACGGAAAAAATAACCAGAGTGAGCATTATCAGGTTGTTCAATTCAGATTCATGCCCTAAAAACATGATAATATTTAATTGAGAAGTGTTCAACATATAGCGCTTTTAAAAACGGAAACAATAACCAGAGTGAGCATTATCAGGTTGTTCAATTCAGATTCATGCACTAAAAACATGACAATATTTAATTTAAACTCAATTAGGAATTAATTAATTAATTGAAGTGAGAATGCTTTAAAAGGCCGCTGTTGAATTGATATTTTTCTACTGGGAGCTACCTAAACGTCTAAAAAACGTTTAAGTGTTTGTATTGAATGCATTGAATTTTTTTATATTTCGCGTTTATTTATGCATTGAATTTTCACGCTTTAAAATGCAGAATATTAGTGAAGCAATATTTGATAATTTATTTTGCTAATATGTTTCTTATTTAGCTAATGTTTTGATTTTTTCACCATGTACAATCTAAATAGCTAATATACTTTTTTAAAAGCCAATAAGAACATTGGTAGAATTCTTCTACATAAGTACAATACTATGTCTTTGATGATAAAATACTATGTCTTTGATGATAATATATTATGTCTTTGTGCTAGAACATTGTGTTCATTGGCGAGCGAGCGCAGCGAGCCATGGTTCACGGCGTGAACCACATAGGATTGCGTAGCAATTTCGGGGGTTGGCGAGCGTTAGCGAGCAGGGGGCGGAGCCTCCTAGTTTATCATAATTTATCAAATGTTTTGATCATTTCTGAGTAAAAAATAATAAATTAATAAGAAATAAAGCTAAATGCAACGCTGTAATTTTTTTTCTATTTATAAGAATTTCACTTATTAACAAAATGTAATTTTTTTTTATTATTACTTAATATTATTAGATTATGACGGATCCCTATATATCTGTTATTTTTACTCACCTTATTTTTATAGGGTATTGTAGGGACCTATATTTTTTTTAACCTAAAACGAATAAATGTTTTAAATATAGATTTTTGTATTAAATACGCTGAAAAATCTAATCAGGTTTTCTTAAGCTTCATGCCCTTCAAAAAGGACTGTCATTAGAATTGAATCTAAATGTTATATGAAAGAAGAATTTACAATTATAATCTGGCAATATGGCTCTATCTGCTATCAATGCTAATTAACTTCTGATAATTAGTCATCACTAATGAGGTTCATCTGACCGAAATTAAACTATTTCCAATACCTTTTTTTTTTCATTTTAATTGCGCTGAAAATGTAATACATATCAGCTCACAAAATTAAAAAAAAAAATTATGTAAAGCAAAAATTTTATTAAGTTTAACGGCAAAATTTTCTATAACAGGGTGACTAATAATGCAGTATCGTCATTTCCTTATCGAGCATTAATTATTAAACTATGAAAAAAAAGGAAATAATAATTAAAAAGAAAAAAATGCATATTTTAAATAAGCTTTCATTCAATCTAAGACTTATCAAAAGAAAATGCTTGATTTAGTTTTTATTGTTGCTGAAGTGTTGCCATTTTTTATCCCTTTTTATAAAACTTTCTCTTTTTTTCGCAATTTCTTAAGCTCATCTGCAACGTCGTGATATTTTATAATTAGATACCATTTACAGAAATTTTTAATTGCTTCTCATTTGAAGAGATTATTATTTGAATAATTTATGAATGTGAGTACAAAGCTGGAAATAATAAAGAAGAAACTGGTGTGAGTTAATCACCTAGAAGAATACGAACGTTCCTTCACGAAAGCACTGTGCCATTGATCAAAATTGAGTTACAATAATTAATTTTATTGAGTTTGTTTAGTTTATTTTTTAGAATTTTAATGATCAGATGGTAGTTCCTTACTTTAACTAAGTTTTATTTTTATCATGAAATAAAGATGCTTAAAGTTATTTTTTAATGAAAAAAAGTCATTAATAATAATTATATACAATATTTCATTATAATTAGAAACATTTTCTTAATAACCGGAAATATTTTTTTCTTAAAAAAACTTTTTTTAATTGCTGGTAATTCATTTAAATAAGATTCTCATCCTTGAATTTTCATTTTCATAAAAATATATCGTTAAGTTTAGCTTTGCTCAGTATTAGCGAAGAAATACTTGCTTTATTACATTCTAAAGTCAGTTTTTTTACGTATTTACTTAGTATTTTTTTATTAATTAATATTTTTAATCAACATTTAATCGTTCTTATTCGTCTAAAGACTCTAAATTATGCAAATGCGGAAATTAAGTCAAGAAAATTGTTACTTTTTTTTCCAAATCTTTAATTAATATTTTTGAAGTTAGTAATACTTTTATTTATTTCCCCTCATGAAAAGAAAAATTGGATTAAAAGTTAAAAACGAAAAATTTAGCAAAAAGAAATTATACTTCTACAATAAATAATAATAAAAAAGTTTTTTAATGGAATTAAAATTTTGAAAAACATTTCAAAAAGTTTTTTATTTTATTACTACGTTTTTATCAACTTTCTGAACTAACTATGAGTGTAGAGTCTTTCAATCGGGTTTTAGACCACTTTCTAATTAACTAAAACTCTCAAATCTCTACGGGAGTTCCGTGTTTGATAATAATGATGTTTAATACCTTTCTGACAACTTCATTGGAATTCATTAAAAATTTATTACCAATAAGAATAATTGTCAATAAAATTATGACCACTGTCCAACTAATTAGATTGCCTCAATTTTAACATGAACTTTGGTGCAGATAAGCCTTACAAGTTTGAATTGTTTCCCATCCACTGCAAGCAGAATTTAGTTTCTTGTATAACCGGTGTTGAAATATTGAAGAATTTTCGTATTTGCTGCTATCAATATTCAATTACGTATCCTTTTATTTTTTAATCCAACCCAAAGGACATGAGAACTCTTAGTTTAAGCATTTGAGACAAACTAGCCTTTGTGGAGGAATTTTCAATGGAAAAAATCCGCATTTTCGTTACTTTGAAGAATCACTATAAACCTAGCTAAACTAAGTCCGACGATAAGGGGATTCTAACCCTCTACCTCAGACGATATTTTACTTCAACACTATGGTCAGTGAGAGTCCGGAGCAGAATTCGAATTGTCCAATCATCACTGGTATTCGAATCTACGTCGCTTCATTGAGAGGCAAATGGTCTATGCTCTGAGCCTCAGTAAAAAATTTGTTGTCATATTATAGCCAAATCGAATTAATCGTCAATCAAAATTTCTACTCCTTTCCTACTAGCTAGAAAGTTCAAATTTCAATCGAAGCTCTGTCTCTGATGCTAGTGCAAGTTACAAATGTTTCCGAAATAGGGAAAGCAAAGATTATAAGCAACATAAATTACGATCATTTTTCACCATAAACTGATCAAAAACTAAATGAATAATTTAAAACTACATTTTTCAACTAGACTAAAAAAAGTTAAATACACAGCCAAGAAATCCACTGTATTTTACAGCAAAAGCTGCTCGCAACATACTGTAAATATTATAGCAGATAAATGTAAATTCTACTACGAGCTGTAACTGACAAAGCACAACTCTGTTAGAAACAGCCTATTGCAAAATTTATTTTATAATAGTATGCTGCGATATTCATACCAATGTCAGAAATAACATCTTGGAAAACTTACAGCAATATGCTGAATTATTCACAGCACTGTCTGTAACAAAAATAAGTACAAATTAGCATTATTCAAAGCAACAACTTAATAAATTTAACAGCTGCTCATGGCAACCACGAGAGCAACTTTTGCTTTGAAATACATGAAACATTTTTTTACATTGAATGTATTTAAAATAATGTATCCTGGCACCATAAGAAACTCCGGATCAAATTACGATTAAAAGTACCTGCACCCTGGTTGCAAGAACCGTAAAATAAAGTTTACCAAAAACTCCATTTTTACCGCAAAATTTTATATCGTATATTTTACAGTAATTCAGTATAACTACAGTGGTTCAGTGATTTTACAATAAATATTGCAGTAAAAATTACGGTATAAAAGATTTTGCTATAAAAAAAAATACCGGCAACCGTGTTGTCGGTACATTTTACCGTAATTTGATCAGAATTTTTTTTAAATATGCTGCAATATTCGCTGTTCAAATTTTAAGTAAAATAACTACACAGCCTTAAAAATTATTCTATAATAAAAATAACTACACCCATAATTGTCAAAAACCACTGAAAATCTATACTTTTGAAAAGGCAATGAATTAAATATACAATCAAATTCCTTTCTGATAAACTATTCGAATCGAACTTCTGATTCTTTTAGAAGTTCAAACCTAAATGTAGTGTTTTTCATTCCCACGGAAGAATAATTGCATCGATAATGATTTTATAAAGATAAAATAAATCTTTCTGAAATCATTATCGGGAAATTTAAATCGTGTTGGTTCAACTGCTTTAATTTTGGCTTCTAAAGTTTCCAATCTTTTCGATTTAATTTGTATAGAAAATCTACCATTTTCTTTCATGCCGTTCCGAAATAAAGTTTTCGTCCAATTATCTAAACTTTTGGAAACTTCAGAGATAAAATAAATGAAAAGAAAGTAACGTTACAAAAGTAGTTCTCTTTTCCCTGTAAAGTCAGTCTGAGAAATTCAATCTTGGGCTTTTCATTTCAAAAAGGGCAACATTCCGAACGCAATGAGCTTTCATAAGCTTTTAAATTTTAGCATCGCCAAAGCTAACTTACTTTTGAGTGAAAGAAACTTTTATTTCTGTGTTCTATTCTTCTGCAAATAGCATTTCAGTTAAAGTTTTAAATCTCGAATGTAACATTTCGTTTTCCCAAAAAGGCGAACGTATGGAGGTATTATTAGAAAGAATGGAGTTTCTCTAATGAATGTTTAATGATACCTGGATTCTATTTCAAGGAAAGGTTTCCTTTAACACATATACCTTTCCTCGGATTTTTCTTTGATGCAATAAATAATGAGAAGGTGTTAACTTTGTATTAGTGACTGAAAGTAAATAATAACAAAGTTTAACATTAAAAAAATTCATTTAAGCGTTTGAATCAGACATTCGATTATACCTTGATTCTGTTTTAAGAAAATGCCTTCTTTAATACATGTTGATTCCTTCCGATCTTTCTTTGATTCAATGAATTCTAAAAAAGTGTTTACTTAATACAAGAAAAAAAACTGAGAAAATGAGTAACAGCAAGTTTTAATCTATCAGATCTAGTTAAATTATACTATACATTAAGTATGAAAAATTTTTAACTCTCATTTTTTATTTTCGACGATACCTTAATTTCATTTCAAATAAAAAATCTTAAATGCAAATTTTTTCCCTGGAAGAAGGAAAAGATATGGATGTATTACTAAAAAGAATGGAATTACTTGAAGGAATGTTTGATGATACCTGAACTCTATTTCAATAAAAAGGCTTTCTTTGAGGCATATATGTTATTTTCTGATTTTTCTTTGATGCAATAAATGATGAGAAAATGTTAAATCTGTATTAGTCCCTGTAACTGAGCAAGTAAGTAATAGCAAAATTTTAATTTGACTTTAAAAAAATTCATTTAACCCTTTGCATCAGGCAATTGATTATATCGATAAATTCTGAAAAAATGTTACACGAAAAAAAAAACACGGAGAAAATAAGTAACAGCAGAGTTTAATATCTATCCATCTATTATTATCATTATTATAAATAGAGCTAGTTAAATTATACTATATATCAAGTGTAAAATCTTTTCCAACTCCCGTTTTTAATTTTTAATTATACCTGAATTCCATTTCATATAAAAAAAATTTGAATGCAACATTTCGTTTCCCCAAAGAAGGAGAAATTATGGAGGTATTATTAGAAAGAAGGGAGTTTCCTTAATGAATGTTTAATGATACCTGAATTTTTTTTTAAGAAAAGATTTTTCTTAACACACAGATGCGTTTCCTTCGATAATTCTTTGTTGCAATAAATAACGAAATCATGTTAACTCTGTATTAGTGACAGCAACCGAGAAAGTAAATAATAACGAATTTTAACTTCAAAAAAAATCAAGAATTCATTTTAGCTTTCCCATAGAACATACTTTGATTCTGTAAAACGAAAATGCTTTCTTTAATACATGAAGGTTCCTTCAGATTATTTCTTGATGCAATAAATTATAAGAAAGTGTTTACTTTGTACAAGAAAAAACACTAAGAAAATAAGTAATGGCTGTATTTTGTATCGATAAAATCTGTTAAAAGATTTATTTATCTATATTTATTAAGAGATCTAACTATCTATTAATTAAAAAATCTATTTAAATTACAGTACACATCATGGGTTAAAGTTTTTGAACTCTCAATTATAGTTTTTTATGTTACCACAATTCCATCTTAAGCAACAAAAAAAAGAAATTTTTCGCTTCCCCAAAAAGGACAACGTATAAAGGTTGCATTAGAAAGAATGAAGTTTCTCTAATGAATGTTTAATGATATCGGGATTCTATTTCAAGAAAAAGCTTTCTTTAACCCTTCGGCGCAGATGGGATATCGGTGCCCCTTTTCCGTATATATATATATATATATATTGGTACTTTTAATTATGAAAATAACAGTCTAATAGTTGCTAAAAAATCTATTAGATTTTCGGAATTATATTTGTACTAATATATAAAATCCAAAAAAGGTAGATTGAAAAATGCTTCTTTTTTCATTTATATTCAAAACTCAATCAATAATTTATTTTGAAAAAATTAAAGAAATTTTAATGATAAATAACTGTTTCTCTTAGATCTAAATAACTGCATATTTTAAAAGATATTGTTTCGAAATGAGCCGTGCTTTGAAAAATTTTACCTTTAAAGGAAAAGACACCTGTGTTTCGTGCTTCATTTCATAACCATAAATTATTAAAACGCGGAATATAATATTTTTCAATTGTTTTGACTTGAATTAATACAAAATAATGAAAAAAGTTCTTAGATTTACTATTAATGCAATAAACTATAAGAAAATGTTTCCATGTAAAAAACACTAAGAAAATAACAAAATGTAATTTTTTTTTAAAAAATGTGCACATTTTTAGAGATCTATTTAAATTGTACTGAACATACAATTTGAAAGTTTTTAATCTTTCAATTTTTGCTTCTGTTAAAACTTCTGATTCAAATCTGAAATGTTATGTTACGTTTCACAAAGAACGAAAACGTATGGAGGTATTATAAGAAAGAAAAAGTTTCTTTAACGAATGTTCAGTGATATTCAATGATATTTCTATTCCGAGAAAAGTTTTTTTTAATAGGTAAACGTTACCTCAGACTTATCTTTGATGCTATAAATAACGAGAAAATGCTCATTTTATATTAGATATTTTCTGAAACGTTGGGCATAAATTTAATTTCCATAATTCTTTATATGAAATCTGATACCGATTCTGTAGTAAATTACCTCGGTTCTACTCGACCTCTGTATTGTACATGGAAATGCAACCTGCTCTGTTTTTCCTTATTTGACCACATCTATTTCCCTTGCTCTTCTTTTTTTTCCCTTACCTGTTTTATTTCTCTCATTTATGTGGTTTGCCTTTGACGAAGAGTGCATGTTCGAACTCTCATATCATGTCATCCTTTCATCTATCTCAGCTAAGAAGTATATTTTTTGCTGCAGTTTTCTTGAAATGACTCGTTTATTATTTTATATTTGTTAGTCACTAATAATATAAATAAATAAATTGTTATTTATTATATCGTTATAATTTTTTTAACTACATACTGATTAAGGAAATACATATATGAAATATTTTTTGGAAATGTAGTTCAAATTCTATAACAAACATTAATATTCCTTTTGCTGCTGTCCATCTGTTATCATTTAATGACTATTTTCATGTCACAAAAAAACTTCTCCATTTGGTGTTCGACGTCACAATCGATAGTGATACAACACTTTCTGCTTGGATTTTCTATCATTCACCCAATCAAATCGGTTAATATTAATAGATTGATATTTACGTGAATATATTTATTACCTTGCATAATTACATACATTATTTTCGATGTTCTCGTATGATATAATCTGTCCATTAACATTTAGCATATACTGTAACTTGGTAACTAATTTAATTTAAAATTATTGGACTGGAATTGCCTAGCTGCAATATTTACCTTAGCTTTAAATTAACGTTAATTCAAAAATGCTGATTAACTTTTTTTAATACAAAATGAAGAATACCCCCAAGTATTTGTCATTATGCACTGTAAGAAATTCCGAATCGAATTACTGTGAAAAATATTGTCACTCAGTATACCGATACGTTTTACTTTAAAATCCATTTTTACAGGAACAGGTTACGGAAAAAACAATCTAATATGTCAGAATTTTTATACGAATATTTATCGTGAAATTATGGAATCACTTTAATTAATTATTACTGGAAAAATTGCGTTATAATATTTTAAGGTAAAAATAGATTTTACGGTAATGAATACATACAATAACTTAGGGTAAAAATGGATTTTATGGATAATTCACCCGAAGTGCCGTTACTTTATTCCGAAATTTTTTACAGTGTTTTAGTTATAATATTAAATATTTAAAATCTAAGATTTAATATTANATATATATATATATATATATATATATATATTTAATATTATATTTTTGTTACATGGTTAAAAGTTTTTATTATTTAAGTAACATTATTTAACATCTCATGTATATAAGCATACTGTTTATAATTATATAAACAGCCACTTGTTTGAAATATATCGTAACATTTAAATCCAAAAACTGTTTAGAAAGTTTATTATTTTACAAAGATAAATCTATTTTAGCGAGATTAATTTATTCCGATGTTTCAATAAAAATTCGCAAGATTAAATTCTTTCTTTTTATAAATTGACTATATGATTATTTGTTTCTATTTTTTTTTGTTAGGAACATTGGAAGAATTTTGCATATTATTCATATTATTCACAGTTTATTTTTATAAACTGTGAATGCTTTCAAGTATCTTTGAAGAAATAAAAAAAAGTTTTTTTTTATTTCTTAGATAAACATCGATTTTATAAATCTAAACATTTCAAGAAGAAGATGGAATATCATATTTCTCGGATTATGAAATCTGGTAATGGACATTAAAAAGAATTTTCTTGAGTTTGTGTCAAATATCTAGTATATTACAGGCTTAAATATATATGTATATATACATATAAATTGAAAATTACAAATATCAAAAAATTTCAATGCTTCAGATGACGAAGTATCTCAATTATCAAACAACAAATTACACATGCGCTGTGCTTTTGTAACGTGTGTAGCGTATTTAGTTTAGAGCTACGCAGGCTACAATACGCATTATTTTTTTAACAATTTAGCTTAATTAAAATGAAGCACAAATAACGTGAAGTGTATCTAAATCAATACAATTTGACACATTATATATTTTGTTAAAATATTAAATAGATTAAAAAGTTTGTACACTTATAAATAGACTTACAATACATCAAAATATCCTTGTTTCGGATGGTGAAAATAAATGTATAAAAGTCACAGTTATGCCTTGAACTATAAAAAAACTTATACTGTATTGTTGAAAAGATTATCTTAGACTAATAACTAAAATATTTGAAAATAAAACTAAATTGTATTAAAAACTTTCCCAATTAGTGAGATTTTTCCATTTACAAGAAAACTGTCAGAATCATTGAAAAATTCTCAAATGTTACATATTTTATGAACTCACACAATGCAGCGATGAAGTAATTTATTAAAAAATTAATTCCCAAACATTTTTCATTTATTCAAAGCTGAAATCTTTCTTCATATAGACATTTTATGCCCTTCATTCAACTAGCATAGAAGGCACTGGCTAAACACTGACGTGTTTTAATTTAACAGCCATTAATAACTGCTGCAAGTTTACAAGAGTTAAAATGTTGCATATTTTTTCATATAACGACAGTTTAAGATTGCTCTTGCGGTAAATTTGCCCGACTCAGAGATGCCTTCTCTCTAAACTAGCTATCAGTAATCATAAGTGCTATAATGAGTATAACTTTAACAAAATTTAAATTAGCGCGATTGCAATGCAATTTAACTCTTCAATTCTAAGTTAGAAATCTAATATTAATAATATTACACCTGGGCTCAGGGGATCGAGCTTTCGCCTTCCAACGAGGTGACCCAGGTTGGAATCCCAGAGATGGATGGTCGATACAGATTCCGCACCCGGCTCTCACTGACCGCACTGCTGACGTGAAATATCCTCAGTGGTAGAAGGATCATGGGTTAGAATCCCCTTGCCATCAGACTAACCGTGGGCGGTTCTCGTGGTCTTCCTCTCCATGTAACACTAATGCGGGTTAGTTTCATCAAAAGTCCTCCACGAAGGCAAATTTCTCCCGATACCTGATCCAAGAGTTCCCTTGTCTTCTGGATTGGAT
Source organism: Parasteatoda tepidariorum (assembly GCF_043381705.1). Taxonomy (NCBI): domain Eukaryota; kingdom Metazoa; phylum Arthropoda; class Arachnida; order Araneae; family Theridiidae; genus Parasteatoda; species Parasteatoda tepidariorum. Next base: position 94,178,538 of record NC_092207.1, read on the forward strand.
TCAAAATTGCAAGGCAACGGAGTTGAAAATTAAATTAGCAGTCGTAAACCTAAAAATTGGGTCGGCTGTTTAACGATGGCTGTAAAATAAAATATTACACATGAGTTTACTATTAAATAAAAAAAACTAACTGTTGAAAGTTACTTTTTGGATAAAATGTAGCACTTGAATGTTTTTTTCTTCTTTTTTTTTATCAAATATTTGCTGCCAACAACAAAATTTCATAACTTTTCGTAGTTACGGAAAAAAATATTTTTAACAAATTATTACAAAAAATCTCAAAAACCATAACTTTTATTATTCAGCCGTAACTTCGCCATCTTGATTACGAAATCGTAATAATTTCGGATAAATAGCGATTTTTGGCACTTCACCTCTGCCGATATTATGATTTAAGACACCGTTTTAATGAGTCAACATTGAACTAATTTCTCTGATATCATTTTTATAAATCAGCAGTCGAAGAAAAAATATAATTAAAAAAAACAAAAAGCTAAATCAACATGCAACTGACACAAAAAAATAGAAAAGAAAAAAGGAAGAAAAATAACCAATTAAATTTTTCCCTCCACCCTGGGTAAACAAATATCTTCCTTGTCAAAACTACACTTTGATATGCGTGAATTGCCATGGTAGAACAAAAATTGGAAAAAGACATTCTATTTCAGTTCAGGAAAAGGAACGTCCTGTTTTGGTCCCACTCCAGAACTAAACTGATTTCTGCAAAATGAAACGACAAGAGGGTTGGATAAAAACTAGACATCCTTAGGTACCGGATATCCGCTGCTCCTATCATATCGTCCTCTTTAAAGCCCAAAATCTTCTGTTTTTGACATCTGATGACAAAACACGACTGGCGAAATCAGAGAGAGAGAGAGAATAACAAAAACAAAAAGCAAAAATTGGTTAGTTTCCCCAAATTCTAGATCTCCCACGATTATACACCGTGGATGGATCACTTTGACGACCCCTTGATTAATAACGAGTCACCTAGAAAACAAGTCTTGCAATCCGATGCCTTCAGAACATATTCGTAGGAATTTCTCAGCATGGGTTTCATGTAACGACCTTTCACTCCTATTAGCTAAAAAATTGACGGCAAATTATTCTTGACGCAATGGGTCTCTTTCTCTTTTTTTACATCCAAGAGGGGATAAAAAGTAAAAGAGGATTTTCTAATCAGACAGGCTGTTTCTTTCTCTGCTATTTATATGTAATTTTATTTTAAGATGCTGAAGGCAATAATAATAGTGATCAATAATTTAATCAAAATTTGATTTACGGACTAAATTTTGAATTGGATTCTTGCACATTTAAATAGTTAACAAGAAAATATTTGAAAACTTTAAAAATCTGCAAAAATTAAGAATTTTTTTGAATATTAAAAATTAAGGTCGAAAGACTCTAAAGGTCAAATGTTGTTTTTAAAAAAACATTTAAAAAAAATAAAAATAAAGCATTTTAAAAATCACATTGAAATAAGTTCAGACAACAATAAAACGCATCATAATAAATAACTAAAAAAATAATAGGAATAATAATAATAAAAAATGATAATAATAAAAGTGATAATAAAAATAATAAAATAATAATAAAAATAATAAAATAATAATAAAAATAATAAAATAACAATAAAAATAATAAATAATAATAAAAATAATAAAATAAAAATTCAAAAAAATGATTTTACCTTGATATTTTAAAACAACTCATTGAAAAATACGCTAAAATATTATTTGAAATTTTCTCTAATTTTAATAGGATAGTAAATGTTTTTTTCTTTACTACTATTATTAAAAATAACCTTAACACATTATTTGAAAACATTTCTAACTTCATAGCATATTAAATTTTTATATTATTATTATTATATTATTATTATTACATTATTATTATTATTACCAACAATATTATTTATATTATTGCTAAAAATAACACTAAAAAAATATTTGAAAATCATTCTTATTTTAATCGGAATATTAAATAACTTTATTGTTTTTATTATTATTATTGTTATTATGAAAAATAATCTCAAAACAGTGTTTGGAAACTTTACTTTTTTTTAATGAAGTATTAAATGCCTTTTATACCTTTTATTACTATTCCCATTATTAAAAATAATCATTGAGCATTATTTGAAATGTTATTTTAATTTAATAGAATATTAAATGATTTAATTATTATTATCATTAAAAAATAATCTTATAACAGTATTTAAAAACTTTTCTTTTTTTAATAGGATGTTAAATACCTTTTTTTCCTTATTATAACAAGCCTACTTATAAAAAATAATCATTAAGCATTATTTTATAACCTTTCTTATTTCAAAAGGATATTAAATGTAATTATTATTATTATTCAAGTTAATCTCAAAACAGTATTTAAAAACTTTTCTTTTTTTAATGGGGAATTAAATGCCTTTTCTTCTTTTTATTACTGTTCCCATTATTAAAGATAATCATTCAGCCTTATTTAAAAGCTTATTTTATTTTAATGGACTATTTTTAAAACTTATTTTATTAAATAACATTATTATTATTGAAAATAATCATAAAACAGTATTTGAAAACTTTTATTTTTTTAATAGGATATTGATTGGTTTTTTTTTCTTCTTATTCTTACTATTCTCATTATTAAAAATAATCATTGAGCATTATTTGAGAACCCATTTTAATAGGATATTAAAAGTTTCGTATAGCAAGAAAGCTGCATGGAAGGAGTCACACAGTCAGCAAGGGGATGGAGAGGATGGAGTAGGGGGGGGGAATACTTCTCGTAAATCAGGAGGGGGTAGTCTTCCGCCGCATCTTCTACTCACTGATGCATATCGGAGCAGGGGGTCACCACTACTTTTTGAACTTTTTATATTTTCATTTGTGGGGTGCCTAGTTGATAACATTCATATTTCTCCTTATCCATCTGAAATCTTTAGGGGCAAATATGTTGAGCCAAAGTGTATTATGGCCCGACAAGGATTACGATTTTTTTTGTCCCGTCTTTCATGGCTCAAAAGTTTTGGAGTGATACTTCAGACCTACCCCACGCCGGGGTTTTGTGTCCATTGCATATTTCAAGAGTTCTTGTTCTTTTCTGTTCTTTATTTCATTTATGTGAGAGAGTTTTTGGGTATCAAAAGATGTTATTCTAGTTCTCCGGAAATTAGTGTTTTGAATTGAAGGAATATTGAGATGGAGGGCTACTGGTTCGACGCCCGTGGAGTTTGTCATGCTGAGTTGAAATGATGCCCGGTATGGTTATTGCCCGTCTGGATTTTAGAAAATTCTAAGAGTTTTCCGAAAACTTTTTTGAACTATTCAAATGAAGAAAAAAAAGCTTTTAAGACCATGTTACGCCAAAATCGAAGCAATATCGTACAGGTGTTGGAAATTCATTTTCTTATATTTGTTTATTCTTTTTTATTTTTTAAGTTTTATGATGGTAAAAATAAGGTAAAAATTTAAGAGTAATCTAGAACAGTGGTTCCCAAATGGTGCTCCGTGCAACCATATTATTCCGAAGAAGAGTGAAGTAGTTCTTTTTAAAACCAGTGATGGGTTTTGAAACCTCTGATTATACTTAAATTCAACCTATAATTCATACCTTATTCAATTTTTCGGTTGACTTTATGAAATTATTTCAAGCAAAATGCAAACAAAAGAAATTACATTTTTTTAAAGAAAAAAAAATATTTTTCATAACAATATATTGAATAAATTAAGAAAGGAACAAACTTTTATTTATTAAATATTGAATTAGCATTTCCTATCACGTTTTTAAAGCAAAACAATCAAAGTAAAATAATTGAACTAACACACTTAAAACTAACACAATTACCTTAAAAAACTACTTATAAAGTTGGGGTTCCGCTGAAAGAGAGTTGATTATTTAGGGTTCCGTTGCCGAAAAGAAATGAGAACCAGAAAAGAGGAATTCTGGTAAAATTATCGTCGTTGAATGGTAAGGACCGTAATTCTGATAATAAAAATAAAATTTACGGTATTTAAATCATTCATTTGTTAATTTTTTCGTTCTTATCTTAATAATTACAATTATGGCTCGTAATAACGCGCATTTAGTAAAAATACAAAACTGAAAAGTACATTTAACTGAATGAATGGTTTTTATGTCATACTCTAAAGATATCATGAAAAAATTGCAACATTTTATCACATTTACTATCAAACAACATGGTAATAAAACCATACCTAATTATTAATTTTACCTAATTATTAATAATACATAATTATTAATAATACCTAATTATTCATTACCAAAGCATTTCGATAAAAATTATCGTGTTTATTTGGTGTTCCCTCAAATCCTGAAACACTGTTATGTTAAAATGGATTGCACAGTATCATAGTTCAGCTTGAACTGGGCACATGGTTCAACTTACATCTTTGAAGTTGCAGAGAAATTAAATGAATCAAGAAACCGATGTTATGGTTCAACATTCAACAAATTTTCTGAGAGTCGAATTAATAAAATAATTTTAAAAGTAATCAAAAGTTTAACTATTTGATTTATTAATTATAATGATTTAACATCAGAAAATATAAAATAGTCACTCGCTTCTATTGTTTGATATAAGCTAATATTCAGTTCTTTATGCTCAATAAATAATCATTTTACGTCACTTTTAGGAGAAATAATTTAATCTTAATCTATATCTTCTGTTTATCAATGTTTAATTTGAATTACCTCAAGTGAAATGTTATTCCAAATCAACAATTATAATTTGAAATTTATACTGAAAAATGGTTTTATATCAACATTCTAATGAAATATTTGTAGAAATCTGTCATGCAAAATAAAATTTGACTTGATTGTTCGAATCATCGAGAAATTCGTACGCAATATCCTAAAAATAATAATTTCTGTTTTACATTTTGTTTAAAAAGTATCTCCACAAATATTTAACGATTTAAACTTTTCAATTCTAATGTGTATATTTAAGGAATATTAAGCAATTATTTATAACTTCCACAACTTCGCTTAATTAATATTAAGCTCATTAGATTTTAAAGTAATTGATTTTTGAATTTGCAACAAATAAACACTTTTCAATTTGTATTATACTTTCTGAATATAATTTAAATCAATATTTATCTTTTTACTGATAAAGGTTTATATAAAAAGTATTAAAAGTAATAAGTTTCAAGCAAAACTACATCTTTCAAATCAGTTTTATTAATAATACATCATATCTTATGCGAATTGAGTTAATTTTATCATTTAAGCTGTTATACTACTTGGTATCTTTAAAAATTTTAACTCAAAAAAAGGAAGGAAAAAGCATATATTTGTACAGTATTCACTTTCTGAAGGAAAGTAAGATTTTCGTGAGGAAGTACGACAATTTTGCGCATTTGCATTACAGGAGGAGGAAAGCCTCCCACGTTCAGTTTGACTGCAATAATCAAACTGACCTCGAAAATGAATTCCCTTAGATGTAGGAAAAGTATACTATTTCACAAGACGCGTGGTCAATATACAAACCTGAGTCATCTGTTGTGTCAATCTGCAATCCATGACCTTTTCAATGATTCAGCAAACTATTTAGTTGTTTTAAATTTGAAATTCATTCTGAAAGAACAACCGAAATTTTAAACAATTAAACTTTAATAATGTTTACTTATACAGAAACAACTTTAAATTTTACCGACTTTCATACCTAAAACTAAAGATCTGAAAACAAATTTCTTATATAACTTCTTGAATAACCATTACATTATTTTAAAATTGTCCGAAATATATTGCCCAAAAACCACATATTTAATTATTTATACATTTCATCATTGGTATCATTATTTCGCTTCTACGCTGGAAAATATCGATATTCAGCAGTGAACACTGAATGAAAAGTGTCCGCTTACATTAGTTTTTTGCTTACAATTTGTTCATCAGTGCATGCTGAATATCGACATTAACTGGTTTAAATGAAAAATAGAAATGTTATATAAGATTTTCCATCATTGTAAGCTGAATATCGAGATTTTCTGGTTTAAATAAAAAATAGAAATGTTATATAAGATTTCTCATCATCCAATATCAACATTTACTGATTTAAATGAACAATAAGAATGTTATATAAAATTTTCCATTGGCTGAATATCGACATTTAATGATTTAAATAAAAAATAAGAATGTTATATAAGATTAACATCAGTGCATGGCGAATATCGACATTTACTGATTTAAATAAAAAATGAGACTGTTACATAAGATTTTCTATTGGTGCATTTCTATCGACATTTACTCATTTAAATTCTATCGACATTTACTAATTTAAATGAAAAATAAGAATCTTAAGTAATGTTTTCCATCGGTGCTTGCTTAATGATATCATTCAAGTAAGAGGTGGAGAAAAAAAGAAAATCTAATGAATTTTTTCAAGCATTTATAAAAGCAACTATCTGAATATCGACATTTACCGGATAATATCGATGTTCACTGATTTCACTCTTTCGCTTCGTAACATCCCGTCGTTAAATTTTTAAAAAATTACTTTAATAATGAATGTGGTAATATACTTGTTATTTTCAACAAAGATGAAAAATTTGTCTAAAATAACTCCACGCAAGATAAACTTGAAATTATTTAACACAGTTTTGATAGTCTCTTCCTCTTAAAACTCCTTGAAATATGTTATCTTTGTTCGGGAACAAATTTTACTTCCTTTGTTTTTCAGATCTTCAAGTATGTATCTGCCTTTAAAACTATAATGTTTATCTTTCTTTTCAGGTCCTGAAAAGTCAGATGTGTATGCCAAACGAAAGTCAAAAGACGTTACGCCGGATGTCATTCGTTACTCTACAGAGACTGCAGATAACGACGAAAACGACGACGCGAGGGGCGACAGAGGAGGATTCAACCCCCCTGCCAAGTTTGGGTCGTGGGGCCAACTCCTTAGTTCGAACGCCAAACGACATTACTCGTCTCTGCACCCCTCTAACCAGCCCCCTCCAGTCACTGCGACCACATCGACCATCCCCCGAGTTGCTAGGCAACGGCGTCAGCAGCAACAGTTGTACAGGGGGACTGCGAGGCACCCCGCGGGACTGAGTTCGGAATCGGAGTCCTCCGGAGCATCCCTGCCTTCATCCTCATCCGAAGAGGAGGATGGAGATGATGATGAAGATGGGGATGATGATGACGATAATGACGTCGAGAATCATTCAGATGCCACTACTTGCACGGGATCGGAAATGGCACTGGCCGCAGCATCTACCAGAAGTGATCAACAGAAAGAAAGAAGTAAGAAAATCTGAATTTGACTAAATTCAGCACAAAAATATACATTTATTCATAATTAGGGTGAAAGTTTCAGTATAATGCGCAAAGTTAAATTATTATTGACACTTTGAAAGGCGTACGCAAAAGATATGTTAATAGCCGGGACAGTGAACCTACTATAAACATAATTTAATTAGCTGTTGTCTGCATAACGCACAAACCATTTATTTTAATTTGCAAATTAATACTAGTAAAAACATATTTTAATTTACAAATTAATACTAGTAAAAACATATTTTAATTTACAAATTAATACTAGTAATACTAGTAAAAGCATTCAATATTTTTTAAGGACATAAAAAAAAATATTTTGGAAGCCTTAAAAAATAACATGCATCTATTTTAAATTTGTGAAGAAACATCCGCTATAACGAAGTTTTTTAAGTTAATGGGTTAACATATTTTTTTATAGATACATCGACCGATATATTTTTCAAGGAGATATATTTTTATGGTTTTAACTAAAACATGCAATGTCTATCAACATCTATAATTTACTGCACAACTATAAAAAAGCTTCCATACTTTTGAACGAAAGTGTTTCTACCTACACTAAAGTATTCTATCTGAAAATTCCCTTACGGAAAGGGCTTCGGGTAGAGAGTATAAAGGAGGAGCCAAGAAACTGGAACAATGTTATATACGTAGGTAAATAGATAGTTCCTAAATAAAACATGTTGTCTTTAACTGCATGTGCTTTAATGTGCATACGAGGTATTTCGCTAAGACCACCCTTAATACATATTTCTGGACTCCTTATCAAAAATTAAGACAATGAAATACTTGCAAATCACAAATAAGGAATATAAGGGTATACAGAACATCAAAACATGTTCTGTAGCAGATTGAAGCATGGAGGTGCTTCTAATTAGCTTCTTTAATCTCCTCTCTTTCCTCCTGGAAAGAAAAAAACACCTTTTGATGTTTTCTACTCCCAATTCCTGCAAATTTAATACTTTAGATTACGAAAGTGATTATGTTTTTTCATCACTAAAAGGGGTGGGTGCAAATTGTACGCGGTATCGATACTCGTTAAACTGTTCCACCAGGAAATACTCAATTTCCCACACGGGTCTTCGAGCTATCAAAGAAGGGGAGCAATCCCTTTGAAGAGGATCAAAATTGAGATGGATATGTTTTTTGTGTTTGATTTCGTAACTTAAAATATCGTTTGAACTAATTAATTAGCATATTTGACGTTACCTCCTTGAAAAATGAGTCTCGGAGAATGAAGATCTGATCATTAGATCAAAAGTTATTCTGGGTGGTCTTTTTATTTTTTAACGCAATGCATGCATATTTCTACAATAAAATAGTGCAACGTATATTTTTCTCTCATCTATATTGACAGAAATTTTTGTTTACTAAAAGTTTAATAAATTTATTAGTATATATTTATTACACTTCATAAGCATATATTTATTACACTTGTGATTAAAAGGTGACTTAAAGGATAAATTCCTTTATACGCAGCAATAAAATACGCAGTACTAATAATTAAATATATTTAATTTATAGAAAAGCAAATATAGACATTTGCGTTTTGCATTAACGTCTGCATAAAAATGTTAATAAATTCTAAAGAAAAAAAGCATTAAAATAATTAAAAACATTTTTTTTTAAGTAAAAGAGACAAAAACACAGATTTACATACATATATTGTTACTTTTTTTTTCAATTTTCGTACATATCTGAATGAAAATTTTAATATACGCGTTGAATTTAAAGTGCAAATCAACTTTCAAAAAATGTACAACTTTAAAATTTGACAATTACAACTAAGCAAAGGTAAATAAGTTTATTGAAGCATATAAAATAAGCTTATAAATACATAGATAAAATTAATAATCTGATAATATTTTGCCATTCTAATTTTAAAGATTAATATTTTATTTTAAACATAAGTTGCGAGGCATTATATATATTTTAGACATAATCGCTTACAATGTTTTTTAAACTACCAAATTATTTAAGTAAAAATAGCATCTTTTAATCAAAGTTTATTAAGTTAATTAAAATAGATAAAACTAAAGATAAAGGTATAATTGAATAAAGCATAAAAGAAACTGGAAATATTATTTTTTTAACTGCCAATCAATCAGACATTTCTTAAAATTAATTTTTAAAGTTAAAAAATAAATGATCCTTAATTTTTAAAAAATAATGCGCTGATTTTTTTCCGCAATATATTCTTTGAAAACATTAAGTGTCAAATAATTCTATTAATATTAACACTTCAAATAATTTTACATTAAAGATATCTTGCAAATGAAATAAAAGTTCTTTCCAATAAATTGAAATAAGATTTAAAGAAAACATTTTCGGTAAATTGAGTTTAGAAAATAGTATAGACAAAAATACTTAACAAAAAACTCATAATGGTAAATTTCTTTATTAGAAAAAATGGAATTAGGCATTTTTATTCCTGAAAAGGAGCAATAATTTTAATATAATTAGAAAATATGAAAATATAGCAACCATTATTTCCTAATTAAATAAAACTGTATAATAATCTTTAAAAAAAAATTTCAAAACTAAAATTTTAAACTTAAGTAGAACAAATAATTGAATTTGAAGGCAATAGCTTAAATCATTTACCAGACAAAAAATTATTATCTTTTAAATAAAGGAGACAAACAATCGTAGAAAAGAATTTAATAATAGCTATAATCTAGTAATACGTAAAAAACCTTTTTACCCTTTATTTATCTATTGAGTTTAAAGATTAATTTTTTTTACACGTTCTGAAACTTCAGATCAAATTGAAAAAAAAAATCCAACCACATTCGTGCATTTATTCTAATAAGTACTTTGCAACACAACTATTAATTTCAAAAAACCTTATTTTATCAACGTAAAAGTACTTTCATCTTAATATTGATTTAATAATCTTTGTTCTTATTATTGTTGTCTTCCAAGAAGTATTTTGGAAAAATATTTTATCATTTCTCAATAAATGTAAGCAATTATTTATTATAAGTAGGTAGAGAGCATAATTTTAAAATAGCTTAGCTTGTATTCTTCGAAAAATAAGCATCATTCATAACTACTTGATCTGTTTTAATTTTAAAAATGAAAGTTTCTAGAGGAGTTTAAAAGAATAAACAAGATTTAATGGTTTTTAAATGATGTAAAATTTACTTTTATTCACAATTACTAGTTCGCTATGTTCGTTTAATGACAGTTCGTAAAATATTAAAATAAGTTTAATGCGATTATTACGCAAGCATTAATAGACGAAAACATTGATAAGAATTGTGATCTTTTTATATAAGCAGCTTAACAAATGACTTATATTAAGAATTAAATGAGAAATTACATTAAATTTCCGATTAACTTACTCCCATTAGCATTTATTAAATTGTAAGTTCATGATTTGTATGGCAATTATTTAAATATTATTTTTGTTGTTATTTTTTGTTTAAAATTATGTGAAATCATAAATTTTCAAAACATTTTAAAAATTGTTTAATAAGAAGTGTTTTTCATCTTAACTATAACTTAAAAAGTAAATATTAGATAAAGCAATTTTTAATTTAAATATTTTAATATTTTCGAGTTATGCTAATATTTTTATCACTAACCATACTTTAAGTTGGAGATATTTCTCTAGTAACCGCTTTCGGTGGCCATTTGGTCTTACGGCTTCGTGTCACCTCATTGGTACATACACCACTTATGGTATCAGATAAAGCCTACAGTCTAAGGCTGTTTTTCGAAGACTCCATCCTAATATGAAATGGTGCTTTTCAACGAATAATATGCTTTTTATAACTGTTGTAAGTTTTTAACTGTTAATCAGGACTGTTATGTCAAGTTTAGCCTCTCTAAAGCTACAGCTGTCTACACTTATTTTGAAAAATGGCACGAAACATCAGTATGGAGAAGAGCCACAATTTTGTAAAAGTGAAAAGCTTTTGTAGTCAAATTTTTGAATATTGAAAAACTTACTCCAATGCTGCATTATTTGGGCTCATAAAAATTTGCGAAAACTGAGAATACGGCAGTGATTTTGATAATTTTCATTTAGGTGGAAAAATATTGTCAAATTTGCAATTTTCAAAAATATATAATAACTTTTAAACTATTTAAATTATTTTTCTGTTCTGAAGCCCAGATAATTCTTCATTTTAAGATTATATATATAGTTTGTGGGTGATTCTCACGAAATACAATTGACAGTCTTTTGCTCCAAGACCTAAAACTATACAACTAAAAGAACTTTAAAAAAAGAATAGTATTGCTGTTAGCATTTTAAAATGGCTTTGCATTAGCATTGACTGTTTTGTATATTTAAAAATTTTAATTAATTGAATTTCAAAATGTCATTTTCCTGGTATGTCGCCAGTAATATTTCCAATAATAGATAGCTTCAAAACTTCCCATAAATTTTAAAATATCCAATTTTTTTTTATCTCAACCGTTGTAAGCATTTCTGGAATACATGCCGAGGGTATTATTTCCAAGCACTTTGTTGAAGATAATTTTTTCTGCCAATGATTTGTTTGTCACATGAAAATGAGTCATTTTCCTGGCCACTTTTTTTTTTTAGTAATTTATAACCGAAATAGATAGCGCCAGCAATCAATATCTTAGGTTAAGAGATTGATTAGAATACCATCCTATCAGAACAAGTCTTATTGCAGGAATAAAGAACCAACTTTCTGGTTCAAAATCTATTTCAAAAAATTTTACAAGGTGAGTTGGTTTTTTTTGTCATCCTTTTCTTGTCTTCTTGAAATCATTAATTACATAAACTACATAGATTTATCTGAGTTATTTCAGGAAATCCTGTTGTTTTCTGCGGAAAGTAAACATCTTAGGCCGAAATGTTAAATTAAAGTAAAGTTAAATGTTGTAAAATGGCAAATCATTATCTTGTCTGCCATTTTTCTGGCTTATGAATGCCAATATGGCAGCCATATGTATAGAGGGGAAAAAATATTTACCTAATACCCAGTTTATGTAAGATTGTGATATGCTTGAATTTAATCAAAGTTATTTATTTATTTAATGATTGATTATTATACTTAATTTTATTCTCTATATATCAACAACAAAAACATTTGAGATTCTTTCTTCAGTGGATAAAAGAATTTATTTAAACAATTCATGATCCATATAACGCAAAGGATTTAGGTAATTTTTTTTCAAAACATAGATAGTTGAAATATAAAGAATAAGCTAAAAACATCACTGTACAATTTAATTCTATCTCAGTCTTTAAACTCTGCCTCGGTGTACAAATTAAAGAGTGTAATAAAGTTGTAAAATAAAATGCTTTGAAATATTTTAAATTTAAATGATATAATAAAAAAAAATTGATGTCAATTATTATGGAATTAATTTTACTAGGTTATTTTAAAACACGGGGCCTAAAAACAGTTAAGGAAAAATAAACTGAGAAAGAAAGCGAGAAGCCGAGATGAAACGGTATGGGAGTATTAAAAATGACAGAGAGCTCCTTGAAAAAGAAAAATATAAAAGAAATTTAAGGTATGCTCAGTAGAAAAAAAGGAGTTGTAAAGCCAATCGCAAAGTTGAGTGAAAGAGAGAAAAGTATACTGATAGAACATCTGAATCATATTGCCAGAATACAGAATCAATTTCAATTCACCAGTAAATTAAAATAAAAACTTTCCACGCAATCGATTTTAATTTACATTGATTTCAGTGAAAACTATAATATCAAATATGCATCAAAAACACAAGCAGTACACTTTGGAGGTAGAAAAACACAATTTACTGTACGCGCAGGATTTATTATATCTAACACCAGCGAAAAAGACCACAAGTTCTTCATTTTCAACTCTATTAGAATTTCTAAGAAATGACTCGTGTGCTATCTGGGCACATATGTAGAAAATATTTTAAGCAATGTTCCACAGAGTAAAAGCTTAAAGAAAATATATTTAGCGAATGATTCGCTTTCAACATAATACAGAAATAAAACAAATTGTAATCTTTTAAAGTCTTTAAAAAAAATTTGTTTCCTCTAATTTTGCCTAACGTATCATCCGGACATTTTACAGAACCGCGCCATGGAAAGAGTGCACCGGATGGTGTTGGGGCGGTTATGAAACGTTCTGCTTAAAAAAGTGTAGCTTTTGGTGGAAACATACCAAATATGAAAATTTTAATTTTTGTTGTTGAAAAAAAATGTAATTTAATAAATAAAGAAGTTGAGACTTCAATTATTGAAACAGTCGATAAATTTATTGAAGGAAAAAAAAACATTCCCTTCAAGGGGTCTATGAATCTTCTAGAAAAAAGATTTTAACTAACCTCATCTTTAATAAAATAAGCTGTAACTGCCAGTATTAAATGTGACTTTCACATTGGTTCGCTCTACGGCTGAAATTTTCGTACCACAGTACCAACTCTTCATTTTAATAATGAATCATATTCGACTGAGCATGAACTTATTAAAGCTGATTCTGAAACAATTAAAGTTAGTAGTTGGGTGGCTGCTCAATTCGAAAATGAATGATTTCTAGGTAAATGAACTGATTTTTAAACTAACTTATAGTAATACCTATTTTAAATGCTGAAATCAGAAAAATTAATGAGATTATCATTTTCATTGTAGAAGTTTTTGAAGTCGTTCATAAAGATAATAAAGTTAACTTTATTATTCGAGCTGGTTTACAGGCTGCTAATCTCTTTAAGTGGCCCGGGAAAAAAGACTGTGTCAAAATTTCTAAGAATATCATCATTTCAAAAATGTCTGTACTTTACCCAATATCTTCCAGGCATTTTGCTTCTTATAAAGGCTTCAAGATTAATGAAATTTTACTAAATTTTTTTGTTTTCTTTCGTTTAACTGTTTCTTTGCAAATTAAAATGTAGTAAAATTAAAAACTATCCCATTGTGTGCGTTTGCTCTCTCACTTTTATTATACTTAAAAATTTGCTCCAATTGTTCACAATAATTGTTTTTGGAATTTATTTTCATAAAAAGTTAAAATTAACTTTTCAACTTTGTCTTTATGAGTTTCTTAAGTTGAGTTACTTACTTTTAGCTTAAAATGACTGTTTTCTTAATTTCTAAGCTAATATGTCATTTTCTTTGCCTTCCAGTCATTTTCCTGGCATTCAAAATTTGGTGAATTTCTATATTATTTTTTTTTTGAGAAAATGTCAGTAAACTGCATTGCTTTCTGTAAGATATTAATAAATGTAACTAAATAAATACACAAAAAAAATTAGATTATTTTGAAGACTAAATTTGAATTGGAAAAAAAATAGTGATGTCATGACTAAATAATGATTGTATTTCGAACACTTACCAGAGTGACTACCTAAAAAATCGGTGTCACTAATTTAAATTCGTACAATCTTCAAAAGCAAATATTATAAAATCAAATTCTCAAACCATAAATCTCGTGTGATTATAAATTACATGATATTTTCAAGCAGTGAACACGTTAAACTCAAGTGAAAGTGTTAAACACTTTAAACTGCATCATGTGAATCCTTCTTGAAAAACTGTTAACAAAAAAGATAAGTAAAGAGTTTGGAAAAGAATTCGAATTCGCCGATTACAAGTGTCGTTTTCTATGAGAAACATTTGAGAGTTATGAAATCTTAAGAATGCTTTTAAAAAACAAAGAAAAACTTATCCTGCATCAACAAGTGCGACATGACGCTAAAATATGTGAAGCCATTATTGGGAGAGAGGTTGATGTAAACAACGAGATAGTTGTCGGGGTATTTTTATCTTGTGACGAATGTCACAGAAGGTATGAGAGATTATAAAGATTCCATATTAAGCGCAACTGAGATACAAAACATCATTCAGTTGTCTGACAATTAACCATACCGGATAATTAATTCTAAGAATTCAACTACTTGTGCACTATGGTCGAAGAATAAACATAGGGACATGTAGCGAAAGAATACACGTACAAAGAATATACATACCTTCTATATTCTTTGCTATAGCTTTATAAAGACCACACACTTTTTGTAGAGTTCATAACCTGCCTCAAATGTGATTTTAGGAAAAGACGTGGCTAAAATAAAATAGAAAAAAAAATCTACGTTTTTAAAGTGGATGAAAGCAAAGAATATTTTCATTTATTATTGTTACACCTACACTACGCTGAGAAAAATGACTTTTTAAACTACCAAAATTTGATAAAACTTTCAATCCGTAATCTATTGAAACATAAAAAAAACACGGTAATTCTTACCGAATTGGTATAATAATGATTTTGGTAAAATTAACAAAAAAATATTGTTTAATAATATGCATTAAAATTTGGTAAATATAGTGAAATTTGTTGATCAGGATAGCTGCGCATGACATAAAAGCCATTTTTTCGATTGAATTTACACTTCAATTTTTTACTAACTGTGTCGTTATAAGAACTTTAATTTTTAAAATAATAATTTCCAGTAAACGTGGTAAAACATGCGTTCAAATATAAATTTTAAACAATTTCCGCACTGAAAGCTACTAAAATATGATAAAATTTACCGCGTTTCTGGCTGTATAAGAACATCAAAATGCTCAGTAATTTTTCCGAAGACGCGAACGCTTTGTTAATGATTTTGATAAAATTAGCAATAAAATATTTTCACAATGTGTGATAAACTTTGGTAAATGTGGTAAAATTTATTAATTTTATAATGACCTTAAGGTCATTATAAAATTAGCAATAAAATATTTTCACAATGTGTGATAAACTTTGGTAAATGAGGTAAAATTTATTAATTTTATAATGACCCTAAGGTGTAGCAAAAATTATTCGGTTAAACTTGCTTTTCTGTCATGTAATTTTTAATAAATGGTGGTAATAAGAACTATAATTTTGACCCATTACAAAACTATTGCCATATGAATGGAAACCGTTAACATATTAAGGGTTTAAATACCGTATATTTTAGTTTTAATACCAGAATTATAGTTTTTTACTCAAAATGTTTTTACATTACACTACGGTAATGTACAATTAATCAATTTACAATTATTCGATATACCAATGATTTGTTCCATATTAATTTACACGATTAAGGAATGATTACACTATTAGTCACTATGCAGTTGATCATTGGTCCTCTTCAACATTCTTTCAGGCTTCATAAAGTGTGCAAAATAATGTGCTATCCCCTTATATGTTTTATTTAAATGTTTGCTAAATGTTGTCTCCAATGTTTTGTTTACATAAAGAAACTTATTTCGTTTCACTCCTAATACTCAAAAAAAGTTTGCTTTAGAAAATTTTAAGTAATCAACGCCCAACCCTTTTGGAACCTTTTTTTTTTTTTTTGTTACTTACTCCAAAATTTTGAGTCTAGTGTTATTCTAATTGCATGGATAATCTTGAACGGATGATTGTGGGTTGTATATCTCTAATGCACTTGCACAAGTAATTCATAAAACATCAAACATAGGGAGTATTTTGAGTAATACATCCTATACAGTGCAGTGGTCAAAATTCTGCGTAAAATTTATGTTTTTGGAAGCATATCACATCACTCAACCACTGTCAATTACCTACCTCCATTTTAAGGACACTGGCCGTGGTGTTACGGCCATGGTAGTATTTCCGCGTAGTTTTGACCCTAGTCAGACGACGTGGACATCGCCTGAGCTAGTACCCCTCTCTCCAAACTTCCATACCACAACCAACGAAAGGACTTTCAGTCACGACAGTTTTAACATGCAGCTTGCTGCGTATTCCTGCTGGTTTTGTCGTCTCTCAAAATCAAACTCATTACCTCCAGCTCTCCAACAAGCTGTGAGAGCGACGTCTTAAACCACCTGTGCAACCGGGGTGCTATCTTTTGACAAAAATATATTTCATCCTTTTTTTCGACCAAATTTTAATACATAAATTGATAGAAAGCAACAGGCAACAGCTATATTAGCATTACATTGAAGTAACGTATTTTGTATGCTTTTGAAAATATAAATTGAAGGGGTAAAAACTTCATTTATTGAAATTAATGAGTTGTTTATTAAATTTAAAAGTGTTGGGAGTTACCATCTGAAGTAGAATCTCAGTACCAAAGTAATATATTCTAACTTAGACAAAATAGGATTCAGATAATAAAATTCGGCGAAAATATAGACATTGAACCGTGGTGGCTCATGGAATAGAGCGTTCGCCTTTCAATGAGGTGTACTGGGTTCTTATCCCAGCGACAGCTGGTCGTTATGAATTCTGCACCCGGCTCGAACTGACCACAGTGGTGACGTAAAATATCCTGATGGTTAGAGTCCCCTTGCCGTCTGGCTAACCGTGGGCGATTTTCATGGTTTTCCTCTCCATGTAACGCAAATGCGGGTTAGTTCCAACAAAAGTCCTCCACGAAGGCAAAATTTCTCCCACTGCTTGATGTAAGAGCCCCTTGTCTTATGGATGGGGTTCAATATTACAAGGCTACGGAGTAGAACATTAATAGTCGTAAACCTAAAATTGGATCGACTTTTTACAACGACGATTATAAAATAAAATAAATAAATAAACATTGAGCCATGATGGTTCAGGAGACAGAGCACTCTGCTTTCTAATGAGGCGACCCACGTTCGGATCCCAGAGATGGCTGGTTGATTCGAATTCTGCTCCCGGCTCGCATCGATTACAGAGCTGCCGTAATATATCCTCAATGGTAAATGAGCTATGGGAGAGAATACCCTTACCGTTTAACTAATAAAGATTGATTTTAGAAGTTTTCCTCCCCGTGTAACACAAGCGCGAGTTAATTCAATAAAAAAAAATTCCATGATCTATGCTCGTTTGCCCTAAGGCTTGATTTACTGAATTTTCAGGTTAATATTTTCAAAATTAAATATTGTTCAATGATAACCATAAATTTAAAAAAGGGTAATTACAGTATAATATAATATAAGGTAAGATAAGATAATGCAATACAATACAATACAATACAATACAATTTAATGTAATATAGTGTAATATTATATAATATTATATAATTCAAATAATTCAATATAATGTAATATAATACAATGCAATACAATATAATATAGAGAAGTGAACAATGAAATAACTTGTTCGAAAATTATAAAAAAATTCTCAAAATTTGAAAAGGAAATTAATATGCAGAAGCGAATAACAGTTCGAAGGGTACTGTTTTCGTTCTAATGTTTGAAATTGTGTATATAAAACTACTAAACTAGGGACATCGACGTTTCGAATTACCTAAAATCAAATTAGTATAATTCAAGAATGAGAATATCTACGTTTTGAGTAACTTAATTGCAAATTAATTTCAACAAATTTTCTTACTTGCACATTTCTACCATTAAGAAAGTCATTTGAGCTTTCAGGTCGCGAAAATACCGTTAATTTAAGGAGTTTTACGTGCCAAGTTTCGCATCTTAATATAAACGAGTGTGCTTTATGAGAAAACATTAAACTAATTCAACCAAATGTGTATTTTATCATCCGTCTTACATATGAATGATGATTCTTAACATTTGAAAATGTAAAATTATGTTTGAATTACTTTAAGTACTTGAAACATGAATAAACATAATTTAAGTGGAAAATTTTACAATACAGTCAATTTGTTTATTTATTTCTTATTTTAGAACTATGCAAACATAAAATGATTCTAAAAATAATACAACTTGTAGAAGATATTTACTCTTTAGATCTACAATCGAATTCTATTTTCAAACAATTCGATGGAATTTTATTTTCAAATAAAACTAGAAATAATGCAACGTGTGTATTATTAAAATAAGGCTCAAAAATTGTCTCCAACCTTTGTCAGATATAATTTTATTTATCTTCATAGATCTGCATTTAAATTATTACGAAATATTTGGCTTCAGTGTGTATTTTACGTGTTAATTATAGATTTTTTGAAAAACGATCCTTTAAATATGATATAATTTAATATATTTAAGTATAATTAATTTCTGTTCTAATTATGATAAGGAAAAAGGATTTCACCATTTTATTATTATTATCATTTAAATTAAAACAAAATATTTGAACTTAATATGTATTTTGTTTGATTGTTAACAAGCATTTTATAAAATAAATTTAGTTATGAAATCATAGTAGGTAACTGCGACCTCCTTAAAAAAAGTCAAGCTTAGTATTTAATGTTCACGAAGGGAAGAAATAAAGAGGAGAAAGTCATTATTATTGTTTTTTTTTTAATAACAAAAGTCAATAAAAAATTACATTTATAAGGGAGGTAATAGCAACTTATTTATAAAAAATTTAACTTTAGTGTTAAACGACACCAACCACGTAGGATGAGATTACTATTAATATTTGTTTTAATCAATAGAAATTCAATATATAATTTACAAAGAGAAAGTAATAGCAACTTCTATAAAGAAATATGTATCCTCATTCCCGAACGGAAAAAAAACGGTATGCAACGAGATCATTATTAAAATTTGTGTCGTTTTGAAAAAATAGTAATTGTGAAAGAAATCAGTTATATCAATAGTAGGTATGAAAAACTTCGTTTCGTAAAATTTAATATTAGTTTTAAACCTTCTCGAAACGAAGCAAAAAAAAATTATTAGTGTTTTTATTGTTTGATCATTAATAATGCTTGAAGAAAATTAATACTTGACAATATTAATGTTTTTTTTTTAAATATTTATAGTCATTAACATTCCTTTAAATTAAAAGTTAATAGCAGCAATTCCTTCAAAGAAAAGCTATGTGTGCAATTAATATCTAAGAATGAGAATAACAGTGTAAAAATATCCTAATCACAATTTTTTAGCAGCTAGAACCGATAAAATTTCATTTATTTAAACATTATCTTTAAAGAAAATTTAGTTTCAAGAGAAATTAATTGGTTAACANCTGGCTTTTGACAGGTGGTCAATCAATATGACTGGACTATATATATATATATCATATATATATGCAGGGCTAGCTCTAAGCATTCGCCACCTCGCCAATTGCGATAAAATTGTAAATTTGGCAATTAAAATTGTGTTTTGGTGAAAGTATTGGTGAATGATTTTTACCACTGGAAGGAAAACTAAATGTATTTAATTTGATCCTCAAAATTGCATCAAAATGAGTTTTTCCAATCAAATCACTATTTTCTGTTCGATTACAGAAGTTTTCGGTGGATGCGCCACAAAACCAATTAGAACTGGGTCCAAATAATGTAACTCTGAAGCAACTACCGTAAAATAGCTTACTATGATGAAGAAAATTAATCATAAAAAATTGTTTACATTTGAGTAAAAAAGTTGTAAAGTTCAAGACAGAAAACAACGGAGCAAAAAAACATGACTTACGATTTATGTTTTTTTAATTGCATAATTCTAATAGTCAATAGTAATCATTTGTAGTCAATAAAATGTATTTATTTAAATAATAGGTAGCAGCAACTTCGTTAAAGAAAAGTTCAATTTAGCTTTCACCAAGGAAAACAACGGTGTTAAGACGATAATTATTAATAATTTTTTTTAATATTTATAGTCCATAAAATTTCGTTGCTAATAGCAACTTCTTTAAGAAAAAGTAAAATTTCGAAAAGGAAAAAAAAAAAAAAAAGCAATGATGTGAAGAACATCTATTATGATTGTATTTTTTTTTAAATATTTAAAAACGATAAAAATTTATTTACATTTATGAAAGGTAACAGCAACTTCTTTAAAATTTTTGTTAAAGAAATACAAATAATATACAGCTTTAAAATATTTACATATAGCACAGGTACTACTTCATTTTATTGATCCTCTTGTTTTTAAGTTGCTATAAATTCTTTGGAACAAAAAAAAGTAATTAAATGGCATAATAAAAACTATAATTTTAAATTTTTACATTATCACTGTTTTGTTTTAATTTTTAACAATAAATACATAATCAATAAAAACACAGCTAAATCACAATAAAATCCAATTTTATTTGTTCATTTTTTTTCGAATGAAATAAAACAAAATAAAAGCAATCTAAAATAGTATATCTACATAAACAAACACGGATCATTTTTAACGTACATTTGTATGTTGCTATCCTTACAAACAAATGCCAAAATTATTCTGCAGCGTACATTTTTTATGAAGAAATAAATATCACATAAAAAAACCACTTAAAAGCAAATTATCCTTAAAACATTTTGTAGCAACACACAAACCCCTTGGAGGAATTTGTTCCCTCCAAGAAAAGGTAGAAAGAAAAGAAAAAATAGAAAATGAAATACCGATAGCGCCACCTATCCGTGAAACCGCGGAACTAAATTCCCGTTTACTTCTCCTTTCAGTTCCGCATCTGCGAACGAGAAGGCAACCAACTGATAGTGAGGCTCCTGCATCCCTATCTCGGTCTCTTTGGAATATATTGTTTATTCGATAACTGCAAACGATCGAACGGGATGTAGAAGGACTTTTCTTAATTCACATAGTACATCTTTTACTTATTGTTTTAAATTGTTCTTCGTTGTGTTTTAAATGGTGTTTGTTGTTACTGCTGGATGTGATAAACTATTTGGCAGGATTTAAATCTTGAAACTACAAGCATTTCGTCAAAAAGTTTCATTTTTATGTTTTGTTGAATATCACTATCAAATAATGATAAAGGTAAGAGAATTTGGAGTTTTTTATGTTTAATTGGAGAAATTGGTTATGTTTTTGTGCAGTTTTATTATTTATCAATAATTTAGTATTGGATTTTTTTTTATTTATTTTTTTTTAATGTTTTTTTTTTATTTTTATAATTATAATGCATGGAAAGTACAGGATATAATTTTTTTTTCAATAGAAATATGTATTTCCATTTGCTTAAAATACATAAAATTCCTTATGATTACTAGTAATTTGAAATAATTTATTGACGGTTATTGAAAACTCTGTTGTAATTTAAGTATAGCAATACAGCAATTTATGAAGAAAATAATAGTTTTATACATAAATTTTTTAATATTTCTGCTGATTACTCTATTTTAAAAATGAAAATTATAGCAAGAGTTTTATGTTTTATATAAATAATAATTATTTAATAAATGATCGTGAATTTTTTCCTCGATGTGTATCAAAAAACTCAAATTTGTTATTTAAAATATATTTTAGATCTGAAATATATTTGCAGGTAGCGACTGAACGAACATTTTAAAATTAAAATTTTCTTAACTCATTTCTTAAAGTAAATATTTTAAATAAATTTTTTAATCTGATTTTCAATTCTAAGCAATAAATTCATTTTGAAATAATTCCAATGATTAATTTTTTTTAAAAATTCATATCAGTTAGAATATTTAAAACTGAATACGATCAGGAGTTTTGCATACGATTGATTCTGTCTAAAGTTGAATATGAAATGTAATATGTTTTCTGAAGTTGATATAAAGTACAAATATTGCACAAAAACAGTATTTTCATTTAGTTTTTCTAGTTGTCTAAAAAGGAAAAACGTATTCTTTAATGTTGTTTTAAATAAACTGCTTTAAGTTCTCCATCTGCGTTGGAGAAATTCATATCTCTATTAAACGCTACACCAGTTGTATGTAATATACACCCATACAATCACGATGCTAAGTTGATTATGAATTTTTCTTTCTTTCTGAAATTGATATAAATACAAATATTAAACAAAAGCAGTGTTTTCCTTTAGTTTTTGTAGTTACCTAAAAGGGAAAAACGTATTCCTTAATGCTATTTTAAATAAACTGCTCTAAGTTCTCCATTTGTGTTTAAAAAAATTAATATCTCTGGTGTTTGCTACACCAGTTGTATGTATAATATGCAGAATTAAAAATCAAAAAACAAAAGAGAAACATTGCTAAGCTGCAGAAGAATTTGTTATTCACTAGATAACAATTTGGAAAAATTCAATTTAAACTTTGATTCAGAAAACGGTGAATGAAAAGCAAATTAAGTTGTTGGAAAATATAACAAATTATTACATTGAAAAGATATCGAAAATATTTATATATTTTCCATTTCATACTTAATAAATAATGCTAGGTACTTTTATGTTACGATAAGATGTTGGGAAATGTTGCTAAAAATAAAGCTTATCACTTATCACTTTTCACTTCGTAAATGTTTACATATTTTCTTGTTATGCATTTAATATAGCATAATTCGGCATTTATGTAGCAGTAGGTTATTATAAATGTAACTAAACATTATGCAAATCGCTTTTCCCTTATTTATTGCAATGTAAAAAGATCGAAAATATTAACATTTATTACATTTCCCGTAGTTACATTTGTGTAACAGGAGATGATAGGAAAATGTAATAAAAAATATAAGTGCCTTCGCCGTGAAATAAGAATATTTTTTCCCATTACTTGTTTAATAAATAGATTTATGGGTATTTCTGTAGCGATGGGTTATTTGAATGGTTATTCGTAGCGATGGGCTGTAACTAAAAATTAAGCAAATTACCTTTCCCTCATTAATTTATTGCGTAAAAAGATTGAAACTATTTATTGTATTTTTCCTTGCAAATTGAATGAACATTTGTGTTACAAACAGTCAAATTTCGTTAGCATACATGTAACTTAAATATATGCAAATTAAAATTACTAATAAAAATTACGATGAAATTTTAAAACAAGTAGATTTTCTTAAAAATAAACATTGTTAAAGCAATTTTGAAATTATTTTAAGTTAAATAACTTATTTGCTTCTTCGTTGTTATTTTTTATCTTTTCTAATTGCTAAAGAACACTAAATAACACTTTAAAAAAATAGCTTTTTTTTTTAGAAAAATATTTTTCCCATAATTAGGGTTAAATATATTTGACATTTCAGGTGGTATTTTTCTCCTTTAATTTTTTAGCGATTAATACCAAACAACTATCGTTATTTTATGGACAAAATTATGTTAATTTCAAATTAATATTTTTAATTAAATAATTTGATTCGTCTCGTTCATTAAAGAAGAATAAGTAACAGTATTTTCTGATTACCCTATACTTAATTTTCAATTGATAATCCTAAATATATAATTTAATAATGCTTCTTAAGTGTAAAAGAAAAATATGATTATTTTTATGATTTAACTATATTTAATTCCAACACAATAGTCCTAAATATGTGTCTTAAGTTTAAAAAAATATAACTGGCCCTATTTATACTCTCCGTTTACTTAACTTCAAATTGATATTGCTAAATAAATAACGCAACGTCACTTAAATTAAAAGAAAGCAATCACTGCGGCATTAAACAAAAGCACTTCACACAAATCGATTAAGAAGTAAGCAAAAATACTTATTCAATATCCAAATATTGAATGGAGACAAAAGGTTTGGAATGCGTCAAGTGCTTTATCTGACACAGCAACCGCGAAAATTGCGTTTGTTTTGTCATTTGACGAAACAACACATAGCTAATCAGCTCTTTGAAGTAACATTTTTCCCACGTCTCTTGGGTATTTGTTAAGAGCCTTTCTATACCCATCGAACCACTCTCTTGTATTTGCTCTAAGTGGAGAAGCCGTAATAAGGTTTTGGAAGAATGATTCAACGGGAATTGTTGAAAAGGGTTGGGTTTTTTTCCTGGATATTTCAGGAAGCAATAGCTATGAAACTTAGAAATTGTGTTGTAACATTTTTGTCACTTTATCTAAATAAATAGAAGGGAAGAATAGTTGTTTTAAAAGTGAGTAAGATAAATAACTAATACGTAGAGTAGAATATATATATGTGATACTTGTGAATAATTAATCACGAGTGAAACAATTAATTTTTCTTTTTCCCCTAAAGTAGACTATAATTTAAAAACAAATAACTAGCTTCTGCATTGTTATATTTTATAAAAAATGCTGCAGTTTTAAAAAATTTCGACAGGGAGGAAAGTAAACTATAACCTTAATTGACTTATTATGCTGGAAAATTGACTAACGTGCACTAGAAAAAAAATATGTAATTTAGAAAAAACGTGATAAAAAAAAAGCAAAATAAAAAATTATCATTAATTATTATAATCTTACTAGAGAACGTTAAATAACTGTAAGAGTTGTAGACTGTAAAAAAATTCGAATCAAATTGCGATAAAAATACTTACCGTACTACTTCCCGTATAATTGCAGGGAAATCACTGAATCCCACTGAAGAAAAAATATTGCTGCAAAAATTACAGTATAATATTTTACGGAAAAAATGGTTTTTGCGGTAAAATAGATTTTACGGATGGGCACCCAAAAGGTCGATATTTTATGCCATAATTTAATCCAAATTTTTTTACAGTGTTAAAATGCTGATAAAATTTTACTTTTAAATGGATGATGTAAAATACAAAGTAATAAATTATTGCTAAATATATGAAATAGCGCATGAGGTATAAAAAATAACTTAAAAAGAGCAGTTATATTTTATTATTATTAAGCAATTTAGTATTATCGCGAAAATATGTAGTGATCTGAACACAAACGTGAATATTACAGAGGCAAAAGAAATGCGATATAACCAAAACTGTTTCTAAAAATCTAATGGCTTTGACAGCTAGTTAGAATAATTGAAAAGCGTAAAAAATTAAATGAAATTTAAGTGCTGTTGATTGCTGTTATAGAAATTACTTTTTCAAGCTATCGTTTTGAACCAAATTTATGATTACGTTTTGAACCATCTCATTTATGCATGTAATTAAAGGCTGTTTTTCGAAGGCTCCGTCGTAATATGAAATGATGCTTTTTTGCTAATAATATGCTTTTTTCATAAATGCTGTGAGTTTGCAACTGTTACTCATAGTTGTTGAGTCAAGTTTAGTTAATCAAAAACCAGCGCTGTCTACGCTTATTTTGAAAATGGCTCAAAACGTCAAAATGGAAAAAAGCCGCAGTTTTGTGAAAATGAAAAGCGTTTGAGGTCTACTTTTTTAATATTTAAAAACTTACTCCAATACTGCAATAATTGGGCTTATGAAAATTTGCAAAAACTGAGAATACGGCAGTGATTTTGACAATTTTCATCTAGGTGGGAAAATGTCGCCAAATTGGCGATTTTTGAAAAACTTAAGTAGATTTTAAAATATTTAAGCAATTTGTCTCGCCTGAAGCCTAGACTATATATGTGTATAGTGTAAAATCATCGTATTGCTTCAAGTGTAAGGCACTTAATCTACGGCTTTTTCATTTTCCTTGGCGACAGAGCTTCGAAAAACAGCGTTGAGATATAATTTCTTTAATGAAAAGGTTTATAAAATGAATATTCCTTATGTTTTCACGTGAAGTAGATAATAAAACAAATTAGCTGATACTTTTGCCGTATTCTGAAGAAAAGAAACAAGCTTTAAAAATACATTGATGCTGTTTCTAGATTTATTAATTTGTTGTTGTTATTAAAGTGCTTTTAAATCGCTGTTTAAGACTTTGAGTGCTATTTTGTTAGAATGATAGCGAAATCGATCAATTGCATTACAAAAATGCACTCAAATCTTTTGTGTCTACTCTGCTTCCGTTTCGAACTTATTTGGGGAATTACTGCCGAACATTTCCCTGTGATGGGAGAACAATATGGTAGGAGATCAATAGAACACAATTGCTTAATCAATTGATAACGGCTCTTTTTCGTAATTATATTATTTCGTCAATTTATTATCTTTTAAAAAGTCAATTTGATACCTTTTTTTTCTTTTCGTTAAAGAATATATTTTTACATTTTATGTTATGTAAACAACCACAAGTCAAATCAAGAACAATATACTTCTCGTACATTTCGTATATATTTGTATTACAAATCGTAATACTACATTGAGAAAAAAATATGGTCAAAACTGCCAGAATATGGTAAAATATACCGTTTCTGGCACTATGGGAACACTAAAAAGCTCGGTTATTTTTATTAAAGCGCTTTGGTAATGGTTTTGATTGAATAAAGAATAAAATATGGTCTTATACTGTGTGATAAAATTTAGTAAATGTGATAATTTTATTATGATACCTTAGAGCATGGGGTAGAAACCATTTATTTGATTGAGTTTACTTTTCAGTTTTGCATTTTTTACTTAAAGTGTGGTACTGAGATCTATAATTTTGAAAACCAATTTTCGGTAAACATATGAACGGAAAAATTACCATATGAACGGAAAAATTAACAAATGAATGGTTTAAATACTGTTTATTTTCTATTTATTTATTTATATTTGTCCGAATCATGGTTTCTTTTTACTTTAAATATCAGTACCACACAGTACGGTAATTTTACCAGAATTTTTTTCTCCATGCTACTTCAAAACAATAACTTCAAAAGAAAGTAGTTTTCTTAACAAAGAATTGTTCTAATTTTTGAATTAAAATAAAATTCAAATTTTATTTCGTGAAATACGTGTGGACCTACTTGAAATATTTTTTTAAAAAAAGTATGTATACGATTTTTAACTGTTTTGATATGTGTTTCACTGCAACAATAACAGTATCTTTACAATTTAAAGCAATGTTTTTCAAGGATCGTATCAAACTAAAAGTTTATCATCAGCATTTTACTAACACATTGTGTCAGGAATGCGAGAATAAAATTGTGATGCAATTCACAATATTAGAAAAGAATACACTCAGAACTACTCCTCTTTAATCTTTTTGAAAGCTTATCTTTCCCCAGTAGGAATCATGAAGGATATGGAGCGCCCTCCCGCGACACTTTTGAAAGTGATTTTTCATCAGTAAAATTTGTTTTAATGTTTCCCTTTTTCTGATCTCTTATTTTGGTCCTTGAAATCTCGGTTTGTTTATTCTTCCCAAGCATTCTAAATGGTCAGTAACCCTTCTTATCGTCCAATATGTTAACACTTTCCACCGATTATAGAATTTTTATTTATACATTGATAGAAACTCCTTGTAACTGATACGGGATGTTGAAAAACACCCCAACTATTTGTCAATGGCTAAGATTTATTAGTGTAAGTATAAAAGTGAATAGTTACTTATTTATCAGGGTAACTTTTCTTCACTTCCGTTTGATTTCCTTCGTAAAAATGAATATAATTCACTCAATTACTTTCGTTATTTTTATCACAATCGAAAATTCAATGCAAATTCAAATGCTTTTTTTTTTTTTTTTTTACCTTTCACTGAAAGATATATTTTTCTAAGCTTTAAAATTAAATATTTAGACGTAATTTTTAAATAAATTGTTTTCATGGTTTTAGCATTATTTGCATGAAATTTATCTTGCGATATTGTCTTTGAAAAATGAATAGCAAGTATGGAGTCAGAATTAAATTTTTATGTATGCAAATAATAAAATTTTAATATTTTATGCAAAAAAATATTTTAATAGTTTTTTTATAAAAAAATATTTCATGTATGTAAAATACTTTATGTGTGTAAAACAATGAGCTTTTACTAAAAAATTCAAGCATTCAAGCTGAAAAGTACGTTTAAAAAAATAGAGTTTTGAAAATAATCATGAAATTTCATAAATATAATTAAATAAGCTGTTAATTATTAATCATAAAGCAGTTGTTATTAAAGTTAAGAAGTTTTGAATAGTCATTAAGTACCTAATCAAATATTAAGATTTTATTTTTTGCTTAAGATTATATTTCGACATTTTTCATTAAAAAAAAGTTTCTGAATTATCAGTAGACAGTTTTTCAAACTTACTTAATTTACGAAAAAGAGGAAGAAGAAATATTTTAATCATTTTTTTTTTAAAGTTTCAACTAAGTTTCCCACTTATTTATTCAAAAAAAATTATAATAATCTTTCAAGTATAGCTTTGATTTATTTTTTTCGTTCCTTATAAACTTTATATGAGTTTTTAAAATATTTATAAGAGGGAAAATATTCTTATATAAATATATATGAGTTTTGGAAATATTTATGAAATTCTATGGCAATATTTAAAGAATCTGTTCATTGTTATCAGCAAAACATTTGTTACTTAAATTAAAAGTCTTAACTGGTAGTTTAGTATCTAATCAAATGTTTATAATTTATTTGTTTAGCTTAAATTCAGATTTGGAAATTTAAAAAAGTTTCCAAATTATCAACAGCAATTATCAACTCATTTGAATTATGAAAAAAAGAAGTAAATAAGAAAAAGCAACATTTTAATCATTATTCTAAGTTTCAACAAAATTCCCCATTTATTTAAGCAAAATAATAATCTTTCAATTAGAACTATGATTTCTTTTTTTTCATTCCTTAAAAATTTTAAACCCCTTTTGAAAATATTTATATTGGCTAAAATATTTTTATATAAATATATATGAGTTTTGGAAATATTTTTGAAATTCTATGAAACTATTTAAAGAATTCTGTTGATACTAAAATTAAAAGTTTTAAATGGTAGTTTAGTATCTTATCGTATGTTTATAATTTATTTGTTTAGTTTAAATTTAGATTTGGTAATTTTTTGAAAAAAAATACCTAAATTATCAACGGCATTTTTCTCAAACTACTTGAAATACTAAGAAAAAAAGTATGTAAGGAAAAAGCGTTTTAATTTCTTTTCTAGGCTTCAACATCAACGAAATCCACCTTTTATTTAAACTAAAATATATATATATTCAAGCAGAACTATGATTTCTTTTTCTTATTCTTTATAAGACTTCAAATGCGTATTCTTTGTTCCCCTGAATGCACGAAAAAGAAAACATTTAAATCTCAAACGGGGACTTTGATGTTTCTTGTTTCAAGAAAACGCTTAAAAAGGTATGCAGCCCTTCATTCTCCAGAACACCATCAATAAGAATAGTAGATGCATTCTTAGATCTGGGGAAAAGAAGCGCAAGATCAAAAGATCGGGGGACCACCCAAAAAGATACATTTCGAGAATGGAATAATAGTGAGGGGGAAAAAGCGTTCTTGGCGAGAAGTGAGGCAAAGCCTTTCTTAACAAAATTTTCATTGTCACGTAGCGTAGAGTTAACAAGTTAGAGAATCATAATGTAGGATAAAGAAGAGTTGGTTTTGTTTGTTTTTGCACCATTTCCCTATTGAATTCTTTGAGCTGTCATGTTGTTAAGCAGTTTAAAAATTCTTCTGAATTACGCTTCGTTCCAAAATTGTCATATTTTTGACGGAAATTTGGAAAGAGCTACGATCAAAGGAAAGAAGCTTTAATGGGATATTTTTTGTGGGAAGGTTTTTTTTAAAAAGAATGCTTATGCTTTGATAGCATAACTTTGTTAATTCGTCAAATTTATTTTATTTTTAATGAATGGGAGAATTTAAAAGTTAAATGTTGTTGAGAGTTTCGTTAATTTAGCTATTTCGAATTTTTCTGTTATTGGTGAAAGTACAGCATGGGGAAAATAGATGTTTTTGAAGTTATAATAAATTTAAATTGAATTAATTAATAGAAAAATCTAACTTGTATTTACTAAGCAGTATTAATTATTTACTTTATTTATGGATCCCGCGATTCTCAAAACAAATTGCATCAGAGATAAATTGTGTATAAGTTCTATGAATGAAAACAATTCTAACAAACTGAAATATAAGAATTCTTCCTTAGTTTGAGAGAATAATTTTATTTTCACTTTTATGTGAGTAGATTTCGATGGAACTTATGTATGACATTTAATCTTCATGTTTCTATGTGTTCAAATCTGCTATATTTTTGCTTTTTGATGTAACTTGTTAGTTTTTCGCGACTTGTAGTTTCACCACTTGTAGGCGGCAAAATAACTCGCTGTTTACCTGTGTAAAGGTATGAAAATATGATTTATAAAATTTACATATAAAATTTGTATAATGTTAAATAAAATATATTAACTTGTGATCAGATTAAATTCATTATCACATTATTGTATCATTCCATTTATTTCAAAAATAAACTCTGATTTCTGATTCTTGTGCAGTTAGACATATTCTAACAAAAAGTTTCATTGCTTTCGATTTTTTTTTGTCCTTAATTATGCATAAATTTGTCGAAATTTTCTAAATATTTTGATTTATAGTTAATTGCCAAAAACATATAACCGTGTTATTTTCTCCGTATCGTGTGTCTTTTTTAGAAACATTCGTAATATGCCTTTAAAAAAAGTAATTTTCGAATTACACAACCGGATCAAGATAAGTGTACAAAACCAAACCTATAAATCCCTTCGCTGTTCATACAGAACACATTTAACAAGTGTGCCTTTTATGGGCACAATAATAGAATAATAGTTTTCTTAATTTAAATATCTAAAATGAAATTGATTGAATCACGATTAATGTTGGGTTTGTAGTGAATCAAATTAATTGTACAAGAACTATTCAATTCATTTGAAAGCAAACTAAATTATTCTTTTATTTAAAGATTTACTCGCTCTCAAAGAGAAAATGGCTAATATATTTAAGTCATTCTATAGAACAGAGACATAGATTATGTTAATATCCATGTCCGAACTTTCAAAAACCCATGTCACAATTATCGTACTTAAAAGCTGCCATTGAAGGAGCATGGGCGAACGGATATAAATTCAAAATGGTTGTGTCTGTTCGAACAAAATGTCGAACGCCAAAAATGACATGCTTTATTAATAGGGGTCCCGAAAAACAAGAAATGATTCGATCAGAACGTGAGGTGAAGTTTAAGAGCTTTCGAGGTATTTCATCCGTGTAGTTGTGAGAAATGTCTTTTCACGTTACAAGGACAGAATCTTTTATTCAGTAAGAAAGTGGCTTTGTTGCATGTTATTAATTCATGAACGGTGAGTCATTAAAACTGTTTTATGTGATGTTGATGTTAACTAAAGAATGTTTTGATAATATCTCAATAAAAAGAGCGAAGACATTTGAGACATTACTAATTTAGCAACTAAAAATAAAGTTTTCCTTTTAGTAGTTGATCTTTAAAATGATCAAAAATATTGGATTTTAGAATGTCTTCCTTTTCGTATATTCTCAGTAATAATGCTTTTATTTTGACGATGCAGCAGTTGTTGTGTTGTATTTCGTTATTTTGGTCAATCATTTCATCAATCCCCAATTTACAAAGCATGAACTTTTAAATGTTTGACGAAACTACTTCTTTAGTCGCTGCCATCTCAATGCGTTCCTGGAGTTCTCCGACAATTTCTTGCCTGATTTTAAAGCCAGTTTGACTGAATAACGGGATGGTACAGGGGTTAATAAGCTCATTTTCAACGCAGGTATCCCGTGTTTAAATCCTGGAAATGACTTATTTTACTCATCCATGTTTGTAAATTCATTTGTGGTTCGAGGGAATGCATTAAGCCAATAGCTTTTAACGGCATTCATATTTTCCAGCATGTGACGATAGAAAACTTCTTAATTTGACAATATCTTCGCTCGGAGGGTTTTCCAGGAAAGGTCTTGTGAATAACAAAGAAAATTTTATGACTATTCATTTACTTTTTTTAAGTGTGAGAATTCATTTACGATCAAGTTCAGTGAAAATTAACTTAAATGAGTTGGAATTCGAGTAATTATTTAGAATTCTATATTGGTTTCACGTTTGGTATTTATTTTGGTATTAATTTCGTGCAACGTAAGCTATGATCTTTTGCTGTTTCCACATTTTGTTGATTGTATCAATTAAATGTAAATGAGTAAATAGTATGAATTGCCAAAAATGCCTATTTTTTGTTTAACTTGAATTTTCGTGCAAAAGATTATTTAATCGCTTTTCACCGAAATCGTCTGGACTACCTAAAATGAAAGTTTGAAGTCAAAATTTCCATTTTAAAATTTGATATATCAATATTATCAGCTATTGTTATTCCCCATTCACCAAATAACTGTCGCGAGCAGATTTTTCTTGATTAAAAGCAAAGCGAAGAAGGTATCGAAAATGCTCATTTTTCTCAACCTGACATTCCATTTTAATGATCTAAAAATTATCATACATTAACTGGAACAAAAAAAAGCATCAATAATCGTAAAATAAATCATCCTTCTTCGAATAATCTAAAACATTTAATGAGATACATAATGTTGAAATTTAAAAAAAGTTGCCAACTTAATCTTTAAATTTCGAAATAGAACGCAAATTGGAACCACAACAACGCAATTCAGTAGGGAAAAAATGTTTCTTAATTTGAAATTTAAACTTCTGTTAAATATTTCAAGAACATACAACAAGAACATGCTATTGAGTTTTAGGTCCTTCAATATAGAAAACACATCAACGAGCAAAGAGCTTAAATATTTTCCTATTCAACATGGACTGTCAAAAACGTGTGTACATTTAAGCGAATTTCAAGCATTTCTATAACAGCACCATTTTGTCATTTTCCTCACATTAAGAAGAAGATTTACTTCATAAATTTACCCAAACATGCAAACAATAAATTACTATTTTAATATGTTAAGGAAGAGTTGTCAATATAGATTCCGTTAAACCTTTCTCCAATACATCAGACGATCCTAGTCTTCCTAAATAAATAGGATTTAGTAGAAAGGTAAAGATCTTAAAAGTTGCCTGCTTAGGTGCCATTGATTTAGAGTCATAGGGGGTTGACGGAAGAAAATTGATTAGCCTTAAGTTTAATTAAAATTACAAGAGCTTGCTTTCAATTAAGAATTAAGTAATCTTGTTTCGGTCGCATTCTCTAGAATTTCAAATTAAAAGGCTGTTACAATCCAAAGCTTCGAACTTCTGCGTCATTGCTCAATAGATTTTATGCTTATTTCCCGTGCTTTTTGGTAGGGTAAGAAAATGTCGTAAAGATATATGGGGCAAGGATGGAAAACTTTTATTCGCACTCTATTCTTTCTTGATTTGGTATTTTAATTTAATTAAACTGTAAATTAGTTTCGAGTATTGATTATTTTTGGAATTTCAGCGTGCATTGATTGTTCTTCCATGAAAATGGAGTCTTTTTCTTTTTACGTTACACTTACAATTACAATGTTATTATTCTGGGGCTATTCAAATATTGCGTAAGAATATTTGGGGAATTTTAAACTTCCCGTACCCTTTAAAAGCAAAAATAAGCAAATCACAAACCCTCTTCCGTAGTGTATAGTAATGATATTTTTCGGGGGGGGGGACGTAATTCTGGTTGATAAAACCAAAATATACGGTATTTAAAACATTCATTTGGTAATTTTTCCATTCATATGGTAACGACTGACCGAAAATTTTAGTTTTCAAAATTACAGCCCTTATTACTACACATTTAGTAAAAAATATAAAACGGAAAAGTGAATCTAACGTAATAAATAGTTCATATACCATGTATCATATCTAAATCTAATGTAATGTTTTTTTGTTGTTTTTTTTTTGATTTTTCATTTAAGTTTAACTATATTACAAGTTTAACTATTAATTTCAAGTATAGTTTTTAATAATAAGTATTATTTTAACCCTGTTCATTATATATTTTTCGTTTTGGATTATAATACAACTTATATCAAAAAATGTTAAAACTAAAAAACAATGTTTTAGTCATAGCTACGTGACTCCAACTATATTTATTAAAAATTTATTAGCAAAAAATATTAGACGATATAAAATAGATTATAGTTATTTTCTTGTTAAATCAAAAATAAAATTAATATAATAATTACTGTTTATAGCATAATATATATTGCTTTTTTGCAAGAAAAATTGTATTTAAAGTTAAAGATGTTTAAATTTTAATAATCTCATTTTTTAATCTCATAATTTACGTAAAAAGAAAAGAGTGAATTGAAAATTGTTATAAAATAAATCTTACTTAAAATCTTTTGAGAAATTTTTTGAGTGCAACAACTTTCTCATTAAAACTTTTTGAAAAAAAACTTAAAATGAACTTAAAGTATTAATCTCTTTAAAGAACGTAACCTACTTTCATGAAAACTTAGTTTCATTTATTTCTTCGAATTGTGAGTAGAATTTAAATAGAATTCATCGTCTGTAAAGTAATTCATTTCACATCTAATAAATGAAATATTTTTTTAATGTCTAATGATTTTTCTTGCAGTTCTCTTAAACGTATAGTTTTATAAATGATTTGATTAATATCGTTTTTTGTTATCAAATGATGCCGTAATTTGTTATGTGTGTTTAGTATGAATTCTAGATAAATTACATTTTTCTCTAAGTCTTTTGGAAAAGTTGTGAAGCATAATAACATCATAAAAATGGTATATCTTATAAACTGCAATAGACTTGCTAAGGGGAAAACTGCATGATAAAATTCAACCTGCTTATACTTCTTTATTTTTCATGTTGTAAGTTCTTTTGCTTATAAACAACACCATTTTTCAGAAAAAAGAAAAATCAATAACATGGGTGTGACTATTCTTCTTAATAATTCCTCCCATAATGCGCAAAAATAAAATGCATAAACGAGGAAAATATTTTTATTTATAAATATTTAAAATGCTTTCACCACCCCCTAGCAATTTCCTCCATGATATATTGTCCGATACTATCACAAATCCCATTTTTGATCTATTTTCTTTCCACTAGCTGCTATATAATCCCGCTATTCTCTCACATTCTTTCAGCCCACCCAGTTATGCAGTATCTCCCCCCCCCCCCTCNCCCCCCCCCCCCCCCTTCAGAAGTCCTCATATTTATTTTCTCTTCACATGGGTGCAGCTGCCTGTAAAGTAAACACTAGTTTCCTTCACTGATCCCCAATGAGAAGGGGGGACTCAAAGGTCCCAGCTCCCCTCTCCAGTTTGAGTGCCTGGGCGCGGACAAACCCCCTGATAACACGTGCAACTCTCATTGACATATAGGGACAAATTCTTATTTGGGACCTTGTTATTCGCGTCGTTGGCTTCTCGCCCCCCTTTGTCCCTGACCCCCACACGGAAAGGGAATTTTATCGAGTGGTGACATCTTGCTGCCAGAGAAGAAATGCGATTTTCGTAGAAGGGGTGGTGCCGAGTTGTCTGCGTGTAGAGAAATTGTACGCCTACGTTTCGGACAGTGAGCACATTCTACTAGAGCTGTTGTTCTGATATTTTCGCGTGGTGCTTGATAGTTAAGTGTACGCTCCAATTTCCGGCCACCTTTTTTTATCTCAAGATAATTACGTGAGTAGAATGTGCACCACTCCCTAGAATGGGCAATCTTTACGCAACAAGTAAACTGAATTAACGAGTCTTGTCCACAATGCGTCTTGGGAATCCAGTGTCAGGAGGTTAAAACGTTCGAAATGTACAAACAGCAAAACATTTATTCAATTCAACCAGCAGTTAAAGTCATTGAT
This sequence comes from Parasteatoda tepidariorum, assembly GCF_043381705.1. NCBI lineage: Eukaryota > Metazoa > Arthropoda > Arachnida > Araneae > Theridiidae > Parasteatoda > Parasteatoda tepidariorum. The sequence continues at coordinate 94,214,842 of NC_092207.1, forward strand.
AAAGGTAAAGCAGTTCTATTTGTTTTAATGAGTTTTCTAAGTTTCAGTTCCTTATCTTGTTGTAATATGAGTTTTATCTATATGCAGAATGAAATGAGTTTTATCTAAAAGTGAGTTCATTTAAAATTGTTTTTCGTCAGTTAGTTTGTTTTTACTTTTGCATGTTTGTATTCCTGCATAAATTAGACTGATCTCAACTAACTTAAAAGTTTAAAAGGTTTGATTTATAAAAATAGCAAAGCATTTATCCTATTCTACAAGCAGTTTAAATCATTTGTAAAGTAAAAGCAATTTTAATAGCTTTTTTAATTTTAACCATGCTGTATGAGTTTTATCTATTTATAGATTTCTTTAGCTAAGTTTCATTATTAGTTTCTTCGATATGTAAATTTCAAAAAGTTAATTAATTTTAAAAAAAAATTTCTTACATTCAATTGCTTTTTCAATTACAATTTTGTTCTCATTACTAAATTAAATATCTTTAAAATTATAAATTATTCCATCAGTCAAAAGAATGCATAATTAATTTGTTTGAATAATTGTGATTTCATAAATCGAATAAATTATTCTCTCTTTTATGTAAGCAACATGCATAAAAGATATTTAATCAGCCCATGTAAAAATCATAAAATTCAATTTATATTTGTTTTTAATCTTAAGGTAAGAATCAGTCTATAAAAGTATACTTGCATATTTTGTTATAGCATTTTAATTTCTAACTATTCATTTGTAAAGGAAAATAATCTTCGTTTCAAAAATAGTGTTTATTTAACATAAAACAGGCAACAAATATCTGTTTAATAGATATTATTTTTTTAAGAAATATGTTTTTGAAAAGGATAAGGGATGAATAAATTGTTTATTTAATTAAAACATTATTTGTATCAGTGTTCTAGATATTAATAAAACAATAAAGGTTTTATCTGATTTTTATATGCTGTTCTAAGTTTATGATAAATTTGAATTCAAATCTCATCTTCATTCAAACATTTAAATCTTTATGACTTCTTATTTAAATTTTCCGTATAATTTTTAAAAGATTTAATCCTTTTATATAAATAAAAGTTGAATAAAAGAAAATTAAACTCCGACCTATATTTGTAAATAATTACCCCTTGATGGGATTTTGAAATTAATATTTTTATAAATTGCATTTCTATAAAATAAAAAAAGCAACGCAAAAATTTTCTCCTACAATCTAATTTGTTAAACTTTCCAAAATAGAATATTATACACAAAATGTCTGTGCGATTTTGTTAAGGAATTTGATTTATTCATGCTTTAAAATTAATTACATGTTATACCTATCTTAGCCATCCTTCAATTTGTATATTTTATCAGATTATTAACTAATTATATTTTTAGATGTTTACTTCTGTAATGTGATTATTTTAAGTACAATAATTACTTCTTATGCATAGTGTTTGTTTTCCTGATATTTTCATTGCAAATTAAAATTTATGTAAAATGAATGTTAAGCTGAAAAAAGTTAATTAGTAATATTGTAATTCTGTTTGCATTACCAAGAATAAACTTAATTAAAACTAATGTTACAAAGCTTTCATATTTAAATGTGACTTTTTAAAAAAATATTTATTAAATATATAATGTCAAATTAGCATTTTTCAGCTAGCTTATTCAAATTATCTTGGGATAAAAACTGGTGTGCAAGTTAAGGATATATCTTTTGAAATTATACTAAATAAGAGCTATTTTAATGCTAATTTGTTGTTATTATTAAATTTAATTGTTTTAGAGAGCTGAAACTGGCATTGTTTCTCGTCTAAAAATAAATATTGGTAATTATTTCTACTTATTTCTTTAACCTAAAAAAAAGGCTGTCACGTTGTATATTGAAATCATATAAACTTATGTACTAAGGAAACAAGTCTTGCGTAAATGTTATTGTTGCTTTAAGTTCTATTGGCATAAGTCTCTCTAAACGATAATATCGTCGATACGCTGTTAGAAAATTTCGGGGGGAAATTGTTAAATTGCAATTTATTTAATTGTTATTTTACCATATTCATACAAAACACTCCACTAACCATAAATAGGGCCGGGATAGCCTGGTTGGTAGGGCATTGGACTCCTGTTCGTGAGAACGGGACTTCGAATCCAACTTGCCGAAGAATCACCTTGTCATAAATGGTGACTGGTGCCTGTTAAATCTTTCGGGGTCACAAATTCCCCTAACTAATCAATACCTCTGAGGGTACTTGATCCAGGAGTTCTATTGTCTTCTGGATTAGGTTCAAAATTACAAGTCTGCGGAGTTTTACATAGGTAGTCGTAAGCTGAAATTTAGGTCAGCTGTTCAACCACGGTTATAAAATAAAATAATCATAAATGAGACGATAATCAAACAGTTTACTGTAAGAAAAATCGTTTCTTCACTGCTTTAACCTAATAGTACTGTTAAACAACCAGAATTTTATCGCACCAACTAAGTTCGCCTAATGAAGCCACTTAATTCTTTACAACTGCGTACATATTTTACAACCGAAATTGCAAAATCTGTCTGTTTCGTGACCAAACAGAACTGAGGTTCAAGTCCTAGCGATGGCATCACAATATTTCTTCCATTTCCCTGAACACATAAAGAGTTTCTAGTGCCCTGCACTGTTCAATGCCCATTACCTAACGAGAAGCCTATCTCCCATGTCTTGTTAAATTTCTTTCTTACTGTTTTGAAACTATGCCAGTTATAAATGGTTCCTTAAAAAAACGTATGGTTTTGTAATCAGGGTTTTTTAATTATACTAGTGGTCAATGGTTTCAAAACCGTCAGGAGAAAAAATATTCTTTTCTCTAAACTTCACGCGAATCGGATGGAAAGACTGCTGCTAATTATTTGACCATAATTTTACAATGAAAATTCTGACAGTATAAACTTGCGATGTTGAAATGTGTTCAAACGTAATCGTACAAATCTGTTGCTGTAACCTTAATATGTCAATAAATAGAACATTATAATTTTACTTCTTAAATTTGATTAAATTGTTTCTATGGTTCAACTTAAATATAAGCATGGCTCAATTGAGTGCCTTTTTAAAGTTGCATCAAATAGCATGTATAGCCCTATCATCCGACGTAAAGACATTATTACCCAACTAGCCGATTTTTCTTAGAGAATATTTTAGCGAAGATAATAAAAATTTAAGATTAAATAGATGACTTTTTTCTTTGCTTTACTAATGTTTATCTTTCCATGCTATGTACAGTACCTTAAAAAAAAGAGAGATAGGGAAAAACGGACCACCTTGAATAACTTTTGATCTAGTGATCGGATCTTCACGTTCTAGGACTCAATCTTAATGTTTTCAAGGGGTGACATAAAATATGCTAATTATTTAGTTCAGACGATATTTTAAGTTATGAAATCAGAAAACGTACTTTCTCTGAATAAACATATCATTTTTTCGACAGATTCGGATTTCTGATCCCCAAAATCTGGGAAATAGGGTCCCTATCGTTTGGTCAAGAGAGCGATCCAATGCTTTGACCCCTTAATGTTAATTTTTTTTTTCGTATTTCCCCATATCTCGAGAGCTTTATGAGCAAATTGAAAGTTTTTAACTCTTTTGTCCAAAGATAATTCTATGCGGGGAAAAAAAATTAGTAAATATTTATTTTTTTATTATTTTATTTAATAATAATCGAAAAGACCTTGAATTGTAATGTAATCAATTTTTTGCGTCAATTTAAAATACGTAATTTAAATGGCGAAATGCAAAATTAGAGTGAAATCGGTCGAATAGTTCCGGAGAAATTCAAGGAAAATAAGTAATCCATGTTGAAGATTAGTTAGCCCTTTCAATGTTAGCCCGTCTGCAACGCTAATTCAACGAAGCTACAAACTTCTAAAATAGTAGAACTAATTGCTTTTAAACGATCGTGGATTTTTAGCGAGCACAATTCTTCAAACAACTAAAAGCTAAAGTAAGTCTCTTTCCTGTCTAAAGCCGCATTTGCTAATGTCCTGACGAGTAAAAAATTTCATTTGAAATTTGCTGTTCCGGTAAGGGTTAAATTACAAATGAGGTAAGGTACGGTGAAAATAAGTTAGGAAAGTTTTTTTTCTTCTTTTACTTGAGAATATTCTGATATTCTAGACCGACATGGAATACAGAAAGAGTGTGGCGAGACAAATATATCAGTAGATGATCATCATACCAAATGGCTTTGATGTTTACAAGTCGTAACAAAAATTCCTTCTTGTCTAGATCACCCCTAGTATGTAGTCTAAATTCGATCATCCAGATCTAGACCTACCAGGTTTTATCCGAAAACCCTCTTCTCTTTTGATAGATAACAAGATGACGAGATGTTGGATGTGGAAGAAAAAAAAAACCTAGTTTTTCCTCGGCTGGCCAAACAACGTCTCAATCTTGTTTTTGCCAAAGTATGAAAGATACAGGAGGCCAACCAAGATAAATAAAATATGAATCCTTATCATATTTTATTCTATTTTTTTCGCCAGCAGCTTTTTCGTTCACATGCGGGTCCCTTACAATGACAAGGACAGTAGGGGGACCCTGAAAAAATATTCTGCTGGTAGTACGTGTATCGGATTAGGTACCCGGATTAGCTGGCGCAAGAGGAACTGGTCCATGGAAACTTTTTTTCCAACCTTGTTTGCCAGCTTTTGTAAGCCGGTAATCTCGTCAATGGGATTAAGAAAAACGAGTCAAAAGATACATTTCCCGCGTCAACCCTCTCATGAGCACCTGCAAAAGATTTTTAAAGAGTAGAAGAGGAGTTTCTGATTTTTATTGGGTCTTTAAAATCTTATTGTCGTCGTCTGATAAAAAGATAAATTGGAAAGAAGTTTGTTCACCTGTGTGGGACTTTCTGGGAGAGGCCAGAAATTTCTTGCAAATCTCATAATGCTCTAAACGGAATTCTAAGTTTAAATTTTTTTTATTTATTTATTCGTTTTTTGATTTTTATATATTTTTAACCTATTTTCAGAGTTTAAAGTCTATTTTAAAAGTTATTTAATGGTATTTTTATGATTACTAAAGAATGAGACACATTGAATATAGAATTTAATGACACTTGCACCTGTATTTCCCTGAAATCGTCTGTATTGAGCTAAATCGAACTTCGTTTCAGATTTGAAGAAAAAGAGTGAGAATTTTCATGCATCGATAGCAAAATTCTTGCACTACAAATTTCCTATTGTACTGAAAAGAATTCTAAAACTTAAGTTTCTATTTTTTAATATATATATATATATATATTATAAGTTCAAAATAAAGATAAAACAAAGAAAAATTATAGCATATGAAAAAATAAGGGGGGAGGGAATAATAAGTAAAAAAATAACAAAGAACAGTTAAAAAAAAAAAAGGATCAAATTTTATTTAAAAAAAACCGGAAAAAAAAAGATATAAGCCCACACAAAGAAAGATATTAAAATATAGAAGCACTATAGTAAAATTGTACAACATCATCTCTTAATTCAGTACACAAATTACTCAAATAATATGAATAATATAAGCCCGTAGAATTAAAAAGTATTATATAATTATTGCTATTGATGCAATGAAAGTGTTAGAAGATAAAGACTTCATGTAATGAAAAAATACTTTAAATATTTAAAAATAGTTAGATTTTTTTCTCTTTCATAAATGGCAATTTTGCGGAAATAAATTTAGAACATCTGGAAATATAATCACCCCCGAGTAGAAAAAGAATCTATTAAAACACGCTATATTTTATCATTCTTTTATTCGATAAACGAACAATATGACACTGAAGATACTTTTTATTTTTGACCTATATTACATAAAGTTAATAAGAGACACTCTTGTAAGATGGATATCACTTTCCCACCACTGTTGATATCATTAATTGATTAATAGTATCCAATCTACTATTTTATGAAAACAATTAAGTTAATATGTTATTTTGTGCCTTTTTTCTAATTAGCATAGCGCTACTTAGAGATTAATTAAAGATAACCTAAGAGCCACGAATAACTGTTACTACCTCATATAACAAAAGTTATAAAATGTTATTTCATTTGCTAAAGAGCGTTCATAGAACGAGAGACCCTTTGATTAAAAAAAATAAAAAAAACTTCTTTAGGTGTTTCTTCAATTTATCGAAAAATATTTTTTAAAAAATGATTCAACAACGAAAATCTCAAGATAAAACCATTAATTCCAGCAATGAAGGCTATTAAAAGACGTTACGTCTTATCATCATTTTATCACATAAGCGAATATTATGGCGCTGAAGATAAACTTTTGATTTGAGAGACCCATATTCAAAGTTAATAAAAGACACTCCTGTAAGATGGATATCACTTTCCCACCACTGTCGATACATTTAATAGTTAAAAGGTATCCAAGATGTTATTTTCACAAAACTATGAAGTCAACATGACGTTTTGTGCCATTTTTCTTATTGGCAAAGAGGGCGCTACCTGAAAATTAATTAAACATAACCTACCATCCATGAATAACTACTACTAGCTCACATCATAGCATTTATATAATTTTATTAAATTTTACTATAAAGTGTTATTTTATACAACGAAAGATCCTTCGAAAAAGAAAATTTAACATATTATTCCTGAATTTCTTAAATTATTAAAGATATGATATAACACAGAACATCTCTATGATGATAGATACAATTAGCATAGACGACGCTGGCTAGAGATTAATAAAATATAGCCTTACAGACACGAATAACTGTTACTAACTCATCTCACAACAGTTATAAAATTTTATTTCATTTGATTTAAGCGTTATTTCCTACAACAAAAGAGCCTTGGAAAAAAATCCTTAACATATTCTTCGGGTAAGTTCTTGAATTTATAAAAGAAATAACATAACACACAAAAGATAAAACCACCAATTCAAGTAATGAAGGCTATTAAAAGACGTTATGTCTTATCATTCTTTTATCCCATCATAAACGAGTATTAAGGCGCTGAAGATATACTTTTGATTTGTGTGACCCATATATAAAGTTAATAAGGGACACTCCTGTAAGATGGATATCACTTTCCCACCACTGTTGATACATTTAACAGATAAAAAGCATCCAAGCTGTTATTTTATGTAAATCAGCTGTGATGCGGGTCGAAAATTAGAAAACCTTCTTCCTTGTTTTTTACCTACTTACCTATCCGTATGAGTGATTGATGAGGAAAATGAACGTTCTTCTGTAAATTCGAACCATAAGCCAGTACCGGTGACATAATCTAAAAGTAATTTATCCTTGGGCCAAAAAATAAATTAGATGTTTAAATAAATGTCAGTCGCGCCTTTTTTTTTTTTTGTTGTTTTTAATACATTTTAAAATTGCATAAAATGTAAATTGTATTTCATAGTGATTTCACGTTTTATGCTATTGAGAAATTTAATAAAGATCAGAAAAGATGCTGAAATTCTGGTTTTAAACAGTTTTTCTTTTTAATAGATTCAGTTGTTATTTTGGATTACATTATAAACTAACTGATTTTAAAATAAATGTGAATCAAAATGGTTTGAAAAATATTATTTTTTCATAATATTTTTTGTGATAACTGTATCTCATTCTCGCTGTTTATTTTGTTTTAGTTCACTGCGACAATTTAGTGAGATTGAAAAAATTATGAAAACATTTTATTGATCTTAGAAATTCATATTAAATAGCATTTTGGTTCGTTTTAAAAGATCGTATTAAATGGTATTTCAGTAAGTTTTAAAAGATCACGCACATAAGGGAAATGTATAAAATAGATGCCGAATGACATTTTAGTGAACTGAAAAGATAATGTTCACTGGCATTTTTGTTAAGTTTAAGAAATCATATTGGGTGATATTTTAGTGATTTTTAAAAATATCATCTCTTTAGAATGTATAGGAACATCAGGAACCTGCTAATGGAGAATATTTAAATTTCGTTTTTCCAAAAACTTGGTAAGACAATGTAAAAAAGCGATAGGTTTTTAAGTATATGTAAAATAAATCACTAATTTTTATTGCAACAATAAACATATTCTTCTACTATTGACTTCAAATAGACAACTAATTTAAAAATATACTTTTAAAATACAGAGAGACAAACCTTAGTTTAAAAATTTTCGGTATAATTTCATTACATGAAAATTTTAAAAATATTCATTTGAAACTACTATAGTTTAACTAATAAACTGATAAACTTTATTTTATTTAGCAAATTTCAAACATTTTAAAAGCCTGTTAATTAAATTTTTTTTTCTTTATTACCTTTTGCGTTAGTAAAAATTTTAAAAATGCTGTGTATATAAACAAGCATGCAAAAAATATTTTAAGTATAAGTATGAAATAAATTTTAACCTTTCATTACCAAAACCTTTCATTAACCAAAAATTAATTATACTAGAAAATGAATTATTTTATTATTATTATTATTATTAGCAAATATTGTAGCAATATAAACTTATTTTAATTTTGAAGCTTAAAAATACTTTGAAACATCGACTTCCTGTTTCAAAAATAAACTTCGCAAACTTTTTCTTAAAAAAAAAAAAAACATTATCAAACAAAACAGACTATCAGTATAATTCTTTATTCTAAATTTATTTTTAAAAAAAAGTTTATTTAATTTTATATAATGCTTCGATATTAAAAGTAAATGGAATTTCTGAAAATTTCGAAGAATTTAAAAGGGATTTGCTTCGTTTAAAAAAAAAGCATGCAACAACAACAAACTGAGTTTTCCCCCTTTTTTTAATCAAGTTCGGTACTGCTCTTATCGAAAGGTTAATAATTAGAGTAATCCCAAAAAATGTTATTTTAGGTAATTATAAAAGTCAACCGGGTAATCTTTTATTTCAAAAGACTGTCTTAAAATTCAATTACCTCTTCTTTTAAAATTTCTTTCAGATATCCCTAAGGTTTTAACTTTTGTACTTATCTGGTTAAAATTTAAACATAAGCCATTTAAGTATCTGATGGGGAAAAAAATGCTGTTAGAAAGAAAACAGCTTCTTAAAACTAAAACGTTAATCTTACAAATTGAATTAACATTCTTTATCAATTAGAGTTCTTTTTTATGCTATTTACTTTTGTGCTTAACAAATAAAATTAATTAACATTTTATTTATTTGTTTCAACTTTGAAACTATCCGTAATAATGAATACTTAATTATATTTGCAGTTTTAATTATATTTACTAAAAGGTAAAAATAAATTATTTGTTTTAATTTTAGTAATTGTTTTTTTATAAATGTAACGAAAAAAAACTTAATTTATATTTATTTTTAGAATAGCTTTAATGATAAAATAGCAATTATTTTTTTATATATTTATGATTGATTTTGTATTGCTAAAGTTTATAGCGCTCATTAGACTATAAACTATTGCAAATATTTGTGATAAAACTTCGTATAGAAAAAAAAATTATAATTAATGACGTAATGAATGAATAATGCTGCATGTGGTTTAAGCTTAAAATGAATGATTCTAAAATTTATAATCTATTTAGGGGCATGGCATTAAAACCATTTACTCGGTTAAGTTTACTTTTCAGTTTTATATTTTTACAAAATGTGTAGTAATAAGAACTATACTTTTAAAAACCGGAATTTCCGGTGAACTGTGACCGTGTGAACGGAAAAATTGCCATATGAATGAATTAAATACCATCCATATACTTTGGTTTCATTGACTGGAAATAGGTTTTATTTATTTGTTCATTTTAACTAGAAATGACATTGCCATGCAAAAGGTATTTTTACCAGAAATTTTTCTCTCCGTGTAGTAGACAGAATTCTAGTTTTAGAATTTTAATATTTTATATTAGTGTAGGGGAAATACAAGGCGTATAATTAAATACCCTAATCGAGGACGTCATTACTTCTTATTCTCAAAAGTATAGATATATTGATGCATTGGGACACTTGAACAAAAATATTTTTTTATTATTATTTTTAAAGTGAACTGACATTTTCTTGAAAACTGTAAAATTAATTGATTTATCGCGATGGACTATTAGATCAATCGACATTCTTTGCAACGGACTATAAAATGAAACGATTTTTTTCATGACATTCTACAAAATGAATCTATTTTTTCGTGGCTTAACTGTAAACTGAATAACCTTTCTCCTGTTGGACTATAAAATGAATAGATTTTTACATAACATTCTATAAAATGAATCTATTTTTTCGTGACGAACTATAAACTGAATGGCCTTTTACGTGGTGGATTATAAAATGAATAAATTTTTTAATGACATTCTATAAAATAAATTTACTTTTTCGCAGGCAATAAAATAAATCGTTTTCCTTGTGAAGAACTATAGCAAATTTCCACCGTACATTCGAAAATTATAATGGAAATACTTACTTTGAAATGGGAATACTGGATCTCAATTTATTTAAGTTTAGTTTGAATTATGTTGTATTTTTCGCTATATAATCAAGACTCATTTTAATTTTTGATCTATAATCTGAACTCTTGCTACACGACCAGAAGATAAATAAATATAGAATACTTAATACTCTCGCATAATGCATGTACTTCTAAACGCTTTACAGATAATGTTCACCGTTTAGAATAGATACTATATCATGCAGCCTAGTTCTATTTCTCATTCTCTGACAAGGAACAATAAAATTCGCTAAACAATCTAACAGCCTTCTTTTTGGGAAGAAAAGCACGCTACTAAAACATTCAATTAATCACCGAATCTGAGCTAAAAATGTTTAAGCGCTTGCATTTTGCTACGTAACTTTTGCTACACAAGACCATTTATCATAATAGAAAGGCATAGGAAAAAAAGAGAATATTTTAATTACTCGACCACGCCATTATAATGCACCATTTTTTTTTGCACTTTAAGAACGTTTTCCAATCAGTCTGTATCCATTATTGCACTCTAATATAGTTACATTGTCTCCTCTTTCGGAAAAGCCCATTGTCACTTACTAATTTCTTTTTTCTTTTCTTCGTGGCTGAACGAATGGCTTCAGATGATAATAATTCATCGCATCATAGCATAAAAGTTAGCCATTCACTTAAGTTTCTTGTTTGAAATGGAACGTCGCAATGAGGAGCTATTGTTCCTTCCCCAAGGAACCGCCGAATGAATAAAAATGCACATGGTGGTTGCTATAGCAACTGAGACCATCATGCCTTTTAACTGTTGTTCTATTAACACTGATGAATAGTTACTTTGTTACATCATGTCTGTTAGTAACTCAAAGTGATTGAAATTACATTAATATGTAATTTTAAAAATTAATTACGCTTGCCGAAAAATCGAAGTTATCTATTCCACTCTGGCGCGGAGAGAAGAAAATATCGACAAGTTATGTAGTTTAAAAATGCAAGGCATGATTAAGATTGCAATCTTAAGTAAAATTAAGATTGCAATTTCAAATAAAAATATTTTAAACTGAAGAATATTGCTATCTTGCAATATTTTAATTACATGCCTCGTGCACTTTCTTAGTTACAAAAACTTGAACAGCGTGTTTAATTTTTACGTGTTAAATATAAAGGTTTATGCTGCATGTAACTATCAATTAAACCTTAATATCATGAGATTATTTTGCATTCTTACTATCTAAATAGAATATTCTCGCAAATAATTTGTGCCGTTAATGTAGTCTTAAGTGTTTTATAACGATCATGGAGTTGGCAATGATCCTAAATATGGAATTTTTTGTAACATGCGAAATAATAAGGGAAAAACAAAGTTTTTTAATGCTGGAAATATTAATGAAGAGTAGTTTACTAAGTTTATTTTGATATGCTTTCCTTTTTTTTGCAAAGATTGCTTTAACTAGAAGTTTTATAACTAAACTAGTTACTTAACAAAAATAAATTTTATTATTTTTGTTAAGTAACTAGTCAATAGGTTTAATGAGAATTTACTTATTTAATATGAATTTTCTAAGTTGGATTTGAAATTAAATCAAAAAAAGGAATTAAAATTGTAGAAATAATCCTTCAACATTTCCGATTCAATGTGCTTGTAATTATATTTAAAAAATGTATATTCAGTTCTATTGTTAATAACAACATTTTTGAAAGAAAAAAAAAGGCTATTCAAAAAAGAAATAAAAATAATTACGTTTATCAACATTTTTTATGTATAACATATTTTTTTGTACAGAAAATTGTTTAAGTTTGCTTAAAGGATTTATATTTTCGCAAACTGTATCAAGTTTTAGGCCGAAAAATAATAATTATTAGTTTTTTCAAAAACCGTTAAAATCTTAGGTTTTACATTGTATGATTCTTATCAGTATGATTTTTATAATATATATATATGGATGATTATGATTCTTTTAACTGTATGATTCTTATTATAACTCAAAACAATATTTTTAATTATAAAATAATGTAGTACATATTTCAGTATATAACTGGGGATTATTTATTTTGTTATTAAGAGTAATAATTTTACATGGAATACAATTTTATAATTTTATAACAATGTTTTTTTTTTAAAGTAAAGTTTTTCCGAATTTCAGGCTGTTTTAAGTTTTAATTTAAACTTCATATAATTCTAAAGATAAGAATGAAATTGAAACAAGGTTCAATTTAAAACTCTATTAAGGATGCAGAGCCCATGCGCACACTAAGTAGATTATTGTTCGAAACTCCGATATAATGAACCGATGCTTCATGCAGAACATTGTATGGTCTTTTAAAAATTAGTTATAAAATAGAAACTAGTTAAAATACATTTAGTTAAATGTTGTTAGGAATTTCTGCCTGACCAACAGAGGGCGCTGTAATCATGCATGATAATAATTATGATTCTGTATCACTCGTGTGGCAAGCAACAGATTAGAATGTTAGGCTTATTGGGAAGGCAATCATACCCTTGAAATGTTTTTATTGTTCACATTTTAAAATTTGATTGCTATTAAATACGGACTTTTTATTCTTTGCACCATTTTTCACTGATCCCTTTTGCAATAAATGTAAAGGCATATATATTCATCTAATTTCTTTATGTCTACAAATTTTTATTTCTATAAATTAAAAAACTTAACACGCTTTCTGATACCTTGTTGCGAATGAGATAAATCGAAAAAGTGACATTTTTCCCAATTAAATTTTTTTTTCATTTTATTTTAAACCAGAAATAAGTATTTAAATCAAATACAAACGGTCCACTTCAACATTTAAGAAGGTTATTGTGAATACGCATTACAATCAGATTGTAGTTCAAAATTCCAGTATGATGAACCGATTTTTCGTGATCTTTTAAAATTTAATTTGAAATAGGAACCATTTAAATTAAGTTAGCATCGATTCATCGTATTTGTGAGAGTCAATTCATTTTTTGTAAATAAGAATCCATATGCTTTCTAATACCTCGTTACGAATGAGATAAATCGCGAAGGAAAAAAAGACCAAGGTGCTTTTTGTGGGCATCCATTAACTCCTCCGCTAATTGAAGAAACGACAAACACCGTTTTGAAATAAACATATATCCGATTCTTGGCGGTTTTGGCTCTTAGTGAGATAATCTGTTCAACTGATTGAAAGAGAGCCAGACTTTCGAAACTCAGGCCATCAGACAGGCAGTTAGACGGTTGAACTTTCTTACCTAAAAATAGATCAAAGATGAGATCTAAAAATATGTGTATTTAGTTATGTAAGGAGAGAAAAATATGTTTTATCATCTCACCTTCTACAAATCCTTCCTCGCACGGTCGACCCACACACGCCCACGCCACATAAAAACTTCGAAATTTGTTCAGAAACATTTCAACTTTAAAAATCTTGTTCTGATGCTTATTTTTCTAACTTATTTGTGAGTGAGAGTGTTTTGAGAAAGATACACAGTGTGTTGATAAGCTACCAAAGAGTGCTTGTTGGCAAGCTACTGGGGTTTTGGAGATTGAAGACCTTTCGGTTCTAGAAGCCATAAGTTTATCATTTATCTAAACTAAGTTGATATTCTGTATTCATCGTCTCTACACTTTTCAACAAAATAGCAATTAAAAATCTTCAAATTGCTTTTGCTTCCAATAGAGAGCTCCTCTCCCTTCTTATTTTGATGGACACAGTATTATTAAATATTTACTAATAAAACTAAATGTATCTTATTTACTCCTTGACAATTTTAAAACTATTACTAATTTCGGATAGTTATTTAAATATGCTCATTATAAATTGTTGTGTCAAAAAGTTCTATCGCAAAATTACTTTATTTTAAAAAAAATTTCTCTCAAATTTCAAATTTTGTCATTTAAATTACGTATATTAACTTGATGTAGTATATTGTATTCCTAATAATGAAAAAAAATTTCGAACATTAGTATTTTAAATAATAAAAATAAGGCATAATTATAAAAAAAATTTTTTGCTTAGAATTATTTTTTGATAAACGAGTTGCAAAACTGTGCGTGCACTGTGTGCAAAATTTTTCGATTTGCTTAAAAATTCTCGATATATGGCGGAATGCACTAAAAGTGAAATTTATAAATTTATTTGCTCAAACAGTGTTACATCAATCCTTTTTATAAAAATAAGAAAAACAAAAGATTTATTATCAAAACTTCGGTAGTTTAAAGTTGTTGGAATATATTTTAACATAGGTGCATGCAACATAATTTCGCAAAATGCACAGAGTGTATTTCTTAGTATTCTTAAACTGATACTTGTTTGAATTTTTCAAAGTAGATTTAACAAGTTAAAATAAAAAATAAAAAAAAATAAAACGAAAAAGAATATTGTACGAAAAGGAGGGGAAAAGTGTCTTTGGGAAGTATTCGAACGATATAAAGGACTAAAATGTCAACAAGCCCCAAATGAAGAAATTGCATGAATATTATAAATTTGCATCACTTGCCGCAAAAGAGAATGACAGAAATTCTTGCAACTTTCAAAAAGTTTCAAAGTGGAGATTCAATATATTTGAGTGAAAAGATATTCGATACTTCAAACCGCACATTTATGCTTTCGCTGTTTTCTAATCGAATGTGAAATCCAGCCGCGCACGTTGACAGCAGTGTTGCCAGATATCTTTCTGTTCTTAGAGTTTCCACTATCGTTTGGCAAAAGCACGTTCACACTTCGTTGGATTTTAACGCCGGGAGCGACCTCTATACATCTCAAGGTGTATATTACTCGAGAAGAAAGGTTTGGAAAGAAAAAGGTCACTGGTTCGCATTTTATTCTACAGACTGCCTTTTTTTTTCGTTTTCTTTTTTTTTCCTTTCTTTTGTTTTAATTCTTTTTCTTCCACCCTTCTTTCCGATTTTCAGTCGGCTAGAAAAGAAGGTTTAAAAATACTTTGTGTTCTTTTCTAAGGATGGGGCGAGGTCGTGATTTTATCTAGTTTTAAAATGGGAGAGTATTCATTGTTTTGACAACTTTTAGGGAAAGAATTCGTTTCCGAATTCTATTTGAACTTTCCTCTTTTCAATTTTTTTCAAAAATCGAGTTAAAACTTTCTACCTGCATTACATCAGTTCCTGGTTTCTTCATTTTTATGATTTCATCACCAAATTATGTTCTTTTCTTTCATTTGATGGTCTCGTTTTAATTTCTGATTCTTTAAAAGATTATTATTGAAAGACTGCTTAAGTTTTTATTTTTAGTTACTAAGTTGCCCAACCTGTAAAAAAGTATAGATAAAAAAAATTAGTTTTGAAATTTTCAAAACCTAATGTCTTTTAATGATTTTTTTTTATACCCTTAATGTTTTTAATTGAAAAAGTTGAAGTGAAAATTTAATACTATATGATGAGGACAAAGTTTTTTGTTTATTGCTCACCTATATGAGAACTAGTGGATTTGCTTTGCAACAAAAAAATCAGAAGCACAATTTATTTTTTATATAAATGTATTAATATTGATAATATAATTTGCTCGGAAAAGTTACTTATTTCTTATTTATTTATTTATTTTAGTTTTATTAGGTTTTTCTTTTTTAAATTTTACTATCTATTTATTTAATTTTATTTTATTTATAAATCATTTACAACTATTTTTTTTTTATCTATTATTACTTTTTTTTCTGTTTATTTTATTTATTTATGAAAAATATTCAAGCTGTTCTACTGAAATTTTTGGAAAATATTTTTTTTGAACTTTACAATACAGATATAGTATATATCTGTATTGTAATGTATGTAGTGTAATGTACTGTATTGTAATGTATAGCCATGTCTTATTTTTGTTAATTAAATATAGGTTCGCATCCAAGCGATCTTTCCTTTTATTACGGCATGCATACTTTGGATGCGTAATCCGCATGATCCATTTTTACCACAAAATATTATACCGAAATTTTTACAGTAATACTTATTTAATTATATTGATTCAGTAATTTCATTCAATGACTTTATTGTGAATATTATTGTAAATATTACGGTATATCAAATTTTTGGATTCGTAACATGTTCCGGTAAAAACGGATTTTACAGTAAAAAGTACGGACACCCTGAGTGCGGCCGAATTTTTTACGGTGTATATCGGAGCCTGCTAGCTACTAACTTTTACTTATTTATTTATTTTTGGTAAAAAGTTTAAAGTAATGTCATCCCTTTGTTACAGGAAACATTTGAAATCCTATCCAATTTCTCATATGTTAAACTCTCGAAAAAAAATTTTTTTGGCAACATCTTCTTCTGGGGATTAACGATATTGGACATGTGTTACAATGCGTCGTATTTAATTATTTTACTTCGTTACACCATTAAAATTATAGTGAAAAGAAATTTCTTTTTTTTTTCAATGCATACAATAATTTTAAACATTAATTCACGCGATAATTATCATTAATGACGTAGCATAAAATTAACGACTACAATTGAATTACAATTAGCCTAGAGAAAGATGTCCAGCGATAGTGCTTTGAAGATGTATGCGTGATCAACAGCTGGCACATTAAAGTTAGCGACAGCTGCAATATTATTTTCACTGCTAATTTAAGCAATACACACTATAAAGAAAAGACAGGAACTGTGACATTATAAATCAATGATTAAAAATTCAATCGGAAGTAAGAGAACTCAAATTACTACCTGAAAAAAGTTTCTGTTATCTTCCTTCCTCAATCATTGATTTTATTTTCAGTGTTAAACGATTATCTGCTTAATGCTAAATAATTGAAGTAGTTCTATTTTATTAAAATGATTTATAAAAATAATTGCACAAATAGATAAGGAATACGAAAAAAAAATATTTTTTATGTATATTTTTTAATTCCGCTTACATCTTTTAACTCTTTCATGGGACACCAGTGATCTTTCCATTTATTTTTTTCTGATGCCAACAAGAAAAAATATATTTTAGTATTTTTTAATTTCAAAAAACTGTCTGATAGTTTCTTAAAAAAATCTGTTATCGGAATTAAATTATCAGAAGTTCAAAAAAATTTTTCATTCCTATTCTAAAGTTTATCAGTAATTGATTTTGTAAATTGAAAAGACTGTTTCTCTTTGATCTAAATAACTGCAAATTTGAAAAATTATTGCATGGAAGTGAGCCGTGTTTCAAAAATTTTTCCTTTAAAAAAACTTAACCTTCAACATAAAAAAATGTACCTATTTCGATCAAAATAATGTAAAAAATATGAAAAATATGTTTAATAAAAATTCTGCATCAAAGGGTTAACAGATGGGATTAATAACGTTGAAAATGGCATGTTTTCTATTTAAACATAATTTTTATAATTTCTACTTATATAAATCTCTCCTCTAATAATTTTTCCACTTCTCGCAACTTAATCAGCTAATCGACATTATCAAAAAATAAGGTGTAATAAGGTTTATAAAGTAATAATGGNGTTAAACGATTATCTCTATTGGTAAAAAAAGAAGAAAAAAATTGCAGAAATTTTGCTTAATGCTAAATAATTGAAGTAGTTCAATTTTATTAAAATGATTTCTAAAAATAATTGCCCAAATTCTTCTATTTAAATGAATGCGAAAAAAAAAATTTTTTTTATGTATATTTTTTAATTCCGCTTACATCTTTTAACTCTTTCATGGGACACCAGTGATCCTTCCATTTATTTTTTTTCTGATGCCAACGAGAAAAAATATATTTTGGTATTTTTTAATTTTAAAAAACTATCTGATAGTTTCTTAAACAAAATCTGTTATCGGAATTAAATTATCAGTCCAAAAAATATTTTCATTGATATTCAAAAATTTATTAATAATTGATTTTGCAAATTGGAAAGACTGTTTCTCTTCTATTTAAATGACTGCAAATTTAAAATAATATTGCATGGATATGAGCCGTGTTTCAAAATTTTTACCTTTAACGCAGAAAAAGACGCATTTGTTTCATGCTGTATTTCATAATCATAAATTATTTAAGTGCTAAATATAAGATTTTTTGCCTATTACGATCAAAGTAATGTAAAAAGCATGAAAAATATGTTTAATAAGAATTCTGCTTTAAAGGGTTAACAGATGGGATTAATGTTTTCTATTTAACCATAAAATGACATGTTTTCTATTTAAACATAATTTTTATAATTTCTACTTATATAAATCTCTCCCCTAATAATTTTTAAACTTCCCGCAATTTAATCAGCAAATCGATTTTTTCAAAAAATAATATGTAATAAGGTTTATAAAGTAATAATGGGATAAAGTAGTTATTAAATCCATAAAAATGTTCGTACGAAATTTTAAAGTAAGCAATTAATCATTAATAATGGTTGATTAATTCATTTAACTCTACATCCGATTTCCAGCACTACACATATGTCTTTAAGTCTAAAAAATTTCGTTCTGTTTAACAAATCAGTTTAATTTTTAAAGCTACCAGGAAAAGCCGATTTACTACACTCACAAGATCACGTAAAGCAAAATTCTCTTTAATAACAAGATATAGCTTTTAAAAAAAATAATAATAATAACGAATTCCCAAATTCGGAATGTTAATTTTAAACCAATAAGAATTGGTCTAGAAAGTTTAAACCTTTTAGGCCTTTCACTGTTTCATCTTTCTGCTCATAGAAAAGTTATTAGAACGCCTATCTATTATACTTGGCCAAGTAATTCCACCATTTAGTTTAATCCACCATTACTATGAGAGTAAAAAAAAAATGTAACAGTTTTTGTTTTTTCTTCACGTAAATATCTGTATTACCTTACGGCTTTTAATATAATCTATAAACAATTTGGGAAATAAGGTCCCAAAATTATGTTGTTGTTTTTTTAAATTTTAAAAAATTAAATTTATTTGATTTTAATTTAAAGCAGGATTTTTTTCCCTTTACATTTACCAAGCATTTACTAAAATGTACTATTTATGCTTACTTTTATTTTAAAGCAATATTATAACTAAGATATATAATATTTCTTACCAAAATTGTTATCATTATTATTAAATTGGTACAAACTAAAGCACTGAATAAATAAATTCATAATTATTTTTGTTCAACCTCATGGATTTGTTAAACATATATATCCAAGTAAGTGAGAATTAGTTCAGATCAGAAAACGTTAATATAAGTTACTCTGGGGGAAAAAATATACTTTTTTTAATAGTTATATACATTAATTATTTATTAAGTCTTAAAGGCATTTGTATTTAAAACCTAAAAATAAATAGGGGTAGCAACTTATTTTCCACACACCAACAGATTATTTTACATAAACTTACTGGAAAATTATAATTTAAATGTTTTCATGACATTCATATCCACCAAGTACTGAAATTTATTTATCTAAATCCTTCTTTATTTTCTTTCATATTAAAAGCAGAACGTTATTTCTTAAAAAGTCAAGTATAGTTAAAGACAAGTATAGTTTTTTCAATTTTTTTGCCCAACGAGTTTCAGCTCAAAGACTTCATAATTTTTTGTTGCATTATTTTCCTTATTTTGAAAGGAAAATTGGAAGTCTGAAAAAACTTTAACCAGGAGAAAGTTATAAACGAAACTTCTTAAAAGGGTTAGTTTAGTGCAGAAAGAGGCTTACAAGAAAATAAACTACTTAAGCAGGAAAAACTTTTTAAACGGTTTGCCTTGTAGTTATTTTATGTTCATTATTGTAATTGCATACGTTGAATAAACACAGTTTTTGCATAAATTTTATTATAAAACTAAATATAACTTACTGAGCGTTGACTAAATGTTCTTAATATAAAAAGTTGTGTAAGAAAAATGTTATGTAATTACTTTATAATATTTTACAGAAACATCACAATATTGAAATATAATCAAAATCAAAAACTTGATAATAACAAAGTATAGCATTTAAAAAGAGATGAAGAAATTTATTGGTAACAACCATTAAATAAGGGGAAAATAAATAATTTACTGATAAACACTGCTACTTTTATTGATTTTATGCTGATGTCAAACAAATATTTCTGAATCTTTATTTATTAATGATCCTGTGTTGTAGTTTTTATGTCCAATGAAAATATACTTCATATTACTTTTTTCTATATAGAGCTATAAATCGTATTATAATAAATGAATCTTATTATGTACTAAAAATAGGGAAGGTCAAAATACCAGAATATGGTAAAATTTTCCATAATTCAGGCTATACCAAAAAGTACGGTAATTTTTTCCGAAGCGCTTAGGTAATAATTTAGTTAAAATTACAATAAAACATTGTTTTAAATTGTGTTAAAATTTGAAAAATTCGTTATGATGCTATTAAGTGTTCCCATAGAGCCAGAAACGAGCTGAATTTTAAAAGTTCTGATAGTTTTAACCATACTTATTTTCTCAGTGTAAGGTGTATACATAAACTTTTCAACTTAAATATATATTTTAATGCAGTCATTCATTCATGTAAAGATATAATTATCATTAATAGACAACGTTATTTTTAAAAAATTAATGACTAAAAATTTTCGTTTTTTCTATAATAACTGAACACACGCCCAAATATTTAAAGAATATGTCTTCAACAAAATCATGTTATCCTTATATTCATCCCAAATTGTTGATTTTGTATGCAAACTTGCGGCATAAAATAGTTAATTAAAAATCGTTTCTTTTTACAAAACATCTCTTTACTTAATAAACGAAAGCGAATAAAAATTGTATTTGTTAATTTTATTTTTACATATCAAACACAGAAAACTGAGCAATGTTTACCTAAGAAAAGCAATTTTACTTTTAGTCTTCTAAGAAACCTAATATTGTGACAGATTAAAAAAAAAAAAATCGTTTGCAAAAAAAAAGTAACGTTCTAACCTACACCCCGTTAATCCGCCTCTAATTTCCGGTGATGCCAACCCTTCTAACGAAAAAGAGAGATTTAAAAAAAATCGTCCTGTAACGGAAATGACAAATTAACTCGAAAAGCGGCGCATTTACTTAAAATTAAGTTAAATTTTTTTTTTCCTCCTCCGATTAAAGGGAGATGAGAATTAAGAAAGCAAAAAAAAGACATTTTATCTTTTTTGGTACCCAAAAACTCATTTAACCTGCCGTCATTTACGATATAAACTCAAAACAGAGTAGGAATTATGGGAATTTTTTTTTTCATTCTTTTTCAACCCTCTATGGGTCGGAAGGCGTTAAATTTAGACGACCTTTCAAAATATTCCTTCCCTACAAAATATTTTTGCGTGTGCCGTATGCGTTTTGTTGGGAAATATTAATAGCGAAAAAGGTTGGTAAAAGAGTTTTCTTAAGTTGTATTTCTTTTTTCATTATTATTCTTTTTTTCTTTAAAGGAAAAAAAAATCGGAGTCGGTCTTACATATGCGCCGTTCGAGGGAGTTGTCATTTTTTTCGCCAGTTTTTGGAAAGTAAAACGTTTCTGAAATTGAGACTATGATGTATGTGGCTAGTTAAATGATATAAATAAACGCTTAAAAAGAGTTTTATTCTTTTCTACCTTTACGACCAGTCCTTTTTTTTTTCTTTGATGTTTTTAAATATCTTCTCAACATTTACTCATTAATTTTTTTTTAGTTTCCTACAATCATTATTCATGCTAACTCTTATTTACATCTGGATTTATCATAAATCCCATCTGTTTCATTCCTTAGTATTTGAACCAGACTTAAAAGGCTAAATTAGTCGCTTTGGGGAAAATTTTTCTTTTTTCGCGAGATTAAATTGTGTGAGAATGTAGTGTTCGTTTAACATATGTTAGATCTTTTTCGAAGTTACACAGTAATGCTTAGATTCTGTAATCTTGCTCGTTAAAATAAAAACCATAATGTATCATCTTCATCCTCGTTAAAGTAGATTTAAAAATGCTTTGGTTTCGTTTATTTTAACTTAAATTTATTAAGCATTGATATCATTAAGTAAATATTAAAAATTTTAAACTTTAGTCTCGCATATGCTATCATATCATCTTAGAGAGTGTTATAGAGTGTCATTTTTAATGTGTAAAAGCAAATATCATAAATTTTTATCTTTTTCGGCTTCCAATAAGAATGAGAGAAGTTTAAAAAAATCCACAATTTCACATCATTTAGGCGCCATATATATGCACAAACACACACACACATAGATATATAGATTTCTTTTATCACCGTTATTGAACAGCCGTCCGAATTCTAAATTTTGGACTATCAATGTTCAACACCGTAGCCTTGTAATTTTGAACCCAATCTAAACTCCTGGATCAAGTATTGGGAAAAATATGTGTTCGTGGAGGACGTTTTTGATGGAACTAACTCGCATTTGCTTTACATGGAGAGGAAAACCTCCCACTGTTAGCCTGAAGGCACTCTAAAGACTCTAGGGGGAAGGGACTCTAACCCATGATCCGTCTACCACAGAGAATATTTTACGTCAGTACTGTGGTTTGTGCGAGCCGAGTGCGGAATTCGCATCTACTACCCATTGCTGAGATTCTGGTTCAACTCATTGAAAGGCGAAAGCTCTATCTCTTGTCATTTTCAGTACGAACCCGTTCTTATCACACATACGAAATCAAGTAACGGAATTGCTAAAATAAATCTGGGGAAAAAATGAATCGCTCAAACAATGTAGAAGTGAATCACCGAATAAATAAATGTGTGAATCCCTGAATTAGAAGGTCAAAGAATGAGAGAATTGAAAAATTAGCGAATCGATAAATAAGCATATCAACAAATCAAAGAATATACTCAGTTCATCAATAAAAGGAAGATTGCATTGATGATTCAGCGTATAAATGGAACCGAAATGAATCGAGTTAAGATAATTGTAAATTGATAAATCAGTGAAAGAATGAATTAACCCTCGAATAAAGGAATACTTAAACAGAGAATAACTATCTCACTCACAGTACCTCCATTATTAGTAAATTGAGTTATCCTAAGCTGATATACACGGTTGTACACTTGCTACCTTTCGATATTTGCTTTAATTGTAATCTAAAAGTCGATTGCTTAGTCCTATTAATATAAACATTGAAAATATTTTGAGCATTAAAAAGCCCACAGAAGGCACGTTTAAAAGTACTGCATTTGTACTTCCTGTCCATCGCAGAACGACAAAACTACGTCTGCAACAAGGCTATTTGGGGAGAGCACGCTTTTAACATCTGCCAAGAGTACAAATGATTATTTTTACCATATTTCTATTTTTTAATTTAAATATTGCAATACTTTTTTTTTTTTAAGTTACGCTGATTTGTTTGAACTAAATAAAGAAAAATATAAAAATCTGCTTGTTTTTAATTCGTGGTCTATATAGCCGAATGATTCGATACAGATTAACTCCGATTAAAGTTAAGTTATCTGAGGTTAAGAAAACGTTCGAACTCTTACTTTAAAAGAAAATACTTAGTTGTAAAGTTACTTTGACTAATTTTATCATCACTGTGTTGTGACGACGAGCTTCACCTCCGTCTCTTGTGCCAGCGCCAAAAAAACTTCATTGGCGCAATATTCAGGATTGAAAGTTGACAAATCGTCTCTAACATTTCCTTTGGCAAAGATGCCGTGTTACTCTCCTGAACTTCTCGACTAGTCCTGGATAAGGGAGAAAAATTATCATTTTCGCTCGCATGCATTTTTCTTTTGCTTCTTTTTCCTTTAACGTTCCCATTGTTAGAGTTTGCTTGACGGCGATTAATGGTAAAGGAAAATTTTAAATTTGTTTTTTATTTGTTCTTTCAATCTTCTTTTCTTTCTATCATAGTAAGCCTTCAGCTTAAATACTGAAGGATTCAAAAAAAAAATATATAAACAAATAAAAAAAGGAACGTTTCTTCGTATGTGATTGATTAATATTTGGTATGTATCTCTGTATCCTTTTGTAAAAGATTTATTCTTTTTTTTTTTCCTTCCCTTTATTCTGAACAAAAAATTGATAGGAAAATGGCGAAGGCTGAAAATCATTATTCATTCCAAAAGTGTAGGAGAAATCGCTTTTTGATCAAAGTTCAGACATTGATTTTTTTTTCCCTGGCCTTTCTTTCTACTCTATAAGCGTATTTTAAAATTTCTTTTTCCCACATCTTCTGCAGCTTGAAATTCGGTTTTTTGTATAAAAAAAAGTTTTTTTTCTTCTTTTTTTTTTAATTTTATTTTACGCCCACTTCTAAAGAATATTTTTAAGAAATATTTTTTGAGATTCTTCATAAGGAGGACATTTCCAAGCCTTTAGAATATCAACTGGACGTAAATGGTACAGAGAAAAATATTTTTAGGTAACATTTTATAGCCTTTCGTAGGTGACAACCTCGAAAATAAATTGCTCACATCCCCAAACGCGCAACGCATACTAAGTTCCCGAGTTATTCAAGATGGGGCGGCATTCCCTTCTTATTTTTCTCAAAAGCGCAATGTATTTTCACAAATATTTCCTGCAAGAATTTTCCCTCTGTAATGATTCAAATACTTCTGTCTGTTAGTTAAAACTATTTTAACAAATTTTAGTTGAAGGTGGATTTATTAACAATTGTATTTTTTTTAAATAATAATGTAGAGAAGAGAACTAAATCTACGGCAATTTAAAATCTTTTAACAAACATTATTTGAAGTCAAAATTATTTCAAAATTCTATGTTGTCATTTTCAAATAACAAAGAAGAGAATAAACAATGATTCTACTGTATTTAGATACACTGCAAAAAATTTCGGATCAAATTACGGTAAAAAGTACCGCATTCAGTATACCGGTACTTTTTACAGTAAAATCCATTTTTACCGTAGCATGCTGCGGATCAGAAAAATTTATTTGCAGTACCTTTTACAGTAATAATTAAATCACTTAACGTAAAATCACTAATTAATAACGTAAAATCACTAACTCACTCTAATTAAATAAATATTACTGTAAAAAAATATGGTATAATATTTTTTGATAAAGATAGATTTCACAGATGATCACCCACGTTACTATTTTTAAATAATGACTGAAAAGTTCTCTCATGAATCTCTAGCGTTTTAAACCATTTTAATATATACTATACTAGATTAAGTTGATTGCATTTGAAAATTCCGTGTTGCTAGTTTTAAATTATACAGATTTTAGCTAACAACCAGCTTAACTAGTAATAGTTAAAGTAGAAAACATTTAGCAATTATTTGCTGCTTTTTTTTAGATCATAAATAAATAAAAAAGAATATGCGATTTATCTGATTTCATTTCATTAAAGACCATTTTAACTAATATTAGTTGAATTGAAAACATTTCTAAGTTGCTGCTCTTAATAATAAAATAAAAATAAGCAATGAAAATTCTGCATTTTATTTAAAAGCTTTTTAAAAAATAATAGTTGAAGTCGATGGTGTTCAACATTTCTATCTCATTTTTTTTTTTTTTTAAAGAGAGAATAACAAGAAGGGGAATAACAATGATAGAAATACGAAGTCGAAAGCATTTAGCAAATCGATGTTGCTATCTTTAAATAATAAAAAAGGAAAAATAAAAATTTAAAGTAATATCGCGATTACAATAAGTATTGTTCAATTTAAAATAAATACTGCTATTTAATCCAGACTTGCCATCTTTTTCTACGCATTTAGAATTGACACATTCTGATTGGTAACTGTTAAACTTTTGATTGTTTGCTCATTTAATATTTTATAAAAGTCGTTCAACAGCCGACCCAATTTTTAAGTCTACGACTACCAATGTTCAACTTCGTAATCTTGTAATTTTGAACCCAATAAAGACAAGGGAATTTCTGGATCAAGTAGTGGGCGAAATTTGCCTTCGTGGAAGACTTTTTGATACAATTAATCCGAATTTACTTTACTTGAAGAGTAAAATCATGAAAACCTCCCACGGTTAGCCTGACTGCAAGGGGATTCTAACCAATGATCTGTTTGACACTGAGAATATTTTACTTCAGCACTGTGGTCGGTGTGAGCCGGGTGTAGAATTCATATCATCCAACAATCTGGGATTCGAACCTGGGTTACCTTGGGAGGTCTGTCCACTGGTCGTTATTTTCTATAAACCATCTAAAATCTTCAAAAAGTGAAAGGAAATTTTATATATATCATATGTTAGAATGTGCGATGGAGCATGAAATTAATGCAATGTAATATTTAAAATCACTTAAAAAATATTATTGAACTAAACGTCATATTAATCTTAGCAATCATAGAAAATATCTTAATATTAGCTGTTTTTAAACAAAAACAAAAATTATACCTACGTAATATTTATAATCACTTTAAAAAATATTATTGAAATTAACCTTACATGAATCTAAGCTAGCATAGAAAGTATTTCTTAATACTTACTCTTCTTAAACAAAAACTATTTTCTTTTAATTTCTTGAAATAGAAGTCTAAACTTGTTAAATGCAGTAATTAAATTAAAAAGGAGTTAAAATTTGAAAATTGGCTTTTCTTATTTGTGTCATATGCATATTAGAGATGGGTTTGCGCTAAAACAGCAAAAACAATCATTGAAATTCGTATTTGGCATCCGCCCGATATTTATTCAAACTGTAATAACTACTACTTTGAAGTTATTACAGTTGAACTACTGAAAAGGAGCAAAATTATGCTTTGAATATAGTGACAAAAATATTCTTCACGCAGTAAAATAGAAAATAAAAATATGCTCTTTATCTCGAATGGTATATTATTATTGAATGAGATTATTAAGCAAAAGCAGTTTCCTCTTCAAAATTTATCTGAAGTTTTGGTATAAAATCAATTTGAATGTTTATAAATTCAGAGATTTTTATTTTTCTCACAGAATAAACATAAATAAATTAAATTATAAACAATGCTTACTTGTGCTTATGTTTACTGTTTCGGAGTTAGAAGACTTAAAAATATAAAAATTACCCAAGAATAACATATTATGTAAACAAATTAAAAAGTGAAAAGAAATTCTAATAGAGGTCAAATTTTAAACCGTTTCAAAATGATTACAGTAATTTTGAGTTAAATTTCTCGAAAAAAAAATTTTTAATGTCCCTAATAATCTTTTAGATCTCCTTTAAGATTTTTTTTTCCGGTTTCCTAGAATTCAATTCGCTGCTATTACTGTGTACACAATGGAATGTTAGTGATATATT
This sequence comes from Parasteatoda tepidariorum, assembly GCF_043381705.1. Taxonomy (NCBI): domain Eukaryota; kingdom Metazoa; phylum Arthropoda; class Arachnida; order Araneae; family Theridiidae; genus Parasteatoda; species Parasteatoda tepidariorum. Next base: position 94,242,217 of record NC_092207.1, read on the forward strand.
TTTTTTTCTTTTTTCAATGTATGGTTTTTAAAAAAAGAGATTGTTATTGAAAGAGAAGAAAACGAAAAACTTTCTTTCAGTTTTCTTTCGTTTGTTTAAAAAGAAGAATCGAAATAATTAACTTAATGTGTTGTTTATTTATAGATAAAATAAAATTCCATTAACAGTAAACGTTGGAAAAATACGTTAATAAACGGAAAAAAACTTCAAAATGCTTTTTTTTTTTTTGACAAAATAAAGTTGTATTGTTAGAAAATATTCAAAAGATGCGCTTGGAGAGTTATAAAAATGCAAAAAAAAAACTATACTGATTACTGTATACTATACTTATAATGATTTAAAAGCACTGATTATTTGTTTTTACTTTATTTTTTTCACTTTCATTTGTTTTTTTGTTTTTTACTTTCTTATTTTCCGAACATATTAGCGTATTTGCAGTTAACCATTATTAAGTCCATAACTACACTAAGAAAAAAAAAGTATGGTCGAAACTACGAGAATATAGTAAAGTTTTCCGTGTTTCTGACTCTATGGAAACACCGAAAAGCTCGGTAATTTTTAGAGAAGCTCTTTGGTAATTAGTTTGGTAAAATTAACTATGAAATATAGTTTTGTAATATTTGATAAAAGTTTTAAATAAACGTTTAATTCTGAAATGGAAAAAGTTGGAAGAAAAATTCGCGTTAAGGAGTTTCAGGGTTTTATAAAATGAAATAAAACGTGAATTATGTTTGATGCAAAATTGCATCGCTTTATTTGATTTAATCCCAAAATTCTTGAAATTGATGACTGCAATAAAAGTCAAAGCAAAAAAGGGTTGGTGTTTCGACTTGCTTTTATGTAAGCACAGTGAGAAAAAAAAAATATGGCCGGAATAAGGAAAAATTTTACCTTTCTTCTGGCTCTATGGAATACCAAAAAGCTTCCTGTCATAATGTGCGATAAAATTTGGTAAATGTAGTAAGGTTTGGTAATGTTATCATGGTATATTAGAGTATGACATAGAAACTACTTATTCGGTTAAACAAATTTTTCAATTTTGTATTTTTAAATAAATCTGTGGTAAAAAAAAAAACCTATAAAAATTATAAACCAGACTTTCCTGTACACCGTTACCATATGAACGGAAAAATTACCCAATGAATTGTTTAAATACCGTATATTTTTTATGCCAAAATATTATTTTTTCTTTTAACAAAAACGTCATTATCATAGAATACGGTAATTTTTTTTTCTCCATGACGGGGTGATCTGCCCTTAATTAAAATGGTTGGGCGAAAATTTATTTTAAATGAAATAAAGATCAGTACTAATTTTTTAAATATTAATTTACATGAAGTGGTAATTACATGTTCATTTCATTATCAATTTTTAAATACACAAATACTACTGCTCGAAAAAATTGCCATAATGTGTGAAAATAGTCACCATGAATTTTCACCATGAAATTCACCATGAGATTTAACTATCGCAACTTAAGAAGTAGAAGAAAAAACTACAGTGAATCATCGTAAAAAATTTTCATTCTCATTTTGCAAATGCTAAATCTTTAATTAAAGTGTCTTGTGATGAGTGCTTGTTTTAAATGACTATTTTATGTAACTTTAACAAACATTTTTTTCTACAAATTTGACTTAAGGAGCAAACATTATATCTAAGAAAGCGTGGACATTTTACTTTGGACGTAACTCAAATTGCACGTTTGTAAGAACAGATATAGCTTTATATACGCGCTGAAAAAAACAGCTATATTTCAAACTGTGTATTAAAGAAAATAAAAACAGATTGAAATGCCTGTTTAAGAAAATTGCTAACTTGAAATGGGCTTTTGAAAAAATGAAAAAAAAAAAACTCAAAATACGCGTTCAATAAAATGGAAAGATAATTTGGTTAAATTTTTATTAAATTACAGTTTGGATTATTGAATTTTAAAAGGATTAACTAGTGAATAATGTTTATTCCTCATATTTAAAAAAGCTCTAAGTTAATTTTCATACACTGTAAAAATTGTGGTTTGAAATCTCTCCGAATGAGATGTTGAACATTCCAAAAAAATTGTGTGAAGAAACTCTTTATTTCAGCAACACCAAATCAACCTTTCATATACAATTTAAAGAGTGTAAATCTAAATACTTATAACGGAATAGGCTTGCATCAAACATTCTCCCATTCACACAAAACTGGAATTATTTTCACTTCCGAATTAAAGTCGATGTTGGCGAGCTTTGAATATCGTCTGTAGATTGTTTACACTTAAATACAAACTAGTGGCAGTTAATAGAAATCTTCAACGCTTACCATCGACCAAAACAAAAAGTTTCCGTTAAAATATTTTTTTTTCAATGGCAGGCACCGACTTTGAATCTTTGCCTATGAAGATGCCGGAATTGTTACTCATTTTGCGTTACCCAGTGGGTACCTGTGAACCAAAGTCACGGAGGCGAGCAACATTACCCACGCCACACTGCTACAAACCCGTTTATAGGGTGGGTCACATTCAAACATCACAGACACACAACAGAGGACAGCACAGAGAGAAAGAAATATCCATGTCCAGAGCGGGATTCGAACCCGCAGCCAACGGCTTCGCAGTCAGGCGCGCTAACAGCTCGGTCACCTCGCCGGCCGTTAAAATATGAATGCATGTTTCTAGTTATGTCATATGGATAATTATATTTCTATTTTTAAACCTCTGCAAAATGTACTAAGGGATTTTATAATGTCATCAATATTTCTATCGGCTACCACTCTGTTTAGCCGAGCTCAAACTCTTCTTAATATTCTCTGATGCGTCTGTTTGATTTACAAACTAATTTATTTTAAAATTTAGTGTTGTACTTCGCCAAAACAATTTTACTGACTCCTACGTGTATTACAACTTACTTGTTACTGTTTTTATAAATTTTTAATACTACTCTACAAAAATTAAAAATAAAATATTGGGGGCTTTTTCACAACAAATAATGAGAAAGAACATTCTTGTTGTTGTAAAACACTTTGGTCTAAAGTAATTGCCACCTTTTTTTGGTGTTAAGATACACGAATATTTTTTGCAATGTAAATATTTAGTATGCCTCTTTTTCAAAAGTAATAGGTATTGAAACTTTGGATCCATTATTTAACAAGTGAAAACATTTGTAATTGGTGCAATTCTAGAGACTCGTTTTTTAAGTATGTAATCTGTTGTTTATAACTCGCATTTCAATCTGCCTTCTTTATCTTAAACTCGCCTTTCAAACTACGTCCCTTTCCTTAAATGTGCATTTATAACTGCGTCCCTTTTCTTTAATGAATACTTCATCTGTTTCCTTAAATTCGCATTTCAAACTACTTCTCTTTCTTAAAGGCACATTTTAAACTATTATTTCTCTTTTATAAACGCCCATGTCAAACTCCCCTTTCCTTAAACGTATATATATANATTGATATATATATATATCAATTTTTTTCCCTTTTTTTAAATGCACTTGCATCCTTTAAAAAAACACACATTTCAAACTATGTCTCATTTTCTAAACGCAAAATTAAAAATTAACCAACAGTATATCTAAACTTTTAACGTACCGTTTCTCAGTGATTTAATTTATAAAGACTGTTAATCAGTAAGAAAACAATATTTTTTTTTAATTGCATCAAGACATGAGGGAGAAGACAATATTCCCTTTCATCTTTTGCAAAATGGTAAAACTAAACATCTCTTTCCTAAGTACTTCAAAGAAAAGAATATCTTGTGTCTTAATATCAAATTCACTTCATAAAATGATTAATTTTTACAAGGAAGCGCACATGTATTAAAACCAATTGCATTGTAGCAAATTGCAGGTGCAGAGGTTACAAAGTACTGCATGCTTTCACGAAACGATTAATTTAATTTTCGATTCTTCAAACAACGTGTACACTTAATTGAGTACACGTGTCCAATTAATTGAAGACGAGGAGGAAAAAAACCGCCGGAGGTAAAAGAAAAAGGTTATAGTTCGACAAATCGTTTTGTAACGAAAGTGTTTGACTGTAAGCTTTTATTTGTTTTGACAGAAAGAAAAATGTATTCACGCTACAAAACATACGACTGCAAAGAAAAGTAATTAGTAACTTAGTCAATTTTTTTTATTATTATTGTAATTATTTTCTTTGTTTTGCAAATATGCGTATTTAATTAAAAACTGTACAAAAATTCTAATATCTTGATTATGATAGCTTTAATTATATCAGACAGTTATTTTATTGATTGCATATTTTTTTTTAAATGTTTTCATTATCTTAATCCTTCTCCAAGTGAAATAGGAAAGTCACAGTTTCAGTCCTAAATTAAGCTTTATTTTTTAAAATTTATAATTTTGCTGAAAAGAGCTATCTCGAAACAGATGGCTTTAAAACGGACAAATATCCTAAATATTTGAGGAGAACTATTACGCTTTAAACTATTAAAGCTATTAAAAAAAACTATTACTATTAAAGCTTTTAAGCTATTAAAAAAACGCCCATTTGGAGAGCTTTTTGCAACTAAATTAAAATTATTAACATTGCTTTTCAAACTGTTTCACCAAGAAAACTAAATAGCCACAGTTTAAGTAGTCGCCAATTTGATTAGATTTTTTTTTCATATCGATGAAATTTATCAAAATCAATGAATATAATTTTTATAAGCCCGGAAAAATTTAGCATTGCAGTAATCTTTAAAATATTACAAAAATTAGATTACCAATTATTTCCAATTTCATAAAACTGGCCTTACTTCATATTGACGTTTGTGTGCCATTTACAGAATTAGCATTGAGTTGAAATACTTAGAAGTACTAAAAGTCGAAAATTCTGAACTTGACATTCTATTTCAGTGATTCAAAAATTTGCATAAATTAACTTTAAAAAAATCAGATTTTGGTATAAGAAAATATCCTTTTTCGAATAATCTGAAGCATTTCGCTAAAAACATTTAGTGACATAAGAATTTGTTTTGCAAAATGGCGAGTACTTAGTTGTCAACACAATACTAGTTGCAGTAGTATATATTAATGTCAGCGATTCCCAAAAAGGGATTCGTGGATCCGTGAGATTCCGTGAAAGAGTTTACAGGAGTTCCGAGAAATATAACTTTTTTATAAGCTGTAATGGGTTTTGAAACCCTGTAATTATATAAATAATCCATTCAATATTTATTTCGGTTATTTTATGAAATTTTTAAATCAAAATACCAGTAAAAAAATTGCAAACTTTAAAAAGAAAAAGAAAAAAAAAGCGTTTTCCTGATAACAATATAGGTATTTAGGTAAAGAGAGAAACACGTATAAAATATTAATATCGATTAAAAAAATATGTGTGTCTGATATTCATTCTCAACATTTGTAATAAGTTTTTATTTCTTCAACAAAGACCACAAATCAGGTGTTTTTTTTCTAGTGTAAGTGTTCCACCAAAAGAAGCTCATTTAGCGCTCTGTGGCTGGAAAAAAATGGGTACCGCTGACTCATGTTAGCACAAGGATAACTGATTTTTATTTATTTATTTTTTGTGCAACGCATGTAATTTACTGCCTTACTATCTTTTACCCGAAAATAAATAATTATAGGCCTTTTCTTTACCTTAAAAGAATAACACATTCTGCGATTTTTAAAATAAACGTTTCAATTCATCGCTGATTGGTAAACAAGGATGTGAAGGATGTGATTAACGTACTTTTATTTATCTATTTCCTTTTTACCAAATTCGTGGAAAAATACTTAATTGTTCGATTTCTTTTCTTTCCAGGATTGTTCGAATCAGATAGCTATACTCCGACCCATGTAACAAGCACAACAACTACTACGGCCACTCCATCCGTGAAGTCTATTCCTCTGGCAGTCGGCAGGTCCCACAGCCAGACCACCAACATGGACCCTCGCGACTTCCGCTCCTCCTGTCTCGCTCGGACGCCGTCCGGTTCACTCTTCATCCCCAGCGGTAAGGACAATCCCTCCCTCCTTCCTTACTCATCACTTATCAAAATCCTTACCTTTTTTTTCTTCTCAAATCCAACCTTATCGCCTCGTTTTCAACTCACAAGCAATAAAAAATGGGCAATCAGACAGATCGACCTACCGCAAACCTTAATCTCAGGTGTGGAACTGTCACTTTAAAATTGTCGAAGCGTGACTCAGTAAAGATGGCCCGTCGACTGCATATTGTCGGCTTAATGAGGAGGCATGCCTGTCGAAAAAAAAAGTCTCTTGAGAGATTTGTTTGATTGGGGAGAGAGAAAAAAAAATGTTTTGTAGGTGATTGTTGGATTGGTGTGTAATGACGTGAAAGTGATTGATGTGATGCAGGAAAATTGTATAGCTTTGTTTGATTTGACGTTCTCATGAAATCAACAAACATTTGTCGAATTTAAAATAAACATAGTTAGGGGCTCATTTTGAGAGAATTGCGTCATTAAAAAAGATTTATTTGAGGAAAACTCGTCTAGTTAAATATATTTTGAGAGGATTTAAATTTGTATTTATTTCTTTTTCTGTTTTTTTTTTTTTTCATAAATTTCTGGGTAAATCGTTAAAAGTAAAGAAAAAAAAACGTATTTACTTTAGTTAAATTACGGAACGTGTGCATTCAGCCGTTCGCATACATCTTTTTGAAGATAAACATTTAAGAAGTATTTAGTAGTTATTAAAAAAAAACACTATTTGTTGTAATGCATTTAAAAACAAATTCAAAAATAATCTTTTTAAGTAATTGGTTTTGCCGTATAATATCTAAACATACTTTTAGAAAAAACTCATTATTTTTAATGTTGCTTTGATAACTTATACCGAGAAAAGTAATTTGCGGAATTATTTGCTAACAATAAATACACACAGAAAGAGAGAAAGGTTAAAAAATTTGAATAAACTTGAAAATCGAATACTAGATGGCAGCACCTTGCTTAAAGCACTATAATTTAAATAACATCAAAAAGGGAAATAAATCAACATTAAACTTTTTTACCCCCTCATTTATTTAAGTACTGTTATAAAAAAAGAAACAGATGAAATTCTTGAAATAGATTGGTAATATTTTTATAGCAAGCCCGTAACTCAACAATAAAAAGAAAAAACACCGTTATCTATCATTTATTAAAAATCCTCTACTTTTTCAACATAATTTAAAATATATATCTACATATATCATTTGTCTTATAATATTCATGCGATATAAAAGAGAGAAAAAAAATATATTTCTCATAGTTTTTAAAAGAACGTTTTGAACACTAAACATAATTTTTTTAATGAAATAAATGCATAATTATTATATAAAAACTGTCTTGAATAGCTGATTTGATGAAAGAAAATTCATTGCTCAAAACAGACAAATAAATTAAAATTTAAAGCAATTAAGTTCATTTTTCAATTATTAGACTTTTTATTCCTAAATTAATGGTTTAAAAAATATAATCTTTACTTTAAAACCAGTATTTTCAAGCCAGATTTGTAAACCTTTTTATGTAACTAAAAATATTCCACGCGTTTTCGTTTAGATAATTTTTTAAAAATAGCTTATATCATTATTTTTTTTTTTCAGAATTGCTTATTTTTTTTACAAGCGTTTTCTACTAATACTAATTTCTACTAAAAATAAAATATGAAATATTTTAGATTTATCAATTGTATTGTATGTTATGTCTTTCAATTTTGTGCTTGATTAAGTGTTATTACTATTTATATTGTTACTAGAACTAGTGCTATTTAATTACTAGTGTTGTTTAATTTTATTTATTGATTCTTTGCTTTTTTTTCACCCCGTACGACGAACGGAAATTCAGATAGACTATAATAAAAGATAACAAAATTATGCTAGTTTTAGGTTTACCATCATTACAGCCTCCACATCCTGCTGTGCAAAATAAGAATAATTTAAAACTAAAATGATTTATGAGTATTAATATTCCTCAGAAAGGGCCAATATTCATTAGATTTCGGACTTACCCGGTAACTTATATAAATTTTATGCAGGACGTGGTATTTCTTTTATCAGATGAAAGGCCTAAATCCTGTAAATCAATTAACAGTGTAAAGACACTGTAAATAGATTGATCTTTATATGATGGATGCTGAATGTCTTCGTTTTCCTCTGAAAATTCGGAAGGAGTATATTATAACGAATATTTCGGGCAATCACCAAAGCGATTAGTGAATATCGATATTCACCAAAGGACTCGATTATTCTCTAAATTTCAGATTTTTCACTGTAATAAACATAAACTTTATGCAGAACGTGGTATTTCCATAATCAGTTAAACTGTCCAGTAATAACTGTAAATTAAGTAAACTTTAAATAATGCATGCCGAATGCCTTCATTTCCGCCTGAATTAAAATGCCGAAATAAAGTGATCTATAGCTAACATTTGGGTAAGCGATATGAAAATACCGATATTCTCCAGAAAATGCTATTATTCTCTTATATATACTATATTCTTAAATTAATATGTAATATAGATTTTATGCAGGATGCGTTGTGATATTTCCTTTATTAGATGAAAGGTATTAGTCCATTCAGAATGGACACTATAAATCAATTGAAATTTAGGTAAAATGATTTGTAGCAATGCATGTCGAATACCTTCATTTGCCTCAATAAGTGCGAAAATGTATGTGCATTTCCGGGATTTACCAAAGTGATAAGCCATCAATGTTCACCAGAGAATGCTTATGTTCTCCTATATTCTCATTGTAAAACATATACTATAAATTTTATGCAGGATGGTTTGTGGTATTTCCTTTATCATGGGAAAGGTATTGGACCGCCCAGAATGGACACTATAAATCAATTGATCTTTTAGTGATGCGGTGAGCATGTGTGTGATTCCCCACTGAGACTTTTTTTTTTCTTTTACAAAAATATCTCTCCGCAATCTCCGTAGGAGGAAGTTTTCTCTTCAATGATCCCCTGCTTCAGAAAATCTTTTGAATTTTACCAGTGGGAGGTTGCAGACCCTCGTTTTAAATGCTATCTGTTATAAATAGCAGAAAATCGGTTAAAAAAAGGATTTGTAAATGCACTCGTCTTCTTATAAAGCCCACCAAAGAAGTTACTTAGCGGTGACGGAGATGAAAAGATTTTAACCCGCTTTCAATTGATAGAGATTTATTGGGGTAAGAACTGGTGGGCAGAAAACCAGTTTTTAAGCTCTCTGTTCGTACAATAAGCCGGTTTAACTTTCTCATCATTTCTTATAAAATTGATAATAGCTGAATAACTAAATATATGCATTTTCAAATCTATCTATATATATTTTTGTCAGTTTTTCAACGTTTATTATGATGCGCAGTAAGTTAAGTTAAATACTTAGAAACCTGGAAGTAAATTTCTAATGCAACTAAGAAAAATTTTGAGAAAAATGACTGGGAAATCCAATTTGCAATGAGTGAAATGATATTTTATCCCTTTTATACTGATAAAGGACTGGTGTTCCTTCTCTATATATTTTTTTCTGCTGCTCTAATTCCAAGCAAAAATATATTTTATTATATTATTTAATTTTCTTTTTATTATTTTAATTTTAAAAAACAGCCTAGTGCAGGGGTAGCGAACCTTTATACACCAACGTGCCACTTTTTCTAAAAAATTGTTTAATGAGGTCCTAGACGTGCCGAAAAATAGTTTTGACTTCGTGATTATTGAGTAAATAATAATACTAAATACTATCAACTCAAAACTCTTTATTTACTACGAAAAAAAAATACATTTTGCAATGTCTCAGTTATAAGCGTAATTCAACCTAAAGTAACGGTGTAACTTCTGTTGTTGCAGATTAGATGACAAGTAACTTATATTAGGGTTATAAGATGTTAGTTTAGGCAGAACTGTTAATTTTTTTTTGCCAGTTATTTATTATTAGCGTGTTTTTTATGGTTATCAATTGCTTTCTTGGCATTAATTGTTAATTTTTTTGTGAATTTTAATTTAATTGTTAATATGCTTCATAGTGAACTTTGTGATCGGTGGTGTGCCCAAAATATTGTGTGACGTGCCATAAATGGCACGCGTGCCATCGGTTCGCCATCCCTGGCCTAGTGATTCCTAAATAAATCTGACCAGCAGAATTATATTTGTACTAAATTTTAAAATACAAGAAAGTAGTTTGAATTTTTTTCTCATTCATTTTCAAAAATATATCAATAGTTGTTTTTGAAAATTAAAAAAATTATTAATTGCTTCTCTTAGATATAATTATTTTCAAATTCGAAAAATTATTTTTTGAAAGTGAGTCGTGTTTGGAAAATTTTTAATTTAACGCAGAAAAAGACGTCTGTGTTTTATGCTGTATTTAATAACTATTAATTATTAATTCTAAATATAATATGTTTCAATTATTTTGACCTAAATTACTGCAAAATAATGAAAAAAGATAAAAGATATGTTTAATAAAAATTCCTCACTAAAAAAATAAAAATTTCAGCAATATTATTTCATCAAATCTAATCATAGTGTAAAATAAATTTTATATATTAATTTAAGATATTAAATCTTAATAGGTTCTTTTTTAAATAAAAAAAAAGCTTTTCTTAGTTTTAACTTAAACTACTGAATAAAAAATTTAATTCTTTTCATAATGTTTGTCCTTAAAGTGTTTATTCATCTTGTACATTTAAATTATATCAAATTTATTTTACATTTTGATGAGAGTTGAGAAAAGAATACTGTTGAATTTTTATTTTTTATTTATTTACATTTAGACATTATTTATCAATTTTTAATTTATAAACTAATCAGTTTTAATTATTTATTTATGCCCTCGAAACTAGAATTAAAGTAGGTGTTTACTAAAAAGTGTTCATAAACGCTATAAATTTTTGTTTGATACCATGGTAATTGTTATAATAAATACCTGTATTTTCAGAATGTAAAGTTCCTGCTTCACCTTTAAATTGCCATTTATCTAGCCAACTTTCGAAGTCTGTAAATGAAAATAAGAACAATCCAGAAAGGCAAGTAAATTATTCTAAACATTCATATATTAATGTATTCTAAACATTCAATCTGTAATATTTAAAGTTGTTTTACGAAGGTTTTGTAGTTTTATGCTGAAACGCATTTTATTTTATTTTATAACCGTCGTTGAACAGCCGACCCAATCTTGAGTTTACGACTACAGTTGCACAACTCTATAGCCTTGTAATTTTAAACCCATTTTAGAAAACAGGGGATATCCTGGATTAAATATCGGGAGAAATTTGCCTTCGTGGAGGACTTTGATGGAAATAACTCGCATTTACATTAAATGGAGAGGAAAACCACGAAAACCTTCTACAGTTAGCTTGATGGCTAAGAGACTCTAACCAATTTTCCGTCTACCATTGAGGATATTTTAATATGTCAGCATTGTGATCGGTGCCAGCCGGGAGCGGAATTCGTTTCCATCAGCCATCGCAGGGAATCGAACCCGTTCAACCTAATTATAAAGCTGGAGCTCTAAGCCATATAACGCTTTTCAGGAAATTATGTGCTCTTTTAATATCTGTCGTGAGTTTGTAACAGTTACTCATGGCTCATAATGTTTTGTCCATCTTTAACCGGAACATGTCACGTTAATTATGAAAAATTTCGTAAATTAATTAAGAAGAAAAGCCACAGTTGTGTGGAAATGAATAGCGTTTGTGATTTAATTTTTGGTCTTGGAAATGTTATGCTTGCATCGCTTGGAATCATGAAAAACTATTTATTAATTGTCATCTTGGTAGAAATCTCACGCCAAAGCGGAAAATTTTAAGAAATAATAATAACTTTTTGGATGCTTACTCTCTTTGTCCCTTTAATCACCTTACCCATTCTTCTAAGAAAATAGTATTTAAAATATGTAGTTTTTAAATTTTATAAATTTTTCTCCTTTTATGACGATTCTGTTTAGCAACATAAAATATATAGTTTAAAATTAAACTTTATCTTTGATTTTAGGCATTTAAACTGTGAATATTTATATTTTCCTTGGCGTAAGAACTTTGAAAAACACTCTCAATCTGGCACTCTTTTGTGCAAACTACATATATATTCAGTAAAAACATTTCAATAATTAAAAACTATAACAACAAGGATATTTAAAAATGATACTTATGCTTTACTATTTGTCAATTATAGATGCCACTTGAGTTACTCGTCCGGAGTTCCAGTTCCGGTATGCAACAACGTCCGGCGGTCCAGTCCGGGACACTACTCCCGTTTCCATTTCCGGAAATCTTTCTCATCCCGTTGTACATGGAAGTGTACAGCCATAGTCTGTCTATTTATATCTTTAGCCATCTTGTCAGCCCTAGCCTATTTTGTAGGTCAGTATCTTTTTCATATTAAGTACTATTAATTTATTTATGCGACTGAAAATAAATGCTTAATAATACTGGGGAACAAACTTTTGTTGCATTTATGCAAATATGTGATGTTGCCTAATTCTGGCGTGGAGATTTCAAATCTAAAATTAATTTTGCTACTTATGATACAGATTTTTTTAAATGGCATTTTTAGTCTTTTTTGCTGTAATTTACAAGTTAAAAAACATAATATATGTCAGAGGGGTCGCAAAAATATTACATGTTTATGGGTAGCTTCCTTATCATGACCTGTTCAGAAACACACAGTTTATAATAGAGAAGCCTTCCTATCGGAGTTTAATGACATTTCCGGGCATGGGTGTCCATGCAGTTTTGATTCTGATGATGTGCCCTAACTCCCCTAGAAGTTCGTCGCAACATTTACGTGATCCCCTATTATATATAACGTTTTTAAACTTGCATATTTCGACAAAAAATAGACTAAAAAATATAAGTTAAAAAATTTGTAACCCGGTGAGCGAAACCGATTGCAGTTTTGACAGCCGACTTAGTTCTGAGTTTATAACTATCAATGTACAACTCCGTAGCCTTGTAATTGAATCCAAACTCAGAAGACAAGGGAACCTTTGCGTCAGGCAAGGGTACAAATTAGCCTTCGCGGAGGACTTTTTGAGGGACCTAAAACGCATTTACGTTACATGCATAAGTAAACCACAGAAACCTTCCACGGTTAGTCCGACAGCAAGGAGATTCTAATCCATGATCCGTCCATCACTGAGGATATTTCACGTGATAACTGTGGGTGAAGTGAGCCGGGAGCAGAATTCATATCAACTAGCTATTGCTGGGATTCGAACCCGAGCCACCTTTTTCGGAACCGAACGCTCTGTCCCTTACACCGCGGCTCTTCCAGTGTAAATAAATAATGAAAATCACTCGCTAAAATTTCTGAATTACGTAACTTCAATTGGGAGGAGGTATAGTCCCCGAATCCCTCTTTCGCTGCACCCCTGAAATTTGTTTCGCAAAAAAACTTATAATAAAAGAGAGTTTAAAAACCGCTGATTACATTATTCAATAAGACAAAAATGCAACAAATTTTAAGTTTCTCGGATAATCTTGCTAAACTGCATTTAAGCGTAACACAAAGTAACTCGTAAACAACTGCTGCATTAATTTAATTGGATCAAAGAAATAGGTTGAATAATTTAAATTATAGAATTAGTTTATCACACTCTGTTAAGCAATCTGCATTTTTCTTTTCATCTGCGAATAACTTCTTCGAGACAAAACCGCAAATTAAATTTCTACAAACCATTATTAAATTACATTAATAACACACCTTCCCCAGTGAATCTGTTCTATTTATTGCAGCGTCTTAACATTAATTACTTAATAGTATTAACGAAAATCTTTCAGTGAAATTCAGCGTCTGGAGGCCATTAAAAGTTCTCCATTCGGTAACATAGAACAGTGAAAGAATAAATGAATTCATTTCACATCAATTTATATTTCATGACGAGTTAATTGGATAACTAGAAGTCCCCAGGAAAACGACCCTCTAATTTCAACTGGGCGGTAATTGGAGCTGGCTGATCGGTAACATTGCTTTTGTACCATTGTTTTCGGTCCCTTTTTATTATTGGAATTGTAGTTAACTTCAAAGACTTGAAATAATTCATCAAAAGGGAATATCGGGCTTTTAAGCCGGTAAGAGAAATCGATTTCTTGAAGAACTTTGCCGATTGTTCATGATAATGATTATTACATTAGGGTGTTGGGTAACCGGGCAATTTTCACCCTATATGTTATTAAGTATTTTGATTCAGATATATTTATTCGGTTGGTAATTATTTATTGCTGCTTTTTTTTCCATATAAAGTCTAGTTTGAGATACAATGTTTGCTCTCCTTAATGTTTGTTTTTATTTTTTAGCGCTTATGTTTCCTTATTGGCATCATGCCAGTTCTCACCCATGCCCTGTGATGGTAGATGATATGGAACAGGAAATAGGAAGAATTAATTCAGGTATTATAATTTTTGATGAGGATATACTCTCTTCTTTCGTCTTCAGCTGTTTAGATAGTTATTGACAGAACAAATTGCTGATTCTTGTAAAAGAACTCTAAAATTTATAAAGAAAAAGTATAACTGTCTTGTATCATTCAACGTGTCATGCTTTTGCTGTAACTGTTTTTATGATACTTTTTCAGTTATTTTTCCTACTCCTTAAATGTGCATACAAAATAACACTTTTTTTAGCAAATAATATGTTTTCATGACTATTGTGTAAGTTATTCATAACTGTTAAGTTTTATGTTTTAAGTTTTAACGCTAGATTAGACTTACATTGGGATTTTAATAATTAATAAAATTTAAAAATTTTCATCCAAACTTTTGCAATTACTGATTATGAACTAATTACACTAAATGGATAAAAAATGTACAATTCGCCAAAAAGACCTCCCTGATTAACTTTTGATCTAATGACCGGATTTTCATGTTCTGGGACTCAATCTTAGTGTTCCAAGGGGATGACCTAAAACATGCTAATTACTTAGTTGCAGACGATGTTTTAAATTATGAAATTAGACACAAAGACCCACTTTCTCTGAATAAACATACCTTTTTTTTGACGAATTCGAAAGTTTGACCCCAAAAATATTAGGGGGCAAAATCCCTCGATCTGAATTGTGGCAATATGGTATGCACATGCGCTTTTATTATCTTCGAATCATCATGCATAGATAAATTAAACAAACCAAAATATTTAACGACCCAACTAAACTATCAATACTAAATATTTGCCGCAACAGCTTTTCTAGCATTGACTATTTTCTTAACATTCATTTAAAGGACTGTCATCGATGTATTTTCTTTTACGTCTTTCAGCAAACATCCCAAAGAAAACACCTCCACCGAGGAGTGAAACTTTCTCTGAGCTGCAACTGGGCAAGGTCACGACATCCAAAATCGGAAGTTTCGGTTATTGGAACTACCAATTTCACCTTCGAAATCCATCTCTAGTCAAATTCAATTACACTCTCGCTCATGGTGCAAGCTTGGGTGTCTATGGAAGAAGAGACGGAGTACCCACGCACACCAGATACGACTTCTTCGAAATACTTAAACCAAGGAGCAGGAGGACTAAAAGATCAGATAAAGTAAGTCTCTGCCCTTAAGCTCGTGAGTTGCTGGAAAAACAATCAAGTTCAAAACAAGTCTAAAAATAATAATACGTTTATTTTGAGATAATATTATATATGTATATTTATGCAGTATTTTATGCAACATTTATTAATGTCAGACCTTTTTCATATAAGAGTATCATAGCAAGGTGTTCCACATTCATTATCCTTAATTTATATTTTTTTTATTTCTTATCAAAATATCAAATATATCTATATATCTTATCAAAATATATAATTCTTATCAAATACCTGGATATCTTATTTCAAACCGTAACTCATTTTTAAACTGAAAATATTAAAAAACTATATCTATGCATTTTCGAATAGATGTACGCAGCTCAAAATGTGTAAATATTACTGGGAAGCAAAAAAGGAATGTTAATATAACTGGACACAGCACAGATTGTGCTGTTTTATAAATCCAAAGTTTGAACGCCTATGTTATTCTCAAAAAAAAGTACATACCAAATCAATTTAGAAATTCGATAAATACAGATAAAAGCGAATAAACCTTTTTCCAACACGCATCGCACATTTCAGGCTATTTTTTTTCTTTCTTTTTTTACATTCTCTATTTCTTATTTAATTTACATCTAACATGTATTTATGCAGGAGAAAATACTATTTAAAACAACATTGCTTGCCATTTATTTCTTTTCTTAACGGTATAAATAAGTAGAGAAGAAATAATTTTAAAATAATGCTGTTNTCAGCATCAATTCAGAGGGCGCTGCGCGCGCCACGCACGCGCGATGGCTCTGAAACTTTATTAATTTGCATAATATCCTATAATTGACATTTGCTGCGAATTTCATTTGATTCTGATGATTCCTTCATGGTGTTGCATTTTCTGAACAGATGAAATAATTTTAAAATAATGCTGCTAATTTTTATTCCCACAGGAGAGTTTCAGTGTTGAATTTGTGCAGTTTCTGGATCGAGGGTTGTGGTATGTATCTGTCTATAATGATGGAGATCAACCAAATGACGTCATTTTCACATCAACTTTTACGGGTAAGTCCAACTTCAGCAGTGTACGAATGTTAAGCGGGTATAAAAGGACATGTATTTCACCCACTTTTCGTTGTCATGGCCACATCAATTAATTTCCTTAATCTATTTTTAGATGATTCTAGTTTACCTTGTCCTTATGATTGCCATGGTCATGGTGCTTGTGTTATGGGCAGGTGTGTCTGCAATCCGGATTATGCGGGTGATTCATGTGCATATCGTAAGTATAACCAAATTATTACTGATTCTAGAACGAGACTTCTATTCATATTATGAAACATTTCTAGTTTTCTCATGTAGTCTGATTTGTTTATTGCAAGTCCTGTTTTAACAAGATCCCACATTTAACGAGAATTTTTTTTTTTTTAATAAATGATTGGTTTAATCTTAAAAAGTATGTATGAAATTATATTATTACGATTATAATTTGGATTTAACAAGGAATGTTTCATAAACTTCTGAAAAAATATTTTGTTGAATGTGTCAATCGATTGTTCTTAGAAATTTCATTCCATTCAAAAGCATTTTAAAAAAACTTTTAGAATCATACTTTTTCAAAATTGTATTTTGATCTTCAATTTTAAATCATTACTTCAAAATAAGGCTTTTTAACCCGTAATTGTAAGTTACATTATATAAATAACTGTTCAACCAGAATAATTACCACGAAATGTTATGTTTATTAATTTATACACTGTTACGTAGAAGTCAGATATATAAAATTATTTTTTGACTTTCAGGTGTGTGTCCAGTTCTGTGTAGCGGTAGAGGACAGTATGTGAATGGTGCTTGTGTGTGTAGCTCAGGTTGGAAAGGTAAGGAATGCCAATTACGGGATGATGAATGTGAAACAGCAGACTGCAATGGCCACGGCGACTGTCTTGACGGCATGTGTAGATGCTTTCCTGGATACAAAGGGGCTCACTGTGAAGAAGGTATGAGTCATTTTAAAACTGTTTGCATCCAATTCATCTGCAAAACAGTGATATAAATTTAATAAAATGTATCCAAGATTTAAATCAAGAATAACTTTCGAAGCCCTTTCGCCAAGAAATAAAAAAAAAATTAACAAAAAAGCCATAATTTAAGTGCTTTTAATTCGAAATTAAATTATTCGTCATTAAAAAAAATGGTAATATCTTATTTAGTGAGCGTTGTTTATTAGGAAGATAACTTCAGAGTATTTGCGATTATTAAAAACCTTGTTGCAAAACTTTAAATAGGGATCTATTTACTCCTGGGCCTATTTATTGCAAGATGTGTGCAATGAATAAGTGATAATAATGTATCCCTTTAGTTTGTCTAGGTATATCAGGTTTAATCTTTCTTCGTTTATTTGTTTTAAACTACCCTAATTTACAATGATGTATTTACATTAGTGTCAAAGTATATTAGGATCATAAGCGACTATCATGCAAGCAAATATCGCGTCACAGTTTTCTCAGCGGAAATCGCCATTTTCAAAAAAACGTATTATGCCGGTTTTCTTGATGTTTAAATTTAATCTTGAACTATATTCATAAGTAGATTCATTAAAAAGAACAATAAATTGATCCCTTTAATTTTTTTAGTACAGCACATATAATCTTTCTCTCGTTAATTTCTTAAAGTTACTCTGACGATAATGCATTATACATTAATGTCAAAGCGTATAAATATCATTCAACGACCCTGATGCAAATATTAAGTTACACTTTTTTCTACGGAATTTGCCATTTTCATAAAACATCTCATGCAGGTTTTCTTGATGTTTTTATTTAATCTCGAACTGTTGTAGAAAAATACATTCATTAAAAAGAAAAATTAATTTATTCCTCTTGTTTGTCTGAGTACAGCACATATAATCTTTCTCTCGCTAATTTGTCTTAAGTTACTTTGACTGTAATGCATTTTACATTAATGTCAAAGCGTATAAGGGTCATTCAACGACACTTGTGCACATATAGCTTTAAATTTTTTTTCTGCGGAATTTGCCATTTTCAAAAGCGCACCATGCTGCTTTTTGTGATTTTTAGAACCTCGCACTGTTGTGGAAAATAGATTTATAAAAAAGAACAATTAATTTAGCCGCGTATACCAGTACTCTACATAAATACATCAGGTTAAGTCATCTGACAATAATTAATCGATCTCCTTCTTTTTTTTTTTTAGTGGATTGCCTTGATCCCGATTGTTCAGATCATGGTTTGTGTCTGGGAGGTATGTGCGTATGTCGAAAAGGATGGAAAGGTGCTGATTGCAATGAGCCTGATTCTGATGCACTCCGTTGCTTACCAGACTGTTCAGGACATGGACAGTTTGACTTGAAATATCAGAAATGCACTTGTGATGAACAATGGACTGGAGCGGATTGTTCACAAGGTAACTAAAAATAATATGTTCTACATTACATTGGACGCGAAGACTGTATCCTGCTTTGCAAACTTCAGTAAAACAATTACGCAAATTCATAACATGTAATAAAATAGAGTTAGATAAAATTGATTATTTTTACCTAAATAGTGTTTGAATTAGAACAGAATCTTAAACTAGAGTTTCAAGGCTACCCAAACTTTTTTATTTGCTTAGTTGCAAAGCAACAGCAAATTTGGACTCGAAGAAAACTTTTGTTTAAAGCTAATAAAGCTGTTCTCATTAATAAATTATTCCCACATAGTTTAATTGATATAGAAATGCGTAATAGTCAGCCAAATGTTTTTTTTTTTAATTGATGATAGTTGGAAGGAATGTGCTACAGTTTAAAGATTTTACTTTCTTATTTTTCCCTCAGAAAAATGTGATCTGGACTGTGGTGATAAAGGTCATTGCGAAGGTGGTCAATGTGTGTGTGGTGATGGATGGACAGGGCCAAAATGTAGTGAAAAGCTCTGTGATCCACGTTGTACAGAACATGGTCAGTGCAGGAATGGTACATGTCTTTGCATTCAAGGATGGAATGGAAAACATTGTACTATAGGTAGGTAAAATCACTTGTCCTTTTTTCCTAACTTCCTTTTTTCCTTCTAAATACTGTTTTAAATTATAATTACGTTATAGAACAGATTATTTTTTGGAAAAAAATAGATGTTTTATGTTTTGTTTAAAGATAAAGGATGTTTTACGTGACGATAGGGTATTTAAAAAAACTCGAAAGAAGAAATCTACACTTGTACGTAAAATTGTTTTACTTTGCACAGTTACGTATTACAGAACAATGTTAGTCCTTTACAAAAGCTGGAACAGAACATACGTAAGCTTACGTAAATGCGCAAAAAGTCTAAATGTTTATAATTGTGCAATTTGTAATATTGTTCGTTACGTTAAAGTTCTGTATTTGACATCGAGTTCTGTTTAATTTGCTTACATTCTAAAACAGATCCTAAAACCTCTGCATGATTATTACCACAAAACTTGATTTTCTTATTAGACTTTATTTTTTGAAATTTAAGATAGATTTCTTTTTCTATTAAATAATCAGCAAAGAAAAATATAAATTAAGCCATATCTAAACTTACGTCCATCAGTTTTAATGCATTTGTCATGCAAAACTTTACTGATATCAATTTCCTTTTTTGTGTGTTGATACTCATATAATTTAATATATTTAATGATTTAGTTTCCTTAAATAACATTTCAATTTTCCTCTAGATGGATGTCCCAAAAACTGCAATAATAAAGGAGAATGTCAGATGACTGATGACAATGAGTGGACTTGCCACTGTCAACACGACTGGGATGGACCCTCGTGTGCAATTCCTTTAGAAAGAAACTGCAATGATGGCAACGATAACGACAAAGGTAATACATGCAATTGCAGCTTTAAAATTTAGGAATGTATTGTAAATACAACCCTTACTCTATACTTAAGAATCCTTGTGAAAAATGAAGTAAAAAAACATACACATTAAGAGTCGCAAATTAGTACTACACATAAGAAAGCTATTGAAATATAACGAATTATTGCTGAAGAAGGTGAGGCTAAAAATATAACCTGTTTGATTACAAGGGGAAGGAGATTAAAGGTGACTTCAACTTTTCTATGTTAAACTCGGATCTGCTTAACGCTTCTAACTTTATCGGGTAAATAAGTTAGTTTTTATGTTTTTCTTCTATTTTACTTGGCAGTAATACGATAGATTTCGACAGCGTTTTCCTGATTAAATATTAATGTGTGACTCCTAATCTGCCTTTCAACTGAAAAAAAAGCACAAAAGTTTCGCGAAATATTTGCATTTAATGTTGTTTTTTCAATTGCACGGAAGTACACTTCATTGCTTCATTTTCGTCCAGGATAGGTCTGGTGTGGGTGGAACACCCTGTATTCCTGTATTAATGCTGCATCATTAGTTTACTTTATTCAGTAGCTTCATTTTAGCATAAGTATTGAGTTGTTCAGAAAGTAATTTTGATTTTTTACTAACAAAAGACTCATATTTTTTCACAGCCAACTTCACACTTAAATCATTATATATCCTGACTGCTGATATAACAAGGCTTGCTTGTGAATAAAAGTTCAACTGATTCTATACAATAGTGAAATTGAAAGGAAATACTGTAAGCGAAAAGCAGCATTTTCGGCATATTTTAATTTTTTACTGTCGGAAAAAAATAAAAAATTATCTGCGTACGGAGAAGATACGTTTGACAGTACACCAGTTCCAAAACTGATTTGCAAACTTTTGATCAGGCAATTAAGATGTACCACTACTGTTAAAGCTGTTTAGGCTCAATAAAAGCATTAATTGATGCAAACCGGCGAATAACAACTCTCGAGGTCGCTGAGAGATTAAATTTATTGAATTCTACCATTCATGTTCATTTGAAATGCCTAAAGTTTAATGTCAAAGCTTGAAAAATGGGTTCCTTATGTTCTTACGGAAAGAAATATTTGCCGTCAAGTTGACATCTATGATTTGCTTCTTAAACGTCAAAAAATTTATCCAATTTTGAAGTGCATCATCACGGGGACGAGAAATGGGGGACAATTTTTCGGTAATGTTCAATTTTTTTGACAGAAAAACCTTCACTTTAAGTGGGGACGTCAAAAGTCACCACTTGATCATTTTTTTTTTCTTGCGCGCGTCTCAAAGCGAAAAAATTTTATGAGCGTGGAATCATGCTACTACCAGAAATATGGTTAAATGTATTGGTCTAAAATAAACAATATATGATTCAATAAAGTATTTATTCAATATAAGAAAATCGTCTTTCATTAAAAGAATTATTTTCGAACAACCCAATAATTCTTCGGATCTATTTCAGATGGACTAATAGACTGCGCTGACAGTGAATGCTGCCTAGAGAAAGCTTGTGAAAACAATCCACTGTGTTTCTCAGCGGTCGATCCACTGGACATATTGCTGAGGAAGCAGCCGCCTGCTGTAACGGCTTCCTTCTTTCAACGAATGCAATTTCTGATTGAAGAAGGATCAGTTCAAAGCTATGCACATAAAAATGTTTTCAATGACAGGTAAGCAAGGCACACTATAGAATTAAAACTATTTCATTGGTTAGATATTTGATTGCATGATACAAAATTTTTGAAGTTGAGTCAATTAATGTATTTTAAATTTTTAATCTGTGCTGCCAGTATGCTTGGAATTTTATTCAATACCAGGTATGTATGATATAAACTTCAAATAATAAACTATATTGCAATTTGAAATAAAAATTTTTGCTTAAGGATCTTTGTTATTTGTCTATGTAAAAAATTAAAATAAGTCAGATTATCGATGTGGGAAAAAAAATGGACTATCGATATCTGTCCATCGATGTAAGAAACAAACAAATCAGACTATTAGTCTTTATCTATGCAATGTCTGCCGAACCCTGAATGCCTGTCTTAATCACAAAACTCTTTTTACATGGAATGTTAGTCCTGTAAATTTTACTATAAGCGAATAGTTTCGAAGAAAGTAATACTGTCTTTTCGTTGGGGTAAAATGATATAGGAAATAACATCGATTCGCAAATAAAACAAAAATATCCGTACACATGCTACCGATGGTATTTTGTTATAGTTTAATAATTCCAAAATAGCTCTCGATCTTTTTATTTTTTTTTAATACTTAAATTATATCTTGCTTTATAGGTGTATTGAAACCTATACGTATTTCCGCATCCCTTTTGTATTAAAACTCACGTATTTTGTTTTAGCGAAACTGTTATGAAATCTATAAATTTTATCTATAATTTACATTTTTTTTAGAATAGATAAGCACCATATCATTTTTCCCCGGAAAGTTCGTCAACCCATGTGGTTAGTGAGGAAAAAAACATGTTTTGAAATCTGTATTAAAATATATTAAAATCGTTTCGTGTTCTTTATTTCAAACCATATACAAAATGCATTATAACGCATTATTTTTAAAAGAAATAATTACATTCAATCAAAATTTAAAATTAACATCTGAATCATTTATTTTGTTTCCATTTTCCAGTCGTGCGTCTGTTATCCGAGGTCAGGTGATCAGCACATCAGGTAGTGGAGTAATGGGAGTAAGAGTTGGTCTTGCTGGTAGTAATCAACCAGGTTTCACTGTCACAAGAGAAGCTGGATGGTAAGTTATCTATCGAAATCTTATTTAATACCAATTTATGTTTATTGCGAACATCCAGAAAGTTATAATAATTTTAGTAAGATTTTCTTTGACCTCTTGCTCCTCGCTCCCGTGCAAATGACGGCGTGAAGTTTCGCCCTCTATTTCTCGCTCCCGTGATATTGACGGGCTGGAGTTTTCAGTAGTAACGCGCCAATAAGAATAAACTAATTAATTTCTTTTGCCCGGAAAACATTTTATTTCTCATTTTACTCGCAAGATGGCAGTACCAGGATATTTTTAAGGTAATTGTAGATAGTTAGTTTATTTTAAACTAGATATCAGCAATAATCAAATACGTAATACAAATACAAAATTGAATGTATTAAAATAAAAAGATTAAATTTTAATATGAGATCTAAAAAAGCTTTACAGATCTAATATATCACTTTGACAAAGAATTTAGCACGGAATCAGATTTTTTTTTTAATATTCCATAAGCATCCACATTTAACACTTTCAATTTTAATAAATTCCTCTTAAAAAATTTAAATGACTAGTATTTTATTTAAAAACGCTGAAAAACACCTAATTTACAATAAATGAAAAATGTAAATAACATATTCTAAATAAGGAATTTTAAAACTACGAACAACAAATTTTATTTACTTACCAAAATGTAAAATAACGTCTTCTTCAGAAATACCACTATTAATTAATCAGGCATATCTTTTAGTTCTTCTTTATTCAAAAAATTGATAGGCATAATGAATCGCGAATAAAAAATTAAGTGCAAAATAGAAGCAAGAACATAATACTTTTATTTAGACAAATTGTTCCATCATATCGTCATAGCAACCTAATATCCACATCTTTTGCTTTTTAAAATAAAACGATACAATTTCCAGCTTATAGCTAGCACACAATTAAATAATGAATGGAATCTGCTTTTAAGTCTCTATGAGCTCATATGTTGCCACTCACCAAATCATGCTTGAGCAAAAATAACTTAAGCATTGCTTTAATATCTGCCACTCAAATTCGATTTAACGCAAAGCAAGTATTTCACTCAGACATAGGTGTATTCAACTAAAGTTCAGTTTAAAAAAATTCAGTCTTTTTTGAGTAAGTGGATTAATTTATTCGTTTTAAACGAGTAAGCACTTTAACATGTGGTGTAAAATAATTTTTTTTTCTTCTTAAAACGGTTAAAATAGCCTTCTTAATTAATATTTACAACTATTATGTTTTAAAAACTCAAATTTTTTTTAATGATTGTGTTTTAATGAAAAATTTGCAATGTTTTTGATTATTGTGTTCTAATGAAAACTTTAAAATGCATTTAACTACAGTTTTAATTAAATTAAAGTATTCAATTAAAGTTTAGTTTTAAAAAATTCAATCTTTTTTTGAGTAGGGGGATTAATTTATTCGTTTTAAACAAGTAGGCACTTTTGCATGTTGTGTAAACTATTTTTTTTTCTTAAAACGGCTAAAATAGCCATTTTAATTAATATTTATAACTATTTTGTTTTAAAAACTCAAAATTTCTTAAATTATTGTATTTTAATGAAAACTTTAAAATGCATTTAACTACAGTTTTAATAAAAACCTTATTATATTTTTAATTATAGTGTTTAATGAAAATTTTATAGTTTTTATTAATAATTGTGTTTTAATGAAAACTTTAAAATGTTTTTACTTATTGAACTTTAATGAAAACATTAAGATGTCTTTAATTGTACTTCCTGTATTTTCTTTCCTGTATTCCCAATCACTGTCTACTTTTAGGTTTGATATATTGGTGAATGGTGGTGGAGCCGTGAAATTACATTTTCAGAGGGATCCGTTTAAACCCAAAGACATAACAGTTGTTGTTCCCTGGAATGAAATAATTGTCATAAACAAAGTTATTTTGAGTCTGGAGGAGGAAAAGACTCCCGAATACAAATCTCTACTTTGCCTGGATCATGATTATGACAATATGAAACCTGTTGTATTGGCTACATGGAAACATGGTTTTCAAGGGGCATGTCCAGAAAAAAGTTCAATTCTTGCAGAGCCGCAGGTTGGTGGCGAAACTTTTTTCACAGTATGCATGCTTTTTGAGTTTTTTATAATGTTTTTTTTATTTACTTATTTAAAAATAATGATGTAAATGTTCATATATCTGCCGTATTTAGTAAATCAAAAACTAAAATTAACCCTATGACAACTTTGAAACGAAAAATCGTATTCTAAAGCGTGTTTTAAAGCATTTGTATTTTTACAGTAAGAATCATCCAAAGTTGGTAATTTACATTGTTTTATTAGTACTAGTGAAGTGAATTGCTCAAAAATTATGGTTTATGGGAAAAATCTAATTCCATCTTATTCAATGAAAAATCTCACCTAATTCTATAAGAAATCTAAAAATCTAATGGTTTTAATTAAATTCGAAAATTAGCATACATTTTTGTGTAGTACCTTCCGTAAATATATGAAGTATAAAACTTTATGTGATCAGATATTACATAACGCTTTAGGATAATTACAGAGTGTTCAGTATTTCTACAAGTTCAATTTATAATGGATAAGTTGTAATAGTGAAATTTAAATAACAAAGATTTATTAAAATAAAAGTTTTAACAAAGGATTTTTAAAATGATATTAGAATATTTCCATATCGTTAAAAAAATTAATTATGAATAAGAAACTTTGTATGTTGTCAACATCTTTTTAAGTTTAATAATTAAGACAGGTTAGTTTGTACACTCTCAAAAATACCATCGCCATATTGCAGTCAGTGACCGACAAAAAGTGCTTCATTGACTTACCATAAAAATAAGAGTTATGCCTGTGAAGTTGTCATGAACATACGTATTTTTCTTGTAAAATATGTGGTCACCGACCTTAAATTTTGGCCGAATTTAGGCAAACCGTGGTACGAGACAAACTAGTGTAGTGCTGATATCTGCTGAGAGTTGCGTGTTTGTAGAGAAATGGGAATAAAGTGTCCTTTGGCACCGGCTGGGATCGAATTCGGGGCCTTCATGTCCATTGCCTGATGCTATTACTACCGTGAAAAAAGGGTGTAACTTTTTAACTGAATTAGGATGCTTTGTATAATGGTAACCATTTACGGTCAGTTCTACTGATTTTTTTGACGCTCGTTACAATTACGAGTACTAGGCTGTTTTCTCAAAGGGAGTTGTCCGCCTAATTAAGCAGCCAACTCATCGAATTTCACAGAAATTACTTTAAGTCTATTATCCATCGTAGTAATTTGAAATTCCTCTGAACTTATATAGAGAGCAGTACTTTATTAGAAATGTGTGTGTCTTTTTCAGGTTATTCAAGAAAGTTTACCTATCCCAGGCACTGATTTGCATCTTGTATACCACAGCAGTAGAACTGGTGGATATCTTTCAACGATTCAGTTGCAGTTAACTCCGGATTCTATTCCTCCAACTCTGAGACTCATACATTTGCGTATATCTATTGAAGGAATATTGTTTGAAAAGAGCTTTGAAGCGGATCCAGCTATTAAATTCACTTATGCCTGGAACAGAAGAAACGTTTATAGGCAAAAAGTTTACGGCATTGCATCTGCTACAGGTTAGTTTTGAATATTAATACATTGCATTACATTTTTAGGTGTTGTTAATAATTGCGATAAAACTTCATATTGCTGCTACCAATTGATAGTTTTTTTTAATTAGATTAAGTTTAAAGTTTTAGTTATAAACAAATATAAATACGAGATAACCTTAAATACGAGAAAATATTCTCTTCTATTGATTGGCTTAAAAACTTGTAGTCAGGTCATAAATTGTGATCAATATTTGTCAATAATTTGAAATATACATTGTGTTCTGTAGTAGTCTCCCTTAATAGTTATAGACTCCACATAAGAAATAAAGAAAAAAAACATTGCAGAAACGTTCTCTAACTCTGATTTATCACTGTTGAGGTCCTTAAGAGCAAAAGAGGGATTAAAATGATTTAAAACCTGTTTATTTGAGTATGAAGTCTGTTTTATGTTCTTAGCAAATTACGATTGGTTTTTAGTAATATTAAGCTTTATATAAATCGATGGATGTCAATTTTTCTTGGAACTATAGGCGATTTGTGCGCAATACTGACCACATCGCCTCAGTCATGTCATTGGTTATGAAATTATGAAGTAATAACCTCCATGCCCCCTATGCCCTCAACGGGCTGTTGCTAGAACGCTTTACTTTTGCTTTGTTAGTAGTACTAAACAAATAAACTGGTTTTTAGTGATTTTAACTCTTCTTTTGTGGTTTCTAATCTCAATAATCATTCATCGTCATTTAACATTTCGTTCTCGATTTTGGAATTGCATGACAAAGCTGGTTTGAATTAGATACCTTACATCTGCCCTTTGAAATATTTAAGTTGCTCAAACAAATAATATATTGAATTTTTAGAAATTATTAAAGAAAAGTTTATTATAATAAAACTTATTGAATAAAAGTCGCTTAAATAAAAATAACTAAAACCGTAAATAATCACTGAGTCATGATGACTCAGGGCTTAAGGCACTGAACTGCCATTGTAAAGAACTGGAGTTTGTCCACTTGATGTCCACTGAGCCTCAAATCGATGCATACTAGCTTTTGTCTGGGAAATAAAGGGTGAATTGTGGACAGTGCTGACCATATTGGCACAAGCCTTATTCTCCATGACTTTCACTTGCCCACAACGGACAGTTGCGAGAACGCTCTTGTTTTTAAATGAAATCTTAAAACATTTTATCGTTCTTACACATGTGTATTGCATTCTTAGTGTCTGTTGGATATGAGTACAGTTCGTGTCAACATGTCATCTGGGAAATTCAAACAACTCAAGTGAGTGGACATGACATGAGTGTTTCTGACATTGGAGGATGGAATCTAGATATTCATCACAAATACAATTTTCACGAAGGTATATTATATATTTTTGCAACTAATAAGTTGTTTATTAAATTGCCTATAATAATTTATTTTGTAAGTCTGTTTTCATGTAATTAGTATAACTCATGCAATATTAATAAAAAAAGTGTTCCAGATTTATTAGCTGATTATTTAATTTACAGTACTTTCATGAAATACCTGGAAATAGCTTAGATGGTAGTCACAATTGAGGATTATCCTTCAGCAACAAAGAAAAATTATTTTAGAAGCCTCCCCATCCAAGAAAAGAAATAAATCCGTAGATTCTTGTTTAACCAAGATAGGATGGAAATGTGTTGTCCTATGGAATAATAGACAATTGATAATCATTTTAAAGAAATTTCAGAGAAAGTTTTTTAAAATAATAATGGAAAATTATCATACAATAGGTCTTTAATAATTAATCAAAATTAGTCAATCGGAAAAAAATAATTTTGAATTTTAATGATGTAGTATTTCGATTTACAATTATCATTGTTTTACTAAATACAAAAAATGAAATAAAATCGAAACAATCACTTTACTGTTCTATGAAGCTTGAAATGTTAAAAGTCATTTTATGTTTAACAGTTTGTTTAACATATGTTATGTTAAACATAATTAAAAAACATTTTGTTGGGGGGGGGGAGTAGAGAAACGCCCATTTAATCGAAAATCAACGGGAATAATAAAATATTAGGCTACAATTATGTATAAACACAGTAAACTAAATTTAATTCGCAAAACCTGTGTGCTTCCCTTTTACTAAACATATTGAATAAATAGTAGCTTTTCAAGTCACATTGCATTTACTACCCTAAAATAGTTTTGTCTCGTGTCTTATACTCTGACTATTGACTCGGAGCGTTTGCTCGATCGCTTCTTCCTAAACCCATCAAATCATAGTGTTATTCCGTTATTCGTGGGTGACTCGCGGCCTTTAGGCGGCGAGTCTGAAATTACTTGAAACTCTCATGTTATTGAAGTCTTTAACGCTGCAGTGCGTCTTTAATTTTTTGTGTGTGGGCCTCGATCGGCCAGAGTCACTTAATCCAATGTAATTTGTAACTTATACTCCGCCACCATTATAAAAAAGAAATTTTTAAACAAAGAAGTTAGAGGCCGGGATAGTCTGGTAGGTAGGGCACTGGGCCCATGTCCAAGAGTTCGTGGGTTCGATCCCCGCCGGCCGAAGACCGTAGTAAATGGTGACTAATGCGCGTTAAATTTGTCAAAGTAGCAAAGTCCTCCATGTTCCCATAACAAATAAATACCTCTGGGGGTACTGATCCTAGAGTTTTCTTGTCTTCCGGATTGGTTCAAAATTACAAGGCTACGGAGTTGAACATTAGTAGTCGTAAAACCAAAATTGGATTGGCTGTTCAACGACGGATATAAAAAGATATAAAAACAAAAAGTTAAAAAATTTTATTTAAATTATTATATATTTTATATTTTTAGGTATATTACAAAAAGGAGATGGTAGTAATATATACTTGAAAACGAAGCCCAAGCTTCTTTTGACTACAATGGGCAACGGCATGCGCAGAGCCCTGGATTGTGAGAGCTGTAATGGAACGGCAAAGAACCAGATGTTGTTAGCTCCTGTGGCTCTTGCCAGCGCTCCAGATGGAAGTATATATGTGGGTGATTTCAATCTGATTCGTAAAATAACACCAGAAGGATTGGTATCAACCGTTGTTCAATTAAGGTATTTTTTTTACAATACATTTGCACTTCAAGTGAACATGATATTTAAAATGAAATGAGCACATAAATATTGATAAGTGCACATAAAAATCTTTTTCGATACTAAAAACCAATATCTTTAGTTCAAGGACGCGTAACACAGGTGTCTTAACACTGGGGATAATATTTCTTAATAAACAACAATAAGTTTTTGACAAAAATATTATTAAAAGATATATTTTCTTTTCTTTTTAAACGTCTACACTTTTTTTCAACTGTGCTCATTAAGTTGTTTACTATGCCGGCGTATTAGCTATACAAATGTAAATAATTTATACTACTAACTTATTACAGAAGCTTATTTTTATTCACTTTCTAAAATAAAAGTTTTGCCACTGCACTATCCACTTTCTAAGCTATCTACTGCTTTCTAACTATCCCCTTTTTATCCACTATCTAAAATAAAAGCAAAACGACGATAATTTTGTTCGTTAACTTTATTGAAAGTGAGTTCTCTTCATTCAAAAATAGGCAAAGTGTATTGTAATCATCGTCCTTTATAGTTATTCAGAATTCTTGTTAAAATTAAAAGAATAAGATATACATGATAAGAATTACAAATTAATGTCAAAGAAAGTTAAGTAAAACAGATAAGAAAAACAGATAAGTAAAGTTAAGTAAAACAGGATGAAAATCTAAGTGTTTCTGATTATTGGCTTCCTTTAACTTCACTCTTTTTCTTCTTGTGATCCAACAGGTTTTGATGTTTTACGTTCCATCTTGTTTAGTAGCGTTTCGTTAGATTACATTTAGATCAACATTTTTGTTTTTTTTCGTTGCTTAAATGTTAATTTGTAACTCCTAATATACAGATTTCTAAAATTATATTTCAAGGGTAGTCATATCATATTTCAGAGCAAGTTTTGTCTTGGAATTTCATGAAGTACTTTACATTGCTTTAATTTTTTGTTTATCGGTTAGTTGATGACTGGCATTATTTTCTTCTTTCTACTATTAATTTTTGTATTTTTTAGTTCGAATTATGTAACTTATGTTGCAAGTATAATGTTAGTTTATTTGTTATTATAATCTTATCTGGGATATCTTCCTATGTCAAAAGGCATTTTCAAAACTCAATGCCTCAAACAAATGTATATGTATTCTTACCTTTATAATTGCAGCACTGCCCAAGTTGCCTATAGATACCATTTAGCTGTGGGTCCTGTTGATGGTAGACTTTACATATCTGATCCTGAAAAGCATCAGATATTGAGAATGAAGTCTGAGAGTACCAGCATCGTAGATAATCTGGAGATTGTTGTTGGTAGTGGTGAAAAATGCTTACCTGGGGATAAACT
The DNA here is from genome assembly GCF_043381705.1 of Parasteatoda tepidariorum. Lineage (NCBI taxonomy): Eukaryota > Metazoa > Arthropoda > Arachnida > Araneae > Theridiidae > Parasteatoda > Parasteatoda tepidariorum. The sequence goes on from NC_092207.1 coordinate 94,273,176, forward strand.
CTCATGTGGAGATGGCCGACTCGCAAAACTGGCCCGTCTGGCATATCCAAAAGGTAAAATGCGTACTAATGTTACGAAAATTGTTCTAATAACTAAAGAAAGTATCAAGAGAGCTGGTTTGCTTATTATATGTATTATTATCATATTTAAAGTTTGATTAAATTGTAAATCTCAAACGAACGCTTTTTAGAAATAGTCCTAAAATATAAGTTAAAAAGAACGTGAAGTATAATAATGATTACTACAAATAAGATAGCTTTCGTAAAAAATCGTAACTATTGTTTTTTTTGAAGAAAAAAGTTTTAATGTCTAAATCTAAAATTTTAAAAAGTTACAAACAAAAAATATCCCTTTCCAAAATATAAGTTGTAATATAATGTAGTAAAAGTTATTCGCTGATTAACACACTTTTTATCTCCCTATCACTTCTATTATATTATACAATAAAAAAATTTCAGTAACAGTTACAAGAATAATTAAAATTTTCAATCATAACTTCTTGTAATTTTAAACAATTTTCTATATGAAAATAAATAAAACTAATGCACAAAATATTGTTTTCCAGGATAATTTTATTCATATCTGCTTATGTTATGATAGTATTATTTATCAAATGATATTAATTTATAAAATAATCTTAATCAGGTGTAACCTCAATAAAATTTATTGATTTAATAATTGATTAAATAGTTTATTTTTCTCTCCTTAGCCCCGGATTTTGAAAAATTCTTAAAATTTTTATTTTATCTTACAGGCATTGCAATATCTGCTCAAAATGAAATTTATGTGGCAGATGGCACGAATATTCGAATGGTTGATAAAAATGGCATTATTCATACCATCATCGGTGATTATTATCATAAAAGTCATTGGAAACCAGTTCCATGTGGAAGGACAGTCAGTTTGTCTCAAGTAAGCAATGACTTTTCATGTAGTAATTGTTTGCTATCAGGGTCATTACTATTTTTTCTTGTTGCAAAATATCTATTGATAAATTAAAAAACTTTCTAAATTTCACCTGTGTTTTCTTTGTTTAAATATCAGTTTTTCATCTTGATTAAATTGACTTAAAATTTTGCACACACAGTGGCTACCAAAAGTGTAGTATATTATTGTTGTAATTCAGTTGTGTATTATTATTTTAATTTGGTTCCAAAGAAAAATTGAATGAAAAGTATTTGAATTTCAAAGCAGCTTTATGTTTTCAATACACAATTTTATTACACTGATTTGATTCTACGCTAATTTGATTTTTTTAAAAAATGAAATTAAAAGTATTTGTCTTTTAAGGCAGCTTCAGGTTTTAAATACACAGTTTTAATATGCATCTTTTAAAATTTTATGCACACTTTTAAGGTTATATATATAAACAGAAATAGGCTGAAAAAATTTCTAAAAAATTAACAGACTTGAAAATTTTGCACTGTAAATACTAAGGCATATTTTAAGTCAAAGTAAGTTGCTAATTTGAGCAAAGTATCAATACAAATTTCAGTTTCTTTTGGGCTAACAATAAGGAAGGTTTTCCTGGTTTTCTTTTTTTATGCTGGTTAATTTCATTCAAAAAATCTTTTACGCAAAAGAGTTAGTTCCAGTATTTAACCCAGAAGTTTTGAGTTGTTTTCAAAAAAAAAAAAAATCAGTTCAACTGATTTAGTTGAACATTGGAAAACGCACATGTGCTATATAGATGGGCTGTTCAAGTCAACCCTATTTCATCTGCGATTAGGGTTTATAGTATCAAAGCATTGATGTGCACCAGACCTCTCTTGTTTGTGCTTCATACATTGCCTCTTTACATCATATTTGCCAACATAGAGCTTCTACTTTTACAAAATACGCTTCATTATAATGTTCTGGTAAATAATTTTGTTAAAAGTTTAATCACTTGTAGGAAAACAATGAAAAGCCGAAAGTTAAATTAATAGTTCACAAATTTATAATTTTTCAATTTTATTTCAGGTTAATTTAAGATGGCCCACTTCATTAGCTATCAATCCTTTGGACAACTCACTTCACATTCTTGATGATCATATGGTCTTAAGAGTAACGCCTGATCGCCGATTAAAAGTGGTAGCAGGCAGGCCCATACAATGTGCCACTCAGATGGCGAAGGAGAAAGCAGAAATCTCACCAGAAATATATTTAGAATCTCCTCAAAGTATTGCATTTGCTCCAAATGGTGATCTCTACATAGCCGAAAGTGATTCCCAGTTAATTAACAGAGTTAGAATCATTGGCAGCGATGGTAGAATTCAACATTTTGCAGGGGCGGAAAATGACTGCAACTGTATGGAGGAAGCTTGTGAGTGTTTTGACGAGGAAAGATTTTTAGCCTTTAGTTCCAAATTGAACAGCATATCGGCAATAACTGTAACTGCAGATGGTAATCTGCATATTTGTGATCAAGGTAATTTAAGGATACGTTCGATCACTTCGTCATTACCTGTGCCAACTGAAGCTCACGAATATGAAATCTATGCACCGGAAGTACAAGAAGTGTATGTCTTTAATCGCCATGGTCAACACGTCACAACTAGAAATTTAATTACTGGAAAACCGATTTACACTTTTTCATACAATGTAAACACAAGTTTTGGCAAACTAAGTACAGTTACAGATGCTGCTGGAAACAAAATTTACATTCTGAGAGACTACAGTAATCAGGTGAGTAACATTTTTTCTTAATAATCATTTTTCTGTTAGTGAGGTAGCTTTGATCTGAATGTTAAAATTAGTTAGTTTCCTATTAAGATAAGTTTCATTACAAATCTTCTGGAGCAATTTACAGAATATTTAGTTGTTTTGTAAAATAAATCTAAATTCAACGTGATTAAAAGAGGTACGCTTAGTATGAGCCAAAATAAAAGTAATGCTCTAAGACGTATTTGCAGTGTTTAAAATACAATGATTTGAAATTTATTGTTACCTCTGAGGGTACTGAGTGGGAGGAGATTGTTCGCTCTCTGGTTCAGATCAAAATTACGATCTGCGGATGTATGAATGGATCCACCCTATAAACGGGATGTGATGTGTTAGTAGTTAAAGCCGTATTCTTAGCCATAGATGGCGCCGTAAAAAAACAAGAAACGAACCCTCTGCCGTAAATTTGCTTGGTTTAACCAAGCAAGTTTGCTGGTATTGGCAAGTGTCATTAGAAACAACAACGACAAAAATTTCAACAACAATCTCTCATAAATATTCTTAATAATTTAAACGTTAAATGTCACACTTATTAGTTTTTAAATACTTAAAGAATATATCAAAATAGAAGAATTGAATTAGTAACGGGACCGAATCGGGCAGTTACCGAAACGGCAGCGGGACCTAAACGACGTGAAAAAAATGGTGGTACCGAAATGTCATGGACCGTTCTGTAATGGCTTTGACTCTTTTTACCATACTTGGGGATATTTAGTACTTTTGCGGTACTATTCCCCATGATCAAAAACACGTTTAATTACTGAGCAAGTCAACAGTATTGAGTGACAGGCTTGTGCAGTTAGTTCTAAAGTTCTCAACACTGATTAGAATTTTTGAAACGAATTTAGCCACAATATCGTCCAAATTTGCATAAACCTTCAATATACCACGTTAAATAATATTTTTAGTTAAATAATAAAGTTAATTAATAGTTAAATAATACGGAATGTTATGGTTTAACGTGATCTAGGAATACATTTTACTGTTACTTTCAGGTCAACACGATAGAAAACACTCAAGGAGGAAAGTGCAGACTAGAAATGTCAAGAATGGGAATGTTGCAGAGCTTCACAACTCCGTCAAACTTTAAAACACAATTTGACTACCATGGCAGCAACGGACTTCTGCGGAGCAAGTCGGACAGCACTGGCAAATCTTATGTTTATGCTTACGACGAATATGGTCGCTTGATAGAAGCTATTAGTCCAAGTGGACAAATCATTCAGCTCTCATACAATCTCAGCATTAAAGGAGCTTCTGTAACTGTAACGAGGGATGAAAAAGATTCCGTCGTTCTTTTAATCAAAGGATCTGACGTCACCACGAGAATAGGTAAATTCTTAAAATATTATGTATTGGTATATCGTAGCCTTTTTAGTTGTGTTACATTTCAAAAAAATGATTTAAAAGAAATGGTATCGTAGAGCAACGTTACTAAATACAAATATAAAATTCTTTGGAACATAAAAGTATTATGTATCTAGACTTGAATGGCATAATCATTATATTATCCTTTTGTCCAAAGTAAATTTGAATTTTTAAGACTAAACCAGGTGTAACCTCTAAAATTTAGACTTCTAAAATTTTTCATAAGTATATTTATGCAATTAGGTTATGTATAAGAATTTCAGAGAATTGATGAAATTATATTAAAAACTAACCTGAAGCCAAAGCTAAGTGAGCAATTCGAAATTTTGCCACGTGGATAAAATATCCAGTTTTCTGATAATTAATATCATTTTTACGCTAAATGAAATTTTAAAGTCATGTTAAAAAGTTTAATAACATTTATCTAAATTTTGATTGGTAATAGGGATAAAATGATTATAAGTCATGAAAAAAAATCTATGTCTCATCTCTCTAAGTTGACCACAGAAGCCATGCACAAAACAAAAGTAATGCAAGTGGTCAACTTAAATAGATTTCATTGCATATTAATTTCACTATTTTAGATTTTTAAAAAAAATCTTATTGCTGATTGCTTTTAATGCTTACGTGCATGCTTCGTGGTTTTTTTTATCCTGAAGACAAATGTAAGTAATTATTTGTTAATGTTAATAAATTCTATAACTTTTTTTAGGAAGTGCTGAAAAAAGAGTAACTCAGTTTCCGGATGGCAGTTTAATCCTGACGTCTCCTGATTCCAGTACCATCGAAGTGGACACGACAACCAGTCCTATTTTAAGTAATGAAAATCCTTTAATTGCAGAGAGCTACCCACTACCTACTAAACTCAAAGAAACTCTCAGCGAAGACAATGTCCAACACCTTGAATGGAAATACCTGATTAAGAAAGCAGGCAAAGGACAAACTAGAGAAATTACGCACATAGGAAAGATCTTGAAGGTATGTATACTGTAGCGAGATTAACTCACAGTCAGTTAGCTTATAGTAAGGTCTGGAACGCATCTCGTATTACAAACAATACGTGAATAAAATTACAAAAATATATATATATATATATATATATTATAACTGTACATCTTTTCTTTAAAGTACTTTTCTAACGTAACTAGTAATTATTCTTTTGTAAGTTGAAATGACGTTAATAAAGCAAAAAAAAATTAACGCTATTTTGAATCGATATTTTTACAATTTCTCTATTGCTTTGGTAAATTGGGTTGCACTATGCTAGTCTTCTTTTTATATTCAATATATGGTGGTATGCAAATCATAATAAGCTAAATTCAAGTTAGTTAGGAGTAAAATTTGTTCTGTTTCAATCATTACCTTTCCTAACCACATTTACGAACATAAATACCAAAACTAGTTCCCTGTGCAATTGAATCACTTAAACTATATGATTTTTTAATTTATAGTATTTCAACAGCGGTACGTTAAATCAACCTGGAATGAAAGCCTAGTGATTGAATGTTTTAATTAAACATTTTTCTACCCACAGATTATTGTATTTTTTATTTTGCAAAACTGATTGTATATGCACTGGTGTTGGGCTCTGTTAAAATTTTATACAGCGGAAATAGTTTCATTGAGTTAGACACAATACTTCTCCATAATATTATGATCTAGAACTATCACTATATTATTTTATAAAGAGTCGGGATATCATGGCTGTTAGGGCACTGGGTCCATGACCAAGAGGTAAGGATTCGATACCCGCTGGCTGAAGACTCCCTATGTAGTAAATGGTGACTGATGCACGTTTAATCTGTCGAGTCACAAATTCCTCCATATTCCCATAACAAATCATACTTATAGGGGTACTGATACAGAAGTTTCCTTGTGTTCTGGATTGATTCGAAATTACGAGGCTGCGGAGTTGAACATTAGTAATCGTAAAACCAAAATTGGGTCGGCTGTTCGACGACGGTTATAATAAATTACCTTATTAGAGCTCAGAGGATAGAGCGCTAGTCTCCCAATAAGGTGAGCCAGGTTCGAATCCCGGCAATGGTTGGTTGGTTCGAGTTCCGCACGCGGCTCGCACCGATCACAGTGGTGACGGAAAATATCATGGGTTATCATAGGTTAGTGCTACCCGTGAGAGGTTTTCGTGGTTCCCTCTCCATGTAACGCAAATGCAGATTAGTCCCATCAAAAAGTCCTCAGCGAAAGCAAATTTCTCCCAATACTTGATCCAGGAGTTCCCATTTCTTCTGGATTGGGTTTAAAATTACAAGGATAGGAAGTTGAATATTGGTAGCAGTAAACTGAAAATTCGGCCCTCTGCCATTTTCCAAAGAACTATTGGGGAACAATAATCAGAGCAGCTCTCTCTAATTATATCTGTTTGTAGCCACTTTAATATCTGATGATTTACTTTTTGTCTTCCAAAAAAGAATAAGCGTCCAACTCTTTGACATACTGGGATTTCTTCTTTCAAAATAATTTTAATTGTCAATATAGTATGTTAAATTTTGTTTGGTTTGTAATTATTAATCAACACAGATAGTTCATTAACATGTGATAAATCAAGTCCGTCATTACTATACACATTGTTGATAATATATCACAAACATTCACAAGAACATAGATAAGAAAACATTCACACGAACAAGGGTTATTAATTAAATCCAAACCACAACATTTACAGAAATCTTCGTCTTCAGAGGCTCCGATTCGGGTATTAACATCAGAAGAAGTGACTTTAGTTTTATTAGTTGGTCATAAATAGAGGGTGTTATAATACAATCAACCGCAACGTTGACCTTCGATCTCAAAGTATTGGGATTTATGGACATTTTAACCTCAACTAGTCTGACTCCTTGTACATCACCAAAGCTAGATACAAGGATCATTTCAGATTGAGGCGGATCGCTATTTTTATCTTATTTAAATTAATCACCAACAATTCAGCACCTGAATCAATTGTTGCTCTAACTAGATTCCCATTCCCATAAATTTGAGCATACTTCAATTCGTGTTTAAAATTATTTCCTCCTAATGGCTTACAGGGAATTCAAACTGAAGTTTTTATTTTTTAAGTTATCACTAGGAAAGGTATTTTTCTTTCAGAGTTTTCGTTTCTAGAATCGTGTTGTTTTTCGAACCACCGCAATTTCACCTCAAACATATTAATTTCACCGCAAACAATGTCACCATGCATTATTTTGTTTATCTATCGTTTAAGAAAAATGATCCGGACTGTTTTACCTGAATTGTTTTCGCTTCGAAAAATAGTGTTTTCCGCATATTTATGGGGAATGGAAGCTTCTCTGCGTAGCATATTTTTAGACGTAATGTAAATGTCCGATTCTAGCGCTAACTCGATAGGATTAAACCAATTTTCTCCATGACGGATTGATCCAGGAGTTCCCTTGTTACATTAGTAGTCGTGAACCCAAAAACTCCGATTTACGACTATACCAATAGTCAACCCGCGTAATTTTAAATCAAAATCAGAAGACAAGGGAAAGCCTGGAGCAACTATCGGGACTAACTTGTTTAAAACTAACCCGCATTTACGTTACATGGAAAAGAAAACCAGGTACATCTCCTGTAGCTATCCTAGTAGTAAGTGGACTCTAACCCATGGTGAATCAACCATGACTCATATTTTTCGTCAGCACTGCATTACACTGGATACAAGTGAAGTGCATTACAGGAATCGACCAATATCAACCTTAATTTGAACCTACATTGACTCAATGGGATGAGAGCGCTCTATCCCCTGAATCGTCCCTGCTTGTGTATCGAAATTTTAATTTATTTTGTAACCAGAATTGAACAACGGATTTAAGACCTTCATTCTTCAACTGCGTCGTCCCGTAATTTTAATCCCAACCCAGAAGACAAGGGTACTCCTTGATCGAGTATGTATCAGGGCAAAATAGCCTTCGCGAGGGACTTTTTGGAGAAACTATCCTGCGTTTGTGTTTCATAGAAAGAAGAACCACGAAAATCTCTTACAGTTAGTCCGATTTCAAGCGAATTCTAACACATGATCCTTCTACCACGGAGGATATTCTACTTCAATAATGTGGTCGGTGGATATTCGAACCGATCAGCCATCGTTGGGATTCGAACCTAGGCTCTCCTCATTCGGAGGCGAATACTCTATCATCTGAGGTACTGGTATCGATATTATCGTATTCGCGATATATCGTAAATTTATAATTTAAGTATCGGTATCCCGCTACTTTAAATTATCGACATTATATAACATATCACCCAGCTTTTTTGCTTGTAATTAAATAAAACGTTTTCTTTTTTAGTTTCTAATCACAAAAAATTTTTTTTATAATTATCATTTTGTTTGTTTCAGGTGAATGGTGAGGTGTTTTTCTCTGTAGAATTTGACAGGGAAGAGCACAGTGAAACTATCTTTGACCGGAACCAAGTACCTCTTCTAACTGCTCATTATGACGTTTTAGGACAACCACAGCAATGGAAACCAGCTCATAATTTCACATCTGTGCGACTGGACTATGACCGATATGGCAGATTGTCTCACTGGGAGCGAGGTTATCTCTTCGAGAGATACACATTTGATATGCAGGGAAGATTGGCAGAAATCAGACATGCAGATAATACTGGCATAATGTACAAGTATGATGAGGGAGCAATCAGTATGGTAAGAGAGCCATATCAGCCTTACGTAAATTGATTTCTAAATTCTGAATACAAGTTTCTAATTATAAATAACAAAGAATGTAATTCAAAAAATTATGTTAAAGCTAAATTAATAGCTTCAAATCAATTAGTTTTTTTAATAGAAGTAATGAAGAAAACTGTTGTTAATAATTTATTCCCAAACATGAAATGGGTGTGCAAGTTAGTAACTATAAATTATATTTTATTATGAGATAGTGTAAATTGAATTAATAACTCAAATCTTGTAGTGTATAAATACAAGTTATAATCACCAGTTATTAATATCCTGAACTATTAAAAGCCAATAAATCATAGTTGAACTTATCAGTTTTGATCATAAACTACCATCTATTAACTAATAAATTAGGTTTTTACATAAAACACGTTTAAAATGGATTAAAAGATTAAACTAATCCAAATGCTTTCGTTTCTTAAATAAAAGTCTGAAATCACAATTTAGGTCTCAACAGCTATTATTATACTTGCAATGTTCCTTTTTTTTGTCATTTCTAATAATTTATATTCCTTTCACGCCCTAATATTTTAATCTTCATTAAACTTCTATGCACACAAAAAAAGAAATATTACATTTTATGTGACTTTTTTACCGAATGTTTCTTAATCACCAGCTTTAATGCATATTTATAAAATTTTCAACTAAACTGAAGCCAAAAAAGTACATGCATTACAGATTGCAAATCAATATCCTAATATAATCTGTCGAATAACTAGCAAAAGAAAATAGGATGAAAAACATTAAAATCAGTTTGACCGTTTGCTGAAATGTATCTAATAATCAACTTTTAACTGCTCTGTTTCCTTCGACAATCAAGCAGGTTTTGAGTTTCACCATCCTCAGTCATAATACTCTAGATTTCAATAGCATTTTTTATTTCCCTCGCTTAAAATTTAATTTGAGACCTAAGAATTTGCCGAAGCTTTTAACTTCATTATTGACAATCATTCAAAAAATACGTAGCAAGTTTGACATTTTGAAACACCTTGTGTATTTTTACTTGATTAAAGTAAAATAATGCTAACAAATCAAATCAAATAAATAAATGTTCTAAATTTTTTTTGTCTTTTTTTCGCAGCCAAGTGAGGTGATTGTTCCAAGTGGCAGCAGATACCTTTTACAATATGATTCTTCCGAAGGACTTCAAGCAATAATCACTCCAAATGGCCACAAACATGAATTGGCTTTCCAAACTTCTCTTGGATTTTATAAAATTTTATATCTTAGTCCAGGAGTGCGCTATCCATTTGTGACCCACTATGGGGACAATGGTCAACTACTAGCAAAACTGTACCCTGAAAATAATGGCCGAGTGGTATATTTATACAATGAAAATGGAAATGTAAAAACTATACTCTGTGGACCTGAGAGAACAGATTTCGCATACCTGGATCAAAAGACCCTGGTTCGTTCATGGACGAAAACCGTACCGGAACTTGAACTAAGAACTGACTATCGGTATCATGGTATACTAGTGCAAGAGGAACGGTTTAGGGTGAGCAGTCGAAGTGCTCTTAGCAATGCCAAGTTCAAATACCAATATGAAGGACACATTAATATCGTTGAAATCGAAATTGGTGGAAAAGCTGTAAGTGAAATCCGTTACAGATATGGAGTACAATCTGGAGCATTGGAACAAGTTCAAAAGTTTCTTATTCATAGACCTAAAATTAACAATGTCTTCATCCAAGACGATCAACGCCATTTTTCCAAGACAATCGCTCACGATTCCTATGGAAAAATTTCACTATTGGCTATAAGTCTATGGAATCGAGAGGTGTTCTCTCTTAGCATACGTTATGACAATAGGGGAAGGATAAGGCAAATGAGTAGCAAAGCTGGTTATGATGTCCCGCCTGAAGTTAACAACTGCACTTACACACCTGACGGTTATTTGAGTGAAGTATCTGGACGCCGTAATTATAGGTTCCTGTACGATGTTAATGGAAACATGAAAACGTTTTGGGAAGATGACCACCAGGTGACTCTTAAGTATGATGATGGGGACAGGTTGATTGGGTACAATGACATGGACATGTATGAGGTCGATGGAAGAGGTTTCCTTGTGAGGAAAGGTCAAGACAAATTTACTTTCAATGCTAAGGCACAGCTTATCCATGCTGTTCAATCTGGTTTATATGAAGTTTATTATTATTACGATGCTTTTGACCGTCCAGTTGCGTGGAGGGATCACAAGGGAAACGTAACCCAGTTTTTCTATACTAATCCGAAAAATATATATCAAGTCACACACATCCACAAGACTGAAAACAAAGAAACATTGTCATTGATTTATGACACCAACAATCATTTGATGTATATCGAGGATTCGGCGTCTAACAAATATTTTGTAGCTACAGATCACTTAGGTTCTCCTTTACTTGTGTTCACTTCAGAAGGTAAAGTCGTCAAGGAAATAAAAAGAACGCCATTTGGAAAGTTAGTGTTCGATTCTAACCCGTCATTTATGATATTTGTTGATTTCTGCAATGGTTTGAGAGACCCATACACTGGATTATTGTTTTTCAAAAATCGTGCTTATGATTCTACTGGTGCCCAGTGGTTGACGCCCAATTGGGAGGATGTACCCAAGTATATTTCAAAGCCATACATGATTCATTTGTATCGTTTCCATGGAAACAATCCAGTAAATGATTATGAAGATAATTATCATTTAGATAGTAAGTTATAATTTTTATCTTTTTATCATTACTTAACAAATTATAATTTTTTGCGCAAATCATTAAACGGTCTATAGTTTTGATTTATGTACAAATTTTCTTGGCAAAAGAATTAGGTTTGTATGAAATATCTATTTATTTAGATAGTGTTTGCTGTAACTATTAACAACAAACAAATTAAGTTTATCTTGACATTATATTATCAAAACCATGTTTGATCATGAATAGCAAACTAAGTTCAATTTTGGTTTAAAATGTAAATTGAGATTTTTATTGTTAAAAGATAATTCGTGTCATTTTCCCCACACGAAAAAAGAAAACTTTCCTTACTAAAATAACTTTGTGCTTGAAAATTTATTACTATGTATCTTGCGTTGGTTTATCGTTTTCTTATTAAATACTAGACTTGTTCAAAAAGTAAAAAATGTATAATATGTACCCGGACAAGTAATATTTGATAATTCAATTCGGCAACATATCAATGCTTTGACCCGTTTGCTTCTGGAGCATTTGGCATGTCTGAGTTGATTATAGTTCGAGTAGAGATCGTTTTTATTACACATATTGTACTATTACACATTACACATATTTGCCTAATGTTCTCTGAATCTTTTAACTTGCAAAGATAGGATAATCACGAAAATTTTCTTTATTTTAATAAGCTATTTCCATCTACATAAACTTGACTCTTGAAAACACTTTTTGCTCGAACCAGTCTGAACAGAAATGTGGGAAAAAATTTGATAAAAATCAAAGTGTATAAGCATGTAGTGAAACGTTAACTCTTCATCAATATACAATATATTGTTACTTTTTTAATAAACCTTTAATATCTATCATATCATAGTATAGTAAAGCAATCAATTTGTTATTTTATTTAAATGTGATATCTAAAACAATAAGTTTCATTCTTCTTTATTTAGATTTAAACAAATGGATATCAGCCTTTGGCCTCGGAAAATTCAACGCACCATTCGCAGAAACCCTGAATCCGAATCCTGAGGTAGCATATGATGTCAAACCAAGTTTGCCCGTTATCTCTGGCTTAAGTTGTACAGCAGACGTCGTCTCTCGAGAATTCTTTCGCATAACTACCGTTCCTCGCACTGAAATACGTGGACACATATCAGGAAGTGAATTGAATCCACAGTTGGCAAATCTACCATCCGTTCTCGGCGATGGCCTTCTCTTGTCAAGACGGAATAATCGTGCAATTGTGCACGTCCTCAGCGATGCTAGTCCAATTCTAAGAGATGTCATCACCACGGTTCTCAATGACACTGAATATGTTGATCTCCATTTCTCACTGCATGGGCAGGACTCGTTCTTCCTGGTTCAACCAGACCAGAGGCGAGTTCAAGAGGATTGGGATCAACTTCAAAGACTGGGTACCATGTATAACGTGACCATGCACGCAGGAGATGGTCACGTGGATCTCAGGCTGAGAAGTCCAGCCATTTTGCTCAATGTCCGCTACGGCGGAAGCTCTGAAGAAGAGCGAAAAAGACTGTTGAGTCATGCCAAGAGAAAAGCCATCAAAGATGCCTGGCAGAGAGAGGCCAGGCTTATTCAGAAAGGACTGAGAGGAAGCAGGGAATGGACAAAGTCAGAAATAGAAGACCTGCTGACGAAAGGAGATGTGACAGACTATTACGGAGAAGACATTCATGACGTGGAGACGTTTCCTCTACTGGCTGATGATCCCACTAATGTCGTTTTTCGGAAATGTAAGTTGACTTTAGTTAATTATGTTTTCTTTATTAATTTTTTTCTGAATGAACTATTTTAAATTAATTTAACTTTCAAAAATTAAAGTTTATAAATAAAAAACACTTTAGCTGCTTAATAAAAAGAAAAAAAAATTTCAGTGTAATTACCTCTTAAGACGCAGCTTCCTATATATTGGGCAGAATTTGGTTCAATTTTATCTCTTAAATATGTTTTAAGATTTTTTTTTTCATTGTATGCCTCTAAAAAGCCACTGCCTTTATAAAAATGTAATTTGATTTACCCCCGTTCGGAGTTTTTAATAAATTATTAGAGAGTTAAGAAATTCGATTTAAGAGAGAGTGAAGAAATTTGATTCAAGCAGCCTTTTAAAACGTTTTATCTCCTTTCCTTTCACAACCAAAATATGAAGAATAACATGATGAAATTGTCCTATTATGCAAATAAAAAAAAATAGTACGAATTAAGATTTATTAATTTCATGTATAATTAAGGATAACTAAAAAAATAGTTTTTTTTCATTCAAAAATTTTTTTTATTGCATTTGTAAGTTTACATTCTTCGACGCTACACAATTCTAAGTTAAAAGAGCATTTTCGATCATTATTTATAGCTCTTTTCGCAGGAGATTGAAACAACAAAAATTGCGGCTTTCTTAATTTATCCTTCTGAGGGTCGGTTTAAAACAGAAATTCAGTCTTTAATTTTGAAATTTGAATAAGATTAAAGAAATTTTTACCGTCACAATTTGGTCAAATATTTAAGAGATATTAAGAGATATTTTTCATCATTTTATTCTACATTCATTTTTCTTTATGTAAAAATCAAATACTCGAAATCAGTTAATGGCCAATGGAGGCAAAAACTTACAAAAGCAAATTAATTGCTGTTAAAGTAATATTTCTTGGAAACTAGTTAAATAGTTTAATATAAAAAATTACACGAATTTTAATTATTATTTACGTCAAATGTCTGCTTTATGTGTTACCTTGAATGACCGAAATCAAGAGAATTTCGACATTCAACTGTGAATGTCTGTGTGTCAACAATCACCACAATCGCTTAGATGAATGTCGGAAATATTTATTATATCCGATTTTTATTAATTTATTCGTTGATATATTTAATCGATATTTTAATATCTGTTACGGATAGCTTAGGACAAACATCTGTGTTAGGAGTACCGGGGAAATGCACTTGACCTTAAAAAAACATTGATGTAGGGTATAACTGGCAGTGGCGCTTAACTAGACTAGACCTAGTATATATTTTGGACATTTAACAAGGCGACTATGTGATGGTCATTATNTTGGCCTCCTCGGTCACCCGACCTATCATGTCTTGCTTTTTATTTCTGGGGTCATATGAAAACACTGGCTTATGGCACCCCTGTTGACAATGCTGAGGAGCTGGTTGTAAGAATCGCAGTAGCTGCCGGAGAAATTCGAGATATGCCTGGAGTATTGCAGAATGTTCGGATGTCCATGCGCCGGAGATGTGGGATGTGCATTGTAGCCGGTGGCAGAAACTTCGAACACTTACTTTGACCCATGTACATTATGCTTTTTTCAATGTATTATTAAAACGATTTCTCACTTACTGTCTCTTTTCTTTATGGTGCTTCTGTGTACATCACCGCTTCAGGAAAGCATTTCTGATCCCACATTGCTATATGATTTCGAGTCGTCAGGATACACCCTACCTCTCTTAGGAATTCTGAAGCGTTTAATTGAGACACCCTGTATATATATATATATTATTTTGTTGTTATATATCGTCTCAACTCATTGAGTCCGAAAGTAATCAACATTTTCGTAATAAAAAAACGTACTGTGTGAAAAAAGTACAGTCAGTGACTGGCAAAAGGAGATACCGTCAGTGACCAATAAAATAAAGTAATGCCCATAAATCTACGATGACCATAAAAATTCAGGCATCCTTTTTAATTTTTCCGTGAAAAAAATATGGTCACTGATTTTAAATTAACTTTATTCCCTTAAGAGTTATCTTCTACTCAGGTCTTGAATTTGCTTAAGACTCAAGTAATTTGTCTGCCGAATCAAGGAGAACCACGTAACGAGTTGAAGTAGTGTGGTGCTACCATCTGTTAAGGAGTGAGAGAGCTTACGGTTCGTTGTTCATACCATTTAATATGGAGAGAGTGGGAATAAGATGTAAAGACGAGTCCTTGGCACTAGCTGGAATCGAACCCGGAAGCTTTGTCCTCATAGTCATATGCTGTAACCATAGAAAATTTCGTTCACCCGATTGAGTTAGGAAGTTTTAGTTCACAAGGGTTTTTTTTCTTAAAGAAGGAGTCTAGCCGTAAAAATTAACGGTGAGATTTGAGGTTCGTTGCATTTATGGGCACTGGGCGTTTTTCACAAAGAAAGGAGCTGGGTCGTATAAATTAACGGTCAACTCTTCGAATAATATGGAATAATGTGTTGTAATAATGCTATTTTTATCTGAAGTATTCATGTACAGTTGATAATTAACTTCTGTTTTCAGGAACTGTCTCATATTCCTCTCATCCAAGTTTATCTGTGATCTGTGTATAAAACAACAAGCTACAGGGGTGTAAACTATGAACTGAAAACAAATCCAACTGTGTTATGAAAAATGTTATAAAATACTATAAATTATATCTTCTGAAGGCGAAAGATTTTATTCACCGATCCTTCCTTTTCATTCTCAAGTAAGTAAAAAACCACTTGTTATTGCGTAAACAAAACTAGAAATAATTTCTGTATCGATAAATGCCAATACAAAATAATATCGCAAGTGGTGATTAAAAATCAATCCATAAATCTTTATTTACTGCTGACGTCGTTAAAGTATCATACCAATTCAAAACAAAAGGTTTTTAAAATAATTGTAATACATATAAATGTCATGAATTGATCCTTTTATCTACAATTTTCTACTGTCAAAGTTATTCTTGATATTTAAAGTTGTTTTCAAAGGGAAAAAGATCACTATCTTAAGAGTCTCCTTCTCATATGCTTTTAGAATCTTTCTGAAAAACGAAACAAAAAAGTACATATGAGTAGAGTGCAAATTAAGACTTAAATGGGGAAAATACAGAATTGCTTTAAAATCTGACGAATCACTTGTAAAACAGGCGGTAATAAAAACGTCAAAACCAGTTTAGCTTTCTGATAAAATTTAGAAAACTTTCTAAGAATCTCTTTTGAACTCCTCTCTTTACGTCAGGTTATAAAATAGGCTTTGAATTTCCCCTCCCCCGCCTTCTTCAGTAGTGATTCATTCGATTTTGTTAGCAATTTTGTTTTGCTGGCAATTTTGTTACAACCAAAAAATAATTGAGAGAACTTTTAAAAAATTTAAGAACGATTTGACCGATTGTTCTCATTTCCTTAACAGAATTAAGAAAATTATAATGTAAAGGTTTCATATTAATTGCAAAAATGCCAAATCTTTTACAAAACGATGCTGTTCTATTGACGCTACTCTTGAAAATGCGTTTTCAGAACAATGTAGTACAATGTTAATGGTAAACACTGAGTTATTAAGATTTTGGGACACAATTGTGCGACTTCTCTTAGAACGTTAGACTACAACAAGCAGGGCGTTCCATAGCTACTTCCCTAAAAATGTCATTTGAAATTTTAAAAGTAAAATAAGCAAAATACACATTTAGAGTTGCAAATCAATATTTAAGCGAGGAAAAAACAGGAATGCTCAATTTACACTAGGGCTAAATACAGACCTTTGACATCACAGACCTGAAAAAAGGCTTATCAACTTGACACCATTCCTGAAGCCAAGGATTAACGAAGGGCGAATCATCAGGTGGTATAGTGCGACTTTCAGGAGAACTCCTCCAAACACCAGTCTCGCGTCGTGACGGGTACCATGGTTACGAGGAAAAGTCACTTGGAATAGGATAGTGGGGGGGATAGTTTTGTCTTGTTCTTTGCATAGGTCAGCTTGAGTAAACTAATTAACACCTTCATTCGTCCATTACACCCCCATTAGAAATGTGCTCTAGCTTGTAACAATAGCAGCAGACAGTCTCAGACATTTAGTCTGGAGGAGTTCTCCTCAAAGCCGCTCTATAGAAAACCAGGTCTTCGTTTCTCTCGTGACGTCACGAGTTTGATGTTAGTCCTTGTGTGAATAGGGAGTAAGGAATCACTTCTGAGGAAAATCGAACTACAAACATCTGAACTTCTTAATGAGGATAGAGTATATTTTCAGGAAAAATGTCTGTTTCAGAAAACTACTTATGAATAAAGCAAAATAACCGAAATAAAGCAAAGATAAACGTACAGAAATGGTCGTACTATTGCTTAGGTTTCATAAACTAGAACTTTCCTCAGTTTCGAGTTAAAAAATGTTATTAGAAAAGTAACAAAATTATTTTGCAGTATGTTTAGATACCTCAAGGTGATTATTTTTTATAGAACCAAAAATATAGTCTTTCCATATCTGTACCTTTATTTGAGATTTATTCATTCTATTTTGTTTTATATATCAAAACATGTTTGATTACCTGAGAAAAGAGTGAGGAGTTTATGGATGATTTTTTGAAAATCCTTCAAATCTTAAGCAATCAAACTAGTTAGGATGTTTTTAATCCATTTTTTCTACTAATTTGACAAATTTCATTGCGTGTTTGATTTTATTCTTCGATTTAATATTAATTTACGACTTCCAGACTGCAAAATCTTTTAACTTCCCTTTTGATAAGGATTCTAAAAATATACATTGTATTTCTGCAACATCAAGTTGTGGGTCAGGTGTATCATTGAATTTAATACCTTACAATTTTGAGTCTAGTGGCATAATGGTGGCAATGTGGTCAAGCATTACGCACCTGCTGCATTTACTTCCCTGACAAACTGATATCTATCGATCAAAAGCTTAGTGAGCTTCAAGTCACCACCAGGGTTCAAACTCCAATCCTTCCCATTACAGTTCAATGCTTTTACCACTCAGATGTCGCCTCAAAAAATCCGTTAACGGTGGTTATTACCAAACACCATGCATATAACTTGTTTGAATTGTTTGTTTATTAAATTTATACAGCTTTGAAACTAATGATTTTTTTTCTTTAATTTCAGGTCAAAAATATATCATCCCTGTAGTTTATACGAACTATTTATTATTATTATTTTTTTTTTTTGCCAAGCATGTGAATACTTCATCTCACTTTATTTGAAAAATCAATATTTTGTGTTTCAAGAAAGACTATAATTTATTCTTGTTTCATAGTTTGTGATATTTTAATGAGTTTCAACGATAAACAGTTTTTTTTTTCAACTGGTTCTGAAATTCTTCAAGTCATGTACTGTGCTATGCTTGGTCACTTTATTTGTATAATTTAACTTGGTTTTTAGAAATCAACGTCCAAGTTTTTCAATCTGCCTTATATCGAATTGAATTATAAGTTTAAATTGTGTAAATATTTTTCCACAAGTCAAATTGTTACTGTGTTAACTATGAAATCATGCAGGGTATCAACTACAAAAATTTAAAGCAACTGTATCAAAATCAAAATATATCTTTAAAAAGTATAAATTATACATACATTGTGATTAATAATTGTACATAATATTTAACTAACTATATAAACAGTTTAATTTTGAAAAGAAATGGTTCTTTCCTTCAATTTGTCATTTATTTTTTAAAAAAATGGTGCATTCTCTTCTGATTGTGCTTTTCAAATTTTTTAAATACAATTCCTATGAAATATTTTTTGAAAAAGCTAAATGATTTACCGTGATATATTTTATTCTATCAGTTATTGTGCAATAATTTGTTTGAAAACAGCAATTGTTTAATATTGTATTGTATATCTGTTTTGATTTATTTATTTGCATATTTTTACAATTGGTTATTGAACATTATACTAATTTAAAAATAGTAAGTTATTTTGAAATTTCAAAAATAATTACTATATTAACAAAAATGCATTACAATAACACAATTATATCCATGCGTGATTTGTTCTACAAAATGGCAAAATTTATACAATAAAGTTTCAACTGAAAATATGTTTGTAATAAAATGACTTTTAGAACATGTTTCAGTGGTGTGGATATTACATATTGAATTTAGTCAAATTTATCATGTCCTAGATGAATAAATATTCCTCGTACGAGATAAAAGAAACTAAATAATCAACAAATCTGAATTTATTATTTGTAGGATAACATTCACTTAAGTCAGGGGTATATAATGACATAATTATTAGAGCTTAAATAATTTCTATTTCTATTATAATTTGTTGCCTTTAGTCACGACTTTACGTTATTAGATTAAGCAGAACACGCTTATCGAAGTTCGGCTTTTCATGATAAAATTCAATATCATATTCAGCACTAAAAATAATGCTATTAATAGCTGCCAAGCTATTTTAGTCATACTTTATCAAAATGTAGCAATTTTCTCCATTAATTTTGTTGTTATTTTTATTTTAATTACTATTGGTTTAAGAATGTGTAGTTGTAGAGAGATAAATTTTAAAATCTTGACTATAAACAAAATAAACACTTGGTTTCAGATAGCTTAGAGACACTATTTGACTGACATAGCGATAGAGATACTATTTTACTGACGTAAACTCCAATTGAATTAAACAGAGCTATAAGCTTAGAAACAACACTAATGTTATCTTGATATTTAAAGTAAAAAACAACATAATCGTCTGCAGATAAATTTAACAATGACTAATACTAAACCAATGAGAAAAGTTCATCTTTCAAACGTCTCTCTCGAACGTCCTAAGTAAAAATTTTGTTCGATTTTTGAATCGGGGTCTAAAATAGTCCCTTGCCTCCCATTGTCAAAATTTCAAAACCATAGAATAAAATTTTCTGGTGTTATAAAGGAGACAAAATATAAAGGTACGAATATGACATAATAATTTTGAGGAAATTTAGTATCATCTTTAGTTAAATAACATCCACATCAATAAAGCATATTGTTGATTACATTTTTTTGTTGTTTACGGTTACATTTTTAAGTTAATCCCTCCATAAATTTTTTTCTGTTTTTTTGAATTGTAAGTTTTGCTATTTTGTAGTATAAGTTACATGTGGAGTTATCCTTTAATAAAGTCATAATAACTTTATTTTAGTATTTTTTTTCCTCCAAACAGTAGAGATTGATAAAACTACTAACTTAAGAATGGTTTTTAAAAATTTAAGAACTTGGTTTAGTAGGAAAGACTGTTTTGATAATTTTTGATTAGCTTCTTAAATCTGAATATTCAAAAATTTATTGTCCTTCAAAATCTTCAAACAGGGTCTGAAAAATTTTAAAGCAAAATATATCTCTATGCTTTAAAAAAACCTCTTTTACAACATATCTTTTAGAAAGGCCAACAAGTACTTTAAACTACAAGTTATTGTAAAACTAATCACCGATTCATTTTTATACAGATCTCATTCATTTTTGATCAACATTCCTTACTCAACGAGAGGACTATTAAAAACGAATGTTTTTAAAATCGAACTTTGAATTGCAAAAAAAAAAAAAGAAAGAAAAAGAACTAGGGGTTTTCTAAAGTAACTAGCTGTGATTTGTATGCTTTTATATTTATATATGTATGTATCCCACAAATGTATGTGTACAAAAGAAAGCTAAAATTAAGATATGGACAATCATAAGGAAAAAAATGGAAAGCACCAGTGCTGGACACTCAACTTTCAATTTCTCAACTTTCATGTCTCGTCCCTTTTATGTGTTAGTGGCCGTTCTAGGTCACTCTGAAAAACTTACTCGAATTAAAATTCTGTTAGTTATTTTCATTTTTTTATCGTCACCATGACGATGAAAATGGACGAGTAAGAAGCTTCCGTCGAATTGCAATGCCGAATTGTTTTAATGCATCCATCAGGCTTAGCTGGGGATGTTATGTATATATTGTTTAATGCCTTGTACATACTTGCCTATATATATATATATATAAACGATTATGAAATGTTTGTACTTAATTGTTGTTGTGAATTTTAATACTACATTTAGTCGACTTTGATGATTAAATAATAAAATTGGACCAAAGTAAATTTTTAGAATGTTTGTATTTTTAAGGGTACATTACATTCATAATAAATGAGTTGAATAAAAATTAAACTAGAAAATCCCAAAAACGACAAACTCACTAAAAATTTAAAGAAAATCAAAAGGAGACAATATTGTACAGTTTGCTGTTGACCACATTGGAAACCACTGATTTAATCTCACAAAGTTTCAATATTAGGTTCAAAGTTCAACAAGAGAAGGCACTGACAACGAAGAAAAATCAGAAGCAATATTTTTACAACCATTAAACTATTATTTACGTCGACAACGTCGTTTCAGGTCGGAGAACTGTAATGAAAATCTTTCCATTGGGATTATCTGACACACAGCATAATTCAAGGTTTTATAGTTTTCCTTGTCTGTAATACCATCTATTGGCGTACTTGGCAACTAGTATTATATTTGGAAGAAAAAACATTGATTTCCAATGCGAAATACTGCAAATTGTTTTTTCTTCCCTTTTTTATTGTCGTTCGTTTTATGAGGCATCCGGTACTGCAATTAACAGGTTCATTTCTACCATGTTAAAATCTAAACCGTTATTCTTAACTAAGAGAAATTTTAGATTTAAAGGATTATCTCCGAAATTACTAGACTGGTTTTGATGAAATTCAGTTCGAGCATATGTTCAATACAGCAGCACGTGCCTGTATCACTCATTATAATCACATTGTATGTAACAGTGGTTGCAAAACGAAGGAAATAAATTGGTTAAAGGGAGTTTGGTTTCCTCCATACAAACTCACAGTATGGCTAATTATTTCGAAAAGTACTGGTTTGGTTTTAATGAAATTCAATTTGAGCGTATGTTCAATGCACAAACATGATCATGCGGTGAAACACACATCACAATCATATTGTATGAAACAGTGATTACGAAATCAAGCAAATAAATGGACTCCTCTATACAGGTTCACAAAAGGATAGGTAATTTCAAAAACTACTGCTTAGTCATTAATGAAATTTGTTTTGAACGTAAGTTCAAGGTGCCCGCATGCGCCTGTAATATTCATTCTAATCAGATGGTATGAAACAGTAGCTATAACATCAAAGAAATAAATGGGTGATGGGGAGTTGGGTCACTATACAGGCTCACACAAGAATCGATTATCTCAAAAACTACTGGGCACATTTTAATGAAATTCTGTTAGAGCGTACGTTCAAAACACACGCATGATCATGCGTAACACTAATCATAATCAGATTTCATGAAACAGTGATTACAATATCCAGCAAATAAATGGAACATGGTCTTCTCTATTCAGGCTCACACTAAGATATCTTAGCTCGAAAACTACAGGATAGGTTTCAATGAAATTCTGTTTGAACAAATGTTCAATACACACAGAAGATCAAGCGTAACACTCATCATAATCAGATTATAATGAAGAATGGCTACAAAATCAAGTAAATAAATGGATTAAAGGGAGTATGGTTTCCTCTATATCTATACAGGCTCAGACTGGCATTTATTATCTCAACTACTGGACAGGTTTCAATGAAATTCTGCTTGAACGTATATTCTATACCCACACATGAGCATACGAAACACTCATCATATCCAGACGGTATGAAACAGTAGATCATCATGTACTTTTTATAGATTGTTTCTTGATAAATTTTTTAACGATGTATAGCATAGTTCAGACTTGAGTTCCCGAGCGTAAAATTCCAAGTTTCAACAACAATAGGAGGTGGGGCGGGCATTTTATATTATCCTGTTCTAAATAGTTTAAACTCTTAACCGTTTTTTGAAGCGTGCATTTGCAGCCCACAGGTGAAACTTTAAGATTTGAAAAAATTCAACTACTTGTTTTGTATCATTAGCAAGTTCTAATCTAAACTTCATTCTAAAAACAACTTTTGAATATTAAAAGAAGTGCATATATGCATAAGAGGCTCTAAATGTTAAGTTTAATATTATGAAAGACGAAAATAAGAATGTTTGAAAATTTGATTTTGTTGCAGCGTTTCTACCTTAATTTAATCACACATTAATATGTGCGCATACAGGATGTTACGTAAGAACCAACCTCCAAATATATATTATTAGCCTTTTCTTGAAAAGAAAATCATATGAATGAACGTAAACTAATACTGAAGCAAAGAAAATATTTAAAAAAATTACCATCGAAATCGGTTGAATTTCCAGACAGGAAGACTGTACATTTAACCTCAAAACCAGTTTAATTGCCTGATTAAACTTTGAGGTATTTCTTATAATATTCTGTCATATCCTCTCTGCTTGATTTCAGCAATCAAACAGGTTTTGATGTTTCAGCTCTTCAGTATTCCTCAATGAGAGTTTCACCTCGCTCAGTATTGATTTGCTAGATTTCGATAGCGTTTTCATTTTTTCGCGATTTATTTTAATTCGCAATGTGCAAATTAATCTTCATTTTTGAAGAAGCTTGCAAAAATGTATGTTATGGACTGTCTTTATAAAACGCTTTGTATAAAATGTTTGGGAATCGGCAGCTAAATTTTTTTTTATAATTGGGGCAGTAATAAGTCATTGTTATTGACAAGCCAAACATATTCTTTTAGAATTTTCTGAGATGAATGAGTACATAGTAAGTTTTTGTCCTTGCCAAATATACTCTCATTTATTGAGATATTAGTAAATAAACTTTCTCCATGGAAATGGTGATCAATTAGAATACTTTTTCTCATCGATAACCGACATAATATGACAGATGAAACATATTTTCACTAGGACAATTGAAACAACTATTACTGCTTCAGGTGTAAAAGTTAGAGCAGCAAATCTTATTACAATTAAACATTTTGTTTTTATGCATGTTGTTGCTCGTAAATTCACAATTATTATCAATTTTAGAGAAGCAATATTTAAATTTGTCTCAACGTACACACCACCTTCTTCTGATAATGAAACCATACAGCATTTGGATTTCTTACAGACATTTCTGCAATCATTCATTCTAAATGAATGAGGCAGAGTACTTGAGGAGTACAAGCGCTTTTTGATTAAGAAGTCATTATTATAGTTTTGACCCAAATTCCCCATCAATGCTTGACTCGACTACGGGTCGTAGTTGGATATACCTTATACTAACCTGACGTGAACTTTGAATGAACCGATTGGAAGACCGAATTATAACCAATTATTCAAGGCAATATAACCAATTTTTTTTATAACCGAGGCATTTTGATAATCAGTGCAATGTAATATGTTTTTTTATAACTAAGTTAACTTTATGCTAATTAATTAGTGCAGACTGTGTTTCGAAACCAGACACAAAAACGTAATTTCTCTGAATAAACATATCCTTTTTATCGACGGGCCGAATTCTGAACCCTCAAAATAGGTGGAACAGTCGCAATCTGGAAAATATAGTATCTTATATTAAAATGGCAATTTTGGCAGTGAAACTTCGAGTGAATTTTCGAATAATCTTTTATAGTTCCTTCCAATTAAACTTGTCAGCAGTGGGAAGCACAAGGAATGTAACAGCACGCCTTGGGAAATAATTCTAGGTAATTAATTTTAATTCGAATTAGCTGAATGCGTATGAAATTGTCAATGTATGTATGAAATTCGAAAAAAAAATTTAATATATATATAAAATATTTCTGCATTAAGTCCATTTAATTTATAATTTATAAATATTGAGGTAATAATCTTTAACTCCATGCCCCAGAATTTTTTTTTTTTTTTCAATTTAATGTGGACAATTGAATAAAATCTAAAATTTAGCTTATAAAAACATATGCTATTATTTTTCGAAAAGTTTCAAAGCAATGAGCAAGAGGCAACATTTTACAACTTATGAATAACCAACAATTTTTTTGAACTTATAAATTAAGTCGACAATTAAACTCAAAACGTCACATAAGTTTAAACTATTTATTACTTGGATTTTAAATTAAAGTCTCAACTTCTTAGGTTACCGCATTTAGACCATATGAGATCAAAAGTAACAAAACTTTCGTTCTAAAATAACGAAATCGGAAGAATTCAATTGGGGTTTAAAATCAGATGTTAAGTATATTTACAAAAAGAATACTTTAAGAATGATAGTGCATGAAGGAAATAAGAACTGTTGACTAAGAATTATTAAGACACATGAAAGAATCCCATTCCTCTTACAAGGTCGCCTACAACGGGAGAAACTTTTTGTTACAAATTCTCTTTCCTTTTCCTCTTTTCCATAACTAATTTAAAATTTAAAGTTAAAAAAAAATTGAGTTCAGACAAGCCTAGAGTAAGCTATGAAGTTTCAAATACTGAAAAGAAATTTTTAAGATTTCAAAAAGAAAATCAATTATAAGAAGATAATTCGGAATTACGTAATAGGGAAGATCTCTTCCGATAATCTGTTTGCATTTTTATATATTTATTAAATTCATTTATTTATTTTACAGCAATGGAAACTTCATGGCTTACTTTAGGCTTGTCTGAACTTTTTTTTTACTTTAAATTTTAAATTGATTACAGAGGGGAAAGAGAATTTGCGACAAAAGGTTTCTCCCGTAGTATGGTATCCTCTTAAGTCTATTCTAACAAAGTAAACAAATGCACTAAACGTAATTGCTGACCGTTTGATCTGAAATTGAGGCAATGATATCGAGGCTCTTTTTCCATCAAGGCCAGAGTTCGTGAATACGCATCCAGAAGAGACCAGATTTTTAAATCATGATTTGAAGACAATCAGCACAACGTCCTCAAAACATTTTACGACTTGAGGACATGGAAAATAGTATTTTATTTCTGCAACACAGATATCTTTTTTTTTTCAAAGTTAATTTTAAAAGCAAAACTTTCTTCATCAAACTTGATTTCATTACTTGATATTCTATATTTGGTTCGCATATGTAAGAGGAATATATGATTTGATTATTCGCGATCGCAACGAACTAAAGGGGGCGTTGTTGTATGAGACTAATACTTGCGATTTCTATATGAACAGTCATTCAGTTACTCTGGAGACGTCTTTAATGTAGCGTGTAACATTGTAACGTTCCTTCTTTATCGTGGCCTATTAAATAAAATGTTTGATATCCTTTCTTATGCAACCTAAAACAAGAAGGTATCTCTTTTTCTTTAAGGAAGGAACATCCAAAACACATCTGAAAAATATTTGTAACTAAACAGAAAAATCTTCTTATTAGAGTTAAAACCTAATGCCTGAGAAATAGTTTTACTAAATTTAATGATATAACCTGAAAGGCCTATTTAAACTTTACATTCCATAGTTTTAAGAATCATATTACTTCAAACATTAAAATAAGCAAAAAGTATGCATAAGCTTCATAATTTTATGTAATTTAATTTTGTAAAAAAAGTTCTTTGACAACAATTTTTATCAAAAAGTTTTAAGTTTTAATGAAAATCATTATTTAGAAACTAAAAAACGTAGAATAAATAATGCTTACGATACAAAGCAAAAAAGAAAAAACCAATTCTAAAAATTCCTTACATTAAAATAAACAACTTTCATATTTTTTTCTTTTTTGACTCATAATCGGACGCAGAAAACTGTTCTATATTAAACAATCATCAAATAAGAAAAATATTACTGTCACATATACACTTAATGTAATGTGACAATTTATTTATCTAATTTATCTAAGCCTTTAATTTTTCTTTAAACGTTATTCCTCTTTTTTTTTATTTCAGCAATCTTTTTAACTTTCTTGGTGACCTTTCTCATGGTCATTGCGGTCATCGCACTTCCTGTGGGGAAAGTCAACCAACCCCTCTATTCACGCCTTTCTTTTTCCTCTTTTAATTTTAGGGGGGCTAACTAGCCAATCCCTTTACTTTAAATTTCAAACTCTCCGCCTCTTTAATTTTAATTGGTCGTAGTTTTTCTGGTCTACCCCAGTTAAGGAATTTTTAAGTCACTTTTTGAAAAGATTCTCTGTTGGTTTTTCCTTCTTGCTGGTTCCTTTTTTTCCGAGATGCGGACTTCGGTCCGTATCGAGGGATTTCCTTTTATTTTTTTCTTAACCTTTATCTTAAATTAAATCCATATCTCTAATCAAATTCTGTAAATTTAAAATCATTTTATACCTTTAATTTTCTTTAACATAAGAAAAACCTTCTCGAATTGAAGCTTTCTTTCCATATTTATTTTAACCTCTAAATTACTCGTTCTTTTATAATTAACATTTATCTATAACGCCTTCTGTGTTTTAATTCTCCCGTCACCCATTTCAATAAAATGCCTTTCTTGTGTTGGTAGATGTGGTGAAAGATGTATGTTCTAAATAAAATGATATGTTAATAATTTAATCTTGTGCTGGAGAATTTATTTGCCTCTATTTTCATGATTTATCATGTCCTGTGTGTACAGGGTGAGTACCTTTCAATTATTGTTATGGGCATGCATATATGTGAATTCATTAGTTTTTCTTATTGGAAACATCAGCTTACTGTATTAAATCATATATTGTTTGGATATAGTATGACTTTATCGTATTTACCATTAATCTTTAATTGTCTTAGTTTTCACCCTTATTCTAAATTTGGTGATACCAAATCATCCAATTTGTTCAAACCTCACACTTTGTGACCCTTTGGACCTATTGGGTTATTGTTATCCCACATTAGCATTGTACTACCACTTTCCTTAACGATCACAT